>NC_091303.1:35137483-35284983 GCF_038502225.1 Cherax quadricarinatus | reverse complement strand
AATTTTTTTGAATTTCATTTTCTTGTGCTCTCCATCTCCTCAGATCAAATTTTTGAGGTTCCCCCTCCGACTTTCACCCCCATCCCAAAATTTCTCGAAATCAAAGTCTCCATCTCCTCAGATCAAATTTTTGAGGTTCCCCCTCTCACTTTCACCCCCATCCCAAATTTTCTCGACAATACCATGACTCCATCTCCTCGGATCAAGTTTTTTGGATTCCCCCCTATGGGGTTTTCGAAATTCTCCAATTCCTCGGATCAAGTTTTTTGGAATCCCCCCTCTGGGGGTAAGCATGCTTACTACAGGTCTAAACAAGTCAAATGAAGGGTGTTTACTCGGCGGTCAGTGACGTCACGCGCACACAGGTTGAATCTTGTCGATCCTTTTAGTTCATTAAAGTTAATAAGGGGATATAGTACCTACATCATAGGGAAAACATTTTCATCATCAGAAAGACACATTTCAGGATAACACTAATACACAATTTTTTTTTTCATTATTTATTATACAGCCATTACATTTCTGGTAATACATCACTCTATTCTCCTACGTTTAGATGGTGGAATATCAGGGTGTCCATAAGCCAAGGATTCATTAGTATTCAAATGATATCTTTTATCATCAAAGGCTGACAAACCTCTCTTATTAATTCTTACCATACATATTTCACCTTTTACATTACTTATAGACTTACACGTGAATAATTCTCTATCTACATTTGATAAAACATTCTTATATCTTGCATGTGTTAATAATGGCATAAATTGCGAAGGAATACCCTTGGCTCTGCTGACAGTAGTTGATCTTCCAGCAATCTTGACAGAATACATTTTAGCTTTCAGGGCTATCAACTCGCTAATATGGTTATCACACATTTCAGATTTTAATAACCCCAGCTCCCCTTTTCTACTATCATCATATAAGGGATGCTCAGGACTGAAATTTGAAAAATCCATATAACCTAACAATGGTTCACTTTTTAACTCGGTGTACAAATCTTTACATTTCAAGCTAAAAATATACGAGTCAGTATCGGTATACAGAAGTCTTACATCATCACCATAATGCTGTTTTAAAACTTTATACCAAAAATGATACAATTTCTTTTTAGCTATCTCAAGAATTTGAAAACCGAGATAAAGTGGTTGCTTAACTTCTAATATATCTTTATTGAATGTGCAAATCACTCTATCTTGATTTAAATGTGTGATATTTTTTAACAAAGGATCTTTACTCGCTCTAATAAATGCTTTCTCATTATTGATATGTCTATATTTCTCAGCATACTTTGTAATATTCAACAATGATTTCCCATATATGGCGTTATTAGTTAATTTGAAGGCTTTTGACTTGATAGGACATCTTGTAGCTGTTCTCTGTGCAATATTAGTTGATATGAAAGGTTCTAAAAATTTTGTCTGTGTATATTCATATATGGTATGAACCTTTTCCACCTCTAACCCAAGTTCCAGTAATAACTGTAACAATTCTAGACTGATCAAATAATTTTTCTGAGATAAATGACTGCCCACTAATTTCCCATTAGATTTGGGGATCTTTCTACCTTCATTTTTCAATATAGATTCACAATAAGGAGATAACATCTCTTCTGATATATTCAAAGGTGATAATATTAAAGGAAGTTCATCAGTGAGTCTAGCTACCTCGGGGGATATGTGCTTGGTATCACATTCTATCCAATATCCCTTTTGACCTTCACAGGAAACATTACTTAATCCAACATCGAGGATAGCATTCTTCTCGTCATTCGATAATTTTCTGATACCATTCTGTGGAAGAGCTTCAACCATCGCACTAGCATACAAAGAATTGAAATCTAGATATAGAATATGAGTGCCCATTCCACTCTCAACATCAAAATTAGGGTTAATTAGGGGATTATCTGCTTTAGAATACTGATTAATTGCGCACATAAACCCACCTCTGAGATTCCTTTTAATCAAGTCATATAATTCATGGGAATATATCATATCTAATCTTACATTAGTTTTCAATAGGAATGCATCCCAACTGAATGATGGTAAACTTATATAATTACTAACGTCTAGCTTATAAATATCTTTGAGTGTTTTACGCCACTCCATGAAGACATCGGCTAACAAACCAACATCTGTCTTGAGATATAACATCAAGTAATCTCCTAAAGTCTTACATTTACCCAACTCAAACACTTTCAATGCATGTTCATAATCTTCTTGGCTGATAGCGCTATTTCTCAAAGAATTAAAAAAATGATCTTTACTCGGTAATTTTGTTTCATCGAGCTTCTTTAAACTATCAATATAATCATAACACAAAATTTGTTTTCCTTTACATAATAAAGGTAAGACATCTCGAGGCACATCTTTCAGAATAGTCTCTGTATATTTCAGGGATTTACCTGCCTTGATATGTTGTTCTGCTAACGTGGAAAGAGATCCATTCAATAAAGACAGTGAATCCTGAAACCTAACCTTACCTATCTCTACTTTCAAGAATTTGAATCCTTGTTTCGAATGAATTTCAACGTTATATTTATCAACATTCAATTCCTTTAAAATTATTCCTAAATCATACGACATGTTATGACAAAAAAGCAATAATTTCTCTCTCTTGTCTTTACACTGCATATTACAACGTGCACAATAGGCTCCAATATAATTATTGAAATTTAAAGTATGGTCATGGTGTTTATGTTTGTCCTTGGGTTTTTTGAAGGTGTTACCACATAATTCACAAGTGTTCTGAGAATCATGTCTCATCTTATCCTCCTCTGACATATGGATTTCATGATACTGTCTTCTAAACTTTATTTTATTCCATTCACCACTAACATTTAAAATGAAATGATTAACAGCATCCTGCCCCTTATAACTCTTTATACACACTGTTTCTCCTTTGCGATCAAATATAATATAACAATAGGCAATGGCTTTATGACGAGACTCAATTTTACCTGCTGGGAGAGTGGTGTCTAATGCACATTCGAAATCAAATACACCGATATATTCGTTGGAATGTGTATGACTAAAATTTTCAAAGTGTACTGTTGTTCCTTCCGGGGGGAATACGAGAACCTGATTGATTTTACATCCATCTTCGTGGATATTTAACTCTTCCTGTGTATTCAACTTCATCAAACAACTATGACAGTGCTTCTTTACACCTTTTTCTGTCATTATCGATCTAACATACCCGTCAAAATCTTTGATTAAAACCAAATGACTTTCATTCAACAATAACGCACACATAATGTCCTTATATTTCTTATTTCCCTTACGACACATAGCCATAAATGTCCTATCTTGATCCTTTCTTAATTGATAAACATATAATGACACTTTATTTTCCTTCTCTAATATACCTAACTTATCACGTGTAATGGGAAAATCATCTATAGAAGTTTTTGCATGATTAAGACATCCTCTCTTAGTAGTAACTGCTCTGCGAATATTTTCCCATGACATGTTCTTTTTATGACATTGATAGGCAGCAAAAGCACGCAGTACACATAACCCATCATTAATCTCTGGATTAAATACATATTGCCTCCCTCGCAGTTTCTCGGGATATGCCACATATGATCCCACTCCCACTCTGAATTCTACTTTAACATATTCGATACTGAAAGATTCGATTTGATCTATGATCCAGCCAGATCCTTCCTGATCTTGCAACTCTGACTCGTATCTTTCTAATATCGTTCCCACCCATCGATCAAATACTTCAGAGATTTCCTCTTCACTTACTAACTCAAACGCTAAATTTATCACAAATTGACCATTTTGATCATCACCCGATATGTTTTGACGTAATGTCCTTATAACTATAATTGGGTGGATTCTGAGCGACATTGCTAGAGGCGATCTATCATACATATCTCGCATCTGTTCTATAAAATAATCCCTATAAACATGTAAATACATTCTTAACTCTCTGTTATAAGTTGAAGGAACGCTATATTTCCTCACTGTATGTCTACCTCTAAAATTCTGGATATATGTAATAACTTCTGGGCTCTCATCTTCACTATTATCATTACTGTCAGACACGTCATGCGAGGTAGTTGCTCTCTCATCATTAATGGGGGCAGAAGTATCCGCACCTCCGGATTGTGAGGTACCAACACTAGCACTCTCACCACCAAGCTGTGCGACAACAGTATCAGGTGTATTTCCTGCAGAGGAAAAAAAGTATATCCAATTCATAACCCAAAAAATATTAAGATTTCAATGAATAGTAATATTACGTCCAGTAATGGGGGTAAGAAGGTCACCCTTCACAATTTTTACATAATACGTTTTAAGATTTCAATGAACAGAGGAAAAAAAAGTATATCCAATTCATAACCCAAAAAATATTAAGATTTCAATGAACAGAGGAAAAAAAAAAGCATATCCAATTCATAACCCAAAAAATATTAAGATTTCAATGAACAGAGGAAAATCTTTCACCCTTCACAATTTTTACATATATATAAGCATATCCAATTCATAACCCAAAATATTAAGATTTCAATGAACAGAGGAAAAATCTTTCTCGAGTGACTAGCACATTTTCACAACAAAAAGATCACAATTGGGTACATACCTGTTTCTATAGCCTTCTTCCATAAAGCATCTACACGTGCCCACTCATTATCCAATTGCAACAACCTTTCATTGCGTTGTACACCACCTTTCTCGATTACCAACGAACGCCTCCTTCTAATCGATAATCTTCTCTTCACCAATGCTTCCAAGTATTTCGAATGTATGTTATCCCCTGTTAAGAATTTCACTTATTAACACACTAACCCAGTAAAAATTTCACTCGTATGCTTCAACAAAAATTAACCCAAATTTCACTCGTATGCTTCAACAAAAATTAACCCAAATTTCACTCGTATTCTTCAACAAAAATTAACCCAAATTTCACTCGTATGCTTCAACAAAAATTAAACATGTAAAAACAAGAATTTTCTAAGTACAACTTACCTTTCTCCATGATGTGCGGTTGGAAAAGATGAGGTCCTTTAACTTAATGAGAGGAATACTGTGGGGGAAGATGAGGTCAGTCAGGCTTGACGGATGGAAACACAATCCTCGCTCTGAGAGACTCATTGAGCTTATATACCTTACCCCAAAAGTATTGCGTCATGATTTTTGTACACCCCTCCCCCCCTCCGACGCCACCATGTAATGCGGTTCACACCCAAGGTAGAAAAATCACACGCTCTTCTCCTTACCGAACACCTGCGTCAACTCAGGTCAGTCAGACGGCATGTAATGCGTTTCACACCCAAGGTAGAAAAATCACACCTGGGTCAACTCAGGACAGACAGACGGCATGTAATGCGATTCACACCCATGGTAGAAATATTTACTCGATTTCCGAATAGAAACACTTTCCTCGCTCTGAGAGACTCATTAAGCTTATATGGGCCACCCCATTCCCCCGACGCCACTGTATAATGCGTTTCACACCCAAGGTAGAAAATCACACCCGCGGCAACACAGGTCAGACAGACGGCATGTAATGCGATTCACACCCAAGGTAGAATATAACATCTGCGGCAACTCAGGTCAGTCAGCCGCCACCCTAAAGTAACTAATTTCGATGAGGGATTCCCTGCTCAGACGCTGTGCTGAGCGGTCGTCAGCTGTCTCTCCTCAGTCCCGACACCTGGTGGAGGAGCTTTGAGACGACAACAACAATGGTGACGGATTATCGAAGAAGAGTTAATACTGTGTGTATTGACCTTATAAAGGGCACGATCCCCAGCTCATCGATTAATGTATTGGTGCCGATGATCATCTGCGATGTATATGGCATCCAGCGTGAATCCCTGTGTGGCGTTGCCTTAAATGGACTATCACGGATATTCGTCAAGTTTTGCGATACCAAGATCTACGAGCAGATTGTCAACCAGTATCAGGATGTCAGCAAGCAAGTAACCCCAGCAGTCACAGTTAAGTTGCACGACGTTTCACATTACTATACATGGGTACGTGTGCGAAACGTGCCTTTTGAGGCTAACGAAGTTGACATACGTGACGCCTTCAAATGCTATGGGACGATCCACCAGGTTACTATGTGTCGGTGGTCTGATGGCCGCTTTGCTGGTTTACAGGAAGGGTCGTTTACGTTAAAAATGTCCCTGCGCCAACCAATACCTTCGTACATAAACCTAGAGGAGTTCCGTACCCAGGTGTACGTTACGTATCCTGGTCAGAGACGAACTTGTCACCTTTGCGGAGCATTGGACCACATTGCTGCACAATGCGTCAAGCGCCAGCCGCCCTCAGGAAGTGGTCATCGTCCGGATGGTGAGGCTCCTCGACGGAATTTGGCAGATGAAGTAATCGAGGACTTACCGCGCCTGAAATCGTGGAGTGATGAGGTGGATCGGGCCATGCCCGTGGAGTCATCCTGCGTGACTCTACCTGGTACGGTCAACCACGATGTGGTAGAATATGGTGGACGTGAGAGCCCTCAAGCAAGAGAGGATGCTGACATGGACGCTAACATTGTATCGACATTGAGCGACCTTTTAGCTTCGCAGGAGTATGATTCTGTGCCGTGTGTGCCTGCGTTGGAGTGTTCAGATGAGGAGAGATCACAGTTAAAGGACGTCGATCAGTTAATTAACGTGAGTGAGGTAGAAGGTCCGAGAGTTCATACTGTTGCGGTAGAAGTTCACAAGGAGAACATTACAGGTCCTGATAAAGTTGAGGATGCTGTTTCTAGGAAGCGTGCGGCTACCCCGCCCGACTCCGACGATGTCTTGACCCCTGGTCAGCGCTCGGGGAAGAAGACGTGGTCGGAAGTCACGGGTGGGGCGTCGCGTGGTTCCAGGACAGCGAGTAATATAACAAAGAATGTACAAGGTAAAGGTGGCGCCTTTGGCTTTAGTCAACATAAAGGGAAAAGGGGTGTGGTGGTCCCTCGAGGAAAGCCACCGTTAGCAAAGTTAGGTGTATAACCATAAATGTTAATGGTATGAAAAATAACAGAAGGCAAGTGCAGGTACATGAGTGGTTGCATCGCTTTGCAGTAGATGTATGTTTCGTGCAAGAACATAACCATAAAGTTGGAAGTTCGTTTGTGATAGATGGTTATGATGTTTATATGGCTCACTCGAGTCGTTTGAAAGGTGGTGTAGCTGTGCTAATAAAAGCGACCAGCCCGTTCGTGATGAAACACTGGGAGGAAGGGGGGGGGGGTCGCGTGGTACGCGTCATAGGTGAGTGGGGTACTCAACGGGTGGGTTTTGTAGGAGTATATGGGCCAGCTGAACATGACGTTAATATTAAAAATACTTTTGTTAACGACGTTCTTGTGTACTATTTGAGATCTTTGCCTGATATAACAGTAGTTGGTGGCGACTGGAACTGTGTGGTGCGCCGTAAAGACGTAGAACCGAGGGGAGCGGGTTATTGTTCGATTATTTTGGGTGATTTGTTGTCTGGGCTGGGGTTGGTGGATGTAAGTGGAAGCAGTGACTTAGGGATTGAGCACACTTTCGTGCGTAAGGACTATGCTGCGCGCTTAGACAGGGTATATGTGTCTCGGCGCGTAGTTGTAACCAAAGTGCGTGTGTTAGATGTGTATTTCTCCGACCATCGCGGTGTTCTCGTAGAGCTTGACTGGAGAGGTCTCCCGACTCGTTTTAAAGGATATTGGAAATTAAATACTCGTTTACTTCAAAGTGATGAAGATAAGACACTCTTCACGCACTTATGGACGTCTATGGGAGTAGACTCCTTGGAAGGTAGTGATTTAGTGCGACAATGGGACGAGGTTATGAAGCCTCGCATTAAGGATTTTTATGTACATCGGGGTAAGGAGGCCTCTCGATTGGAGTATGGATTTTTGAGGTACCTGGAGGGTTCTTTACAGCACTGTTATGCGCAAGGGGAGGTATCTGGAATTTACCCTGTGGACGAGATTGACAATCTAAAAGATCACATCCAGAAGCTGAAAAATACGGTTTTTGATGGGGCGCGTATTTCGAGTGGAGCTGAGGAGGCTGTGTGGGGTGATAAGCCGTCCGCTTGTGTCTTACGTAGTCAGACACAAAGGAGGAAGGCGACCGAAATCGTGAGTTTAGTGGTTCAGGATGGCGTTGAAGGGTATAGTGAGGGTCAGGTTGTAACAACAACTGAAGGAATAAGCTATTACGTTGATAAATGGTTTAATATCAAAATGCTAAATAAAGAAGTAAGCGTGGATGCAATACGGGAATTGGGGCAGAATGTACGATGTGAGTTGAATGATAATGATCGCTTTCTCATGGGTGGGCCTATAACTGAAGCTGAGGTGTGGGAGGCTTTGCAGGGAATGTGCAAGGGTAAGGCGCCAGGTATTGATGGCATTCCATGTGAATTTTATATTCAACATTGGGAGGTCATACGGACTTTTCTGGTACGTTTACTCAATGCGATGAAGGAGGGGGGTCGTTTAGGTATGTCTCAGAGTACGGCGGTTTTGGTGTTAGTTAAAAAATGTGACATACCCGTATCACTCAAGGATTACCGACCAATATCATTAATGTGTAGTGATTATAAATTATATGCAAAAATTTTAATGAATAGGATTAAGAAAGTGTTTGACAAGGTAATACATAAGGGTCAGTTAGGCGTGCCAGGTAGGACAATGTATGATGGTCATGGGCATATCAGGGAGTTTGTCGAGGAATGCGGAACGAGGGGCGTGGGTGGTGTTTTGGCTTTAGATTGGCAAGCTGCTTTTGATAGTGTAGAAAGGGATGTGCTGTGGAAGTTTATGAGATGGCAGGGGTTTGGTAATGAGATCATCATGTGGGCCCGCTCTTTGTATAATGGTGCTGGGTTTAGAGTACAAATTAATGGGAAGTTAGGAGACTTAGTCAAATTGAATAGAGGCATTCGACAGGGATGCCCTATGTCTCAAATGCTCTTTGCTTGCATGCAGGACCCTTTTTATTGGACAGTTTGTGGGCGGGGTGTAGATTCGTCGTGGGGTTCGAGTAGTGATCGACCTGCCATAGTAGGTTATGTAGATGATACAACTGTCCTAGTACGTACGAGGGAGCAGTTGAGTTGTGTAGGAAGATTTGTAGATATATTTGGTAGAGCAACAGGAATGCGAGTTAATAAAGAAAAATCAAAGATTATGAAGTTGGGAGATTGGGCGAGAGAGGAGGTAGGTGTAGAGACGTGGACGGTGGTTGACTGTGTTACTATATGTGGTATACAGTATATGAGAGAGGTTGATGAGACGAGGGCATGTAATTCGGGGAGGGTGGTAAATAATGTTTTGAGGCGTTTAAATAGTCTAAGGCCACGACATTTAACTCTACACCAGCGAGCGATAGTAATTAATGTTCTTCTTTATAGTAAAGTTTGGCACGTTGCTGCGCTGTATCCACTAATAAAGGGGGATATCAAACATCTTCTAAATAGAGTTTATAGATTTCTGTGGGGTTCAGGGTGCGACTGGCTCACAAGAGCGGTGGTAGAGACACCAATGCGTCAGGGAGGGTTAGGTCTTGTTCCTTTAAAAGACCGAGTTATTGCTTGTTACGTGAAACGTCGTTTTCTCCGACTGGGTGGCAGGCATGGTGGTTTAACAGAAATGTATCGTGACCTGCGCAGGTGGTGGAGACGGGCAGATGTAATCAAGTGCGATACGATGCTACGTGTGTTACTGTGCATGCGAGACGTGCGGAGCGTTAAATTGAGTACTTTGGAAAGAGTGGGTATGGTGAAAGTTGAGGTGAGAGTACAAGGAATGTTCCCCATGTACGCGTGGTGTGATATATGAAAGCGAGTTCATCAGTTACATCTCCTTCCTCGAGTGCGCGAAGTGGTTTTTAAATTTTTGCACGGGATTCTGCCGTCCAAGGTGGTGTTGTCTAATCGGCGTGTAGAGGAGGACCGGAGTTGTTCAGTGTGCGGGGAGGACGAATCAGCGTTTCACGTTGTGTATTTCTGTGAAAATTTAGGTATAGTACGTGCGTGGTTAAGCAGGGTTTTACGAATGGTAGGGGGGGGAGGTTTGTCTGTAATTAGGGCGTTGAGTTTTGATGTGGGTGGGGTCGACATCTGTGTACAACGTGCAGTGTCGTATGTCGTAGCCGATTATATATATGTGTCATGGGCTATGAGACATGTTGAAGGTAATAGCAGAATCCGGGTTTTAGCGGGAACAATTCTTAGAACTAAGTGTCGAAATCAGTTAGTATATGAGGGGAGATGGGAGGAAGATTTCCCGTCTGCATACAGAGCGTTAGAGTTAAAGGATTTGAGATAATTTGTGTTTGTTCAGTGGGTAATCTTACGGGCTGGTCAGCTGCGTTTAATTGTATGTATGTCTCTAATGTTGTATATATGTCTCCAATGTTGTATGTATGTCTCCAATGTGATGCCCTTTTTATTCTTGTATACCAATCATTGGTATTTGTATAGACGTGTTTTCCTATTACATGTAATATATGATATTGCATGTAATTGGATGTTTTCGTCGTCGATCCATTAATACCTATGTCTATGTTGACGTGTATGAGTGCGCTTGTGTGTGTGTGTTATTGTGTGTGTTGGTTTTTTAACACGTTATTATGCAGTCTATATACTTACCCATGTGTGCTTGCCATTTGTATATACACCAAGTTAGACAAGTTCTTTAATAATGTATAATGTGTTGTGTCTGAGTATAAAACCATCGTCAATACTTTGTGTGTAGGTGTATTACCATTATATTGTACAGCATCGTTTGTCGTGTGATTATGATGTGGACGGATCTTGTTAATGTAATTTGACTATAGGAAATACTTTCTAACCAATGTTAGAAATCAAACTGTTCTATATTTACATAATGTACTTATTGCACTTGCAGTTTGTTTTGTAAGCCGTGAGGCAGTTATATCCTTTACCATTACAAGTTTAGGGAACAGATGTATCATTGTGTTTTATGCTTCATATTCTTACGTGTCGTAAGATTCATACTTTTGGATATGCATTATAGATGTGTTAGGGTTAACTTAATTTATTGTGCACTCTTGTGGGTCTGATTTTAAGTTGTACTTTTCAGATAGGGGGGGTTCTGTATAGGGAAGGGGGGGTTCTGTCTAGGGAAGGGGGGTTTTAGTTTGCAGGGCTACGGTATGTAACATACTGTGCCCTTTTGAGTTTGTACCTTATGACGTTCAGTCATAGTACAGAATATCTTGTTTTCCTTTTGTTGTAGTTAGTACGGAAGTATGTATCAATTCTCTCCTTACTTTGGTTACTGTTTGTGTTTTCATTAGATAATTTTTGTTACATGATGTATAATTATATCTGTATGTGGTATTATATGGCCATGGAAAGTTTATTACATTTGTTGGCACATAAAGCCTGTTTGTTATATTTTATGTGCTGTGATGTACTTTTAAATAAAATAAAATGCATTGGCGATGAGGGACAGTTTGTGTTAGCACAAAGTTAAATGTCTGTGTGCTTTGTTAATGAAATTTATAATTCTGTGTAAGACCTGATAATGTGTTCTTTTATCTATTTAATGTATTGTATTGTTTTAAATAAAATATAAAAAAAAAAAAATTTCGATGAGGCAGTCCCGCTCCCATATTAACTGCGTCCCCTTATTGAACTAAAAGTATTATATATCTTGAAAACCCATTAAGACTTACAGTGTACAAGTCACCTCTCTATGGTAAACACCCTTTTTAGTTCATTCAACTTAAAGAGAGGAAGCTTTTAGATCATTTTAAAAAATAATAAGGGGAAGATGTTGAACTTGACAACATACACATCTGCTGACGTTGATATATTTCGTTATCCATCAAGGATTATCATTGCCGGTTATTCGAATAGTGGCAAATCTTATTTCACAACAAAATTAATAAAGTTATACCATGAGAAATTTCATAACATTATAATATGCGGGGTGACATCACATCCCTTAGAACAAGATTCAGAGATATCTCATAAATTAACATTAAGTAAAGATATTATCGACCCGCAGAATGTCATTGCATCACCTGATGAAAATACAATAATTATTGTTGATGATCTATTTTTAAAAGCTGGTAACAGTGAAATTATTCTCGAATGTTTTACTAAAGGTAGACATCATAATATAAGCATTATTCTGATTACTCAAAATATATTTCACGGAGGACGATATAGTCGTTCCATGGCTTTAAACGCCACGCATTTTGCTTTATTTAAAATGAGGGATCTTGGACAAGTAGAGATTCTGGGGCGACAAGTGTTCGGAAAAAATAAGGAATTTGTAAATATATATAAATCTGCTATAAAACGATCGCCCTTTGGTTATTTATTCATAGACCTTGCATTAAATACACCAGAAGCATTACAGTTGCGAACCAATGTGTTACGGCAGGATTCCTACGAAATTGTATACCAATGGAGCGAATAAAATTAATTGAAAAGGTTTATAGAGATCCTGGTTCTGCGGGATCATTCTCTGGGGTAAACAGTTTATATACAGCTGTAAAAAAGATCGATCCGTCCATAACCTTGAAAGAGGTCAGAAATTTCTTAAATTCAGAAAGATCATATACTTTATACGTTCTTAAACCAAAGAAGTTTCCTCGTAGAAAAATAATTTTTTTTTTATATTTTATTTAAAAGGACACAGTACAAGATATAAATAAATAAAAGAACACAATTATTAACCGTTTGAAAATACAATGACCTACCATTAACCCCATAGCATACCACAAGTGTTACATTCATATTGTATTAAAGAATATACCATCACCGAACAATGAAACGAACAGGATAACACCTGCTCAGAAAAAACATCAACAAATTCTAAACCTACAAATCATGCCTATTATACAGTACAGTAAAACCTCCTTGCACAAAGTACACAGATGATATGATGCAGCATACGAAGGATAAAATTATACATTACAATAATTAAACAAAGGCTAACCTAACCCTACAATAAAATTGCAAAGACATACCACATTAATACTTCCCGCAAATAGCAGGAATCTCTTAACATAATAAAGAGCGAAAGAGCTCCAGCACCGAACAAAAAAAAATTAGCAAAAACCAAAAACTCAAAAATTTTATGTCTGTGTCCACATAAATCCCCCACAACTCTGTACAATTAGACCCCTTGCACAAAGTGCACAATAAATATTATTTAACATACAAAAATTAAAATTATACAGAACATTAATTTTAACATTATGCAAACCTAAGCCTACAATAAACATTACATTGATACATCTCACAATGAAACTCCTCACATAAACACTGGGCAGGAAACACCCTCAAGTAAAAGACATAACATTATATACGCAAGTACAACCCATACAACTAACAAAATCCTAACATAAGGTATCAAAACTGTCTAGTTACAGGACATAAAAAACCTTATCTCCCTATTTGAAACACTAGTACATCATTGCTGATTTTTTTTTTTTTATATATAAACAGTCTAAAAGATAATATATAAACAAATAATTAGCATATAATTATAATTCTCATTGTCTAAAGACTCGCCGCACTTACTTCGTGCCGGCACATACTACCCCCCCCCCTTTTCCCTATTATCAATGTTATTATACTGAGCATTATCATGGGAATAAAAATTCCTCATGCACATACAGTAGTCATAATTAAAAATATTGACATACAAGTTCGTACATGTTCCATCCTTGTTTTTTCCCCAATAACACCATTGAACAAACCAGTTTACAATCTCATAGAAACCCCATTAAGGGCATCACACAATAAAATTGCCCACTCCTAACCTAATACCTCACTATCCATTATAATTCATATATCATTACATAACATGATTAGGTACATAGAAAAAGGTGTCATTATATGTGATTATAAAATTGACTAAACCAAAGATCATGATTTCATATATAAAACATAGCAGAAAATTTTTCCCACAAAGCAACTGTGCAGGGTGACAGCACTTCACAAACATAAGTTATACAACGATCAAGTTAACTTGTGTGCTTATCTTAACATCATTCTGCTCTAAACCCGAGATCCCAAGGTTTAGTCATCATGGTTTTTAAGGTTATCCTGTATGCAGTGAACATAACCATAGATTCCAAATCCTCATTCATCACCCTTCCACTCTATTCATAACCCTCCCACCATCCACACTACAAAGAAGCCTAAACCAACCCACCCTCATGCATCCCCCGGTAGGAGACCAACCCTTTGCCCGCCCCCTGGGTTCATGAGGAGAAGGCCCCCCACAGTGAGATTCCGGTAACCCTCCGAAAAGCTAACTACCCACCTCCCACCATAGACTTGCCTATTCCTACACATAGTTCTATAAAATCTCGCTGCTAACGCTTTTATCCTCAACTCTCCCCTAACCTCCCTCATCCCCCAAGATACATGTAAATAATCCGTCATAACATACATTAAGGCTCTACCCACATCACCCGGCACCCCAGTTACATCCAACATTAAGGCCCGTAGGAATGGCCATTGCCCCCCCCCCAAAAATCTGATAACTCTCACCATCCATAACCTCACCCCCTCCAAAGAGGGACAAAAATATACCGCATGAAAGGCCGTTTCGATGTCCCCACAATGCAAGCATGAGTCCTCTCTCACAAGACCCATTTTATATAACACATCCCTAGAGGCCAATATTCCCATCAGAAAACGATATACTAACTCTCGTACCCTCGCTGGTATTCTAAGCAACCCAAACTTCCTCCATATGCTTATCCAGTCATATGTTGGATATACAGCAAGTCCCTGTAAGACACCCTTGCCTACCACAGCACCCACCATTCGTTTGACCTTTAACGTGGACACCTGTTTAACATGTAATAAAACCCTCAACATATCCTCACAATACCTCAAATCCCTTCCACACCACCATCTTCGTGCATCCTCCATTACCCTACCTACCCTGACTCCTCTATTCCCCCCAGTCCGAATATATCTTGTTTAATATATAAAGCCATTACTCTATGACCCAATGACATCAGGCCAAGACCCCCACGTCTCCCCTCCGTCATCACCACGTCCTTGCTCAACCATGCCCTCCCAAACCCCCACACATACCTTAGAACCTTCCTCTGGATTTCTGCAATATCCTCTGCTCTTAAAGGGAACACCTCAGCCACTCCCCACACCTTACTGTAAACCAGAGAGTTGACCACTAAAACTCTCTGCTGTAATGTTACATCCCTAGCCCTTAAGCCTCCTAGCCTACCCAAAACCCTGCTCGTAACTAATTCCGAATTTATCTTCCTACTTTCCTGCACTTCCGCCATGTACCATATTCCACAAACCTTAATTCTGTCCACTACTGACCATCCCAACCCCTCCCCCAAGCCCCCTCCCACCCAATCCCCCACCTCTAATAGTCTCGACTTCATTAAATTAACTCTCATACCCGTGGCGTCCCCAAAAATCTGAATGCTTCCACCAACTTTCCTTAGATCTTCCTCATGCCTTACCAGCACGGTAGTATCATCTACGTACCCCACAATCCCCCCCTCCCACCCCCCCTAATCCCATGTTCAATCATCACCTCATCCACCAGCCCATAAAATGGATTCTGTACGCAGGCAAACAATAACTGAGAGAGTGGACAGCCCTGCCTCAAACCTCTCTCCATCAGTACTGGGTCCCCCAACTTACCATTAACCTGTACCCTAATAACTGCTCCCTCATACAAGGTTTGCACCCATCTCACCACCTTCTCCCCCAAACCCAGCTGTTCCAAACAAACTTTTAAGAAATCCCTATTCACACAATCATACGCATTAGCCCAATCTAATCCAAGTATTCCCCCTCCGGTGCAGTCCTCAATAAAATCCCTTATTTGACTATGCCCGTCCCTCATACTTCTTCCCGGAATGCCAAACTGTCCCCCATGTACCACTGATCCTAGAACCTTCTTCAGTCTATTGCCCAGAATTTTAGCATAAATTTTATAATCTGCACACATTAAGGATATTGCTCTATAATCATTCAATACTTTCCCATCCTTCTTCTTCGGCACCAACACAACGATCCCTGTTTTCTGGGTCTTCCCCATCCTCCCACTGCTCCACATATGATTCAAGACTTCCACTAACCCATACCTAATGCATTCCCAATAAACTCTATAAAAATCATTCGGTATTCCATCAATGCCCGGCGTCTTACCCTGACTCATCCCGTAAACCGCCTCCCCCACCTCCTCCTCACTAATACTACCCTCCAGCATTTCCTGTTCCTCTTGTCCCAATACAATAGTATTCTGCATAACCCCAAATACCTCCATTTCTCCCTAAACCAATAATCAGCATAACCACTAATATCATCTGTATCAGTAAGACCTTGACCCACCACATAACCCCCCCCCCCATCAGCGACCACTAGATGCGCTATGGTAGTCACCATCTGCCTTTCCCTAAATTTTCTTAGGACATAACCTGATGGTCGATCACCCTTTAACACTTCCTCTAATCCTGCCCTAACTCTAATCGCGTTAAACCTTTCATTATGTAATCCTTCAATCCTACTCCTTAAGCCATCCACCTCACCTCGCACATCTTCCCTTCCCCCCCCGTCATAAACAGCATTCAGCTGTCCCTCCAGGTAGTTTTGCAAACCATATCTCCACCTTGCCTGTTCCTTTCCACGTATCCTAAAAAACTCTGCTATTGCTGT
The DNA here is from genome assembly GCF_038502225.1 of Cherax quadricarinatus. NCBI lineage: Eukaryota > Metazoa > Arthropoda > Malacostraca > Decapoda > Parastacidae > Cherax > Cherax quadricarinatus. The sequence goes on along the minus strand of NC_091303.1, from coordinate 35,268,340 downwards.
CTTTGCTCGCATCTCCCACCAGTCAAGCAAATCCATCCCACCATCCCTACCCTCCCAGCAATGTCTCCACCATTCCTCAAAGGATGAGCCTTCATCCCCCTCCTGCAAAAGCCTCACATTCAATTTCCAATACCCAGCATATATGCGAACTATACCATCCACCCGCAGATCAGCTATCACCGCCCTATGATCCGAAAAACCGACATCAAAAGCCCTCACTCTCTCCACACCAATCCCCTGCATCACATATATCCTATCTAACCTCGCCCCATAATTCCCACGAATAAACGTGTGCTCCACCCCATACTCCCCCCTGCCCACCACATCTACAACACCTACATCCCTCAACACATCCCGTAGTGCACCCAAAACACATCCTGCCCCCCTCGGCGTCACATCCCCATACCTAATCACACAGTTCCAATCACCTCCAATTACAGTTATGGAAGGTAAACCCCGCAAATAATACATCAAAACATCACGTACAAAATCAACTTTAACTCTAACATTGTTACATGCTGGCATATATACACCAATGAAACATACTCTCCTCACCCCCCAGTGCCCATCTACCCTTACAACCCTCCCCCCTCCCCCCTCCTCCCAACCCATGACACGCAATGGGCTGGTCTCCTTTACAGCTACTGCTACCCCTCCTTTTAATTGCAAAGCATTACTGACAAACATTTTATAACCCCTCAAACTCAATTCACTCCCTAACCTATGGTTATGCTCCTGCAAAAAACATACATCCACATCAAACCTTCGTAAAAACCACTCTAACCAAACCCTTTTTACCTCAGATTTAAGCCCATTGACATTTATTGTGACACACTTGAATTTGCTAGAAGAGGGGGCTTACCCCTATGCCGCTGTATCTTACTCACTTCACCTTTCTCAGTACCTGTACCATTTTTATCCTTTTTTCTAACCTGGCCTCCAGCCCCTCCTTGCCCCCCCCCACTGATCTTCCCCGGTACACCCCCTCCCCTGCCTACCTTTTCCCCTACAACTACCCATGACTTCTTCCCGGGTCTCTGCCCAGGTGTTAAAACCTCATCGAGGTCAAAAGCACCCGCAGTCCTTTTTCGTGAGCTCTCACTCACACACAAATCTACTTCCTGCACATCCTCCTGATGGACTTCTACCACCACTTCCATGTCCTCTCTGGCATTCCTCGAACCCTTCACCTGTTCCTGCTGCTCAACCATCAGCTGTATCTCACTTGACTTCTCAGGACCATCCTCCCCGGCCACCGTCTCGTCGAAGAACTCCTTCAGCACCGCATCCAGCAACTTCTCCTGGGTAGACTCTTCCACGTCCACCCGTCCCTCAGGCGATGGGGGCCCCTCCCCTGTCACCTCTGGGATGGTAACACAGGTACCGACCGTCGATACTTCCCGTTCTACCTCTTCACTCCATCGACCACTCGTCACTGGTTCCACCTCTCCCAACTCAGGCATCAACTCACATGGTCTCTGCTCCACTGCCAACGTACCAGGAGCCCTGGTAGGCTGCCTTCTAGGACAGTGAGCTGCCATATGATCATATGAGCCACAAAGTCGACAGGTCTTTCTCTGGCCGGCATAGTGTACAAAAACCTGCGTCCTGGACTCCACCAACATGACGTAGGATGGTATAGGCCTAGCCAACGTCATTTTGAGGGTTTAAGAGCCCTCAGGTCGTCCCTTATATGGCCCTTCTGTCCATACTCCCATCGTTGCCGAATGGACTTTACCGTAGTTGTTGAATACCTCCTGTATACTATACGCCGTCGCCTCGAAAGGGACATTCCTGACCTTCACCCACGTATAGTACCTGGATACGTCATGCATAACGACGTCCACTGCCGAGTTCACCGTCACCTTCCTTTCCTGATACTCTTCAACAAGTCTGTCGTAGACGCCGGTACGATTCAGTTTTAGGAATACTCTGGTCATCCCATTCAAGGCAACACCATATACTTCCTCGTTGGGGACACCATAGGCGTCCCTGATGATAGCAGGTAGCAATGTATGCATCGTTGCTCCAGTAAGCGTGCCACGTACCAGCTGTATACAAACAGTGTTAATCCGTTGTCCCACTCGGTACGCCATTTTGTCTTCTAGTTGCTAAAGGTCACCACCAGAGGGCAGGTGTAGCTACTAGGCGTGCGTCCTCTCTCCCCGGAGGTCGAGAGACGAATGATACGTTCTTAAACCAAAGAAGTTTCCTCGTAGAAAAATAATTGCTCCCAAACCCAGAGTGATATTAACCTGTGATTTGGGTGATATGTCTAAATTATCCAGATATAATGATGGATATAAATACATTCTCGTGTGTATCGATGTTTTTTCAAGATATTTACAAGCAGTACTCATGAAAAAGAAAGACGGGCCGAGCACTTTACATGCATTACAAAACATTTTGGAGAATGAAAAGGCGAAGAATATATCGAGATTATTTACAGATAAAGGCAGGGAGTTTCTAAATAAACAGGTACAGAATTATCTCCAGAGTAAGCATATAAAGTTATATCATGTATTTTCGAAAGAAACAAAAGCTTCCATTGCAGAGAGAGGCTTGCAAACGATGAAACGTAAATTATACAAGTATATGACAAGTGCCAATACATTTAATTATTCAAAAGTGTTAAATGATTTAGTAGATGCGTATAATTCAACTCCACACTCGGGGATTGGCGGTAAAACCCCATTGCAAGTCCATGGTATTACGACATTGAATGATATAAGGAATCAGTTTCGGATAAATTATAAAAATGGAAGATCCAATAAGAAACGAATCAGTAAGAAATTGGCTGTTGGAGACACAACAAGAGTGACTCTTAGCAGATCATCCGCGTTTAACCGAGGGTTTCACACACAAAATACAGAGGAAATATTTAAAATATATAGAATTAATAATTCTCAACCTATAACAACATATCATTTGAAAGATTTGAAAGGTGAAAAGATTAAAGGAACATTTTATCGCGAAGAATTGACCCCAGTCATACCACCTCCAGAATATATTATCGACAGAGTATTGAAACGAAAAAAAATTGGTGGAATTACGCATTATTTGGTATCTTATAAAGGTTATTATTCCACTTTTAATTCGTGGGTCAAAGAAGGAGATTTGTTGAAGGTACAATGAAAAAATCATTATTAGAAAAATTTAAAGAATTAATTATATTACTTAATAGTCTCCCACGCAATCATCGGAAGAGTTTATTACAACAGTTTAAGAAAACGCACATAAGTTGTATCAGTGAGATTTTCAAGAATTTGATTAAGAATAAAATACCATTAGACCCTAAAATATTTAAAAAGTACAAGAACGAGATTAAATCACTAGCTTGTAAGAAAATCGGTTTTCAGCGTAAAAAGAAATATTTGCTGAGTATCAGAGGTGGAAATCTTCTTAGTATTATATTACCTCTAGCAGTAAATATTATTTCGAGATTGTTTAATAAATCATGAAAGAATTTTATCTTGTACCAACTTCAGTTATGAATCGGAAACCTCTCGAGTTAGTAAAATCGGAGGGTGATGAGAATTTAGAAGGAGGTGGTGGTGGTGCATGCTTGAAGCGTGGTGTTAAACGCAAGTTTAAGACTACTCCCGCTAGGCAGGTCAACCCACCTGCTCTCACCTCGGTGAAACCTCAGAAAACCCCAGATTTGTCAAGATTCATGCACATAAGAGTGAGTGCGAGAAATATAGAATATGTGAAATCAATGTTGGTATTATTGCAAATAAATCCTTTGGTGAGTTGGGATGAGAATGGTGACCTTCTGTTATGACCAAGGTCATAATGTGATTAATTTATATGTATTATCCACTTAATATTATACTATGGGTTTCTTTAATATTAGCTAAATTAAAGATTCCACTAGTTTATAATATTATCTGATTTAGGAATATACCCGGGTATGATGTATATATATATATCTTGAGTAATGTGTTAGATAGGTACTCCTGGCTAAGGTTTATAACAAGGTATCTCCATTGGTGGGTAGTTTGCACCGCTCTACCCTCTCCCCCTTTTGACGAGTTGATGTCATGAAGGAATTTACTGTATATGGCAGTTCACTCTCTCTGCTGACTCAGTGTGCATTGACTGAGCTACCCTCCTAGTACTCCGCCTTATTCTCACTTGGATAGAGAATTGGGTTATAGAAACTCCTGATCCAGCTTGTGGTTTATTGTGAAGTCTGCTGACAATCATATACTGTTATCTTCAGGTTACGATGTGACGACCAGTGTCAAGCTTAGAACTTTGTGATATATTCCTTATGCCAGGGAGTTACTCAGTGAAAGTGTTAATTCTCAATATATGTACTTGCACACAAGTAATGTTACTATTGAGGAAGCGGTAATATTCCTCTGATCATTATCAAGTGTAGTGACCATATTGACATGTACATTCTATTTAAGAGTTTTCTTGTGTGAAGGAAAGTTTCTGACATTGATATTTAATAGATATTTATGAATATCTAAAGTATTTAAGCTTTTAAATAAAAAGAAATTTGAAAAGACTGAGTAACTATTATTTGTGCCTTACACTTCTAACTTTTGGAACCATATCTTTTCATTCTTTGAAGTGTGTTGTTACGGAGTGCACTAACCTGGCTAAAGATTAAGATTTGAACCGTAACACCTTCTTACCCCCATTACTGGACGTAATATTATTGAAATATTAAATGTTTTATCAGAAAACGCTGTGAAATCAGCGAGAAGAATCGATTCTGATTACTTAACAGAAATAAAGCATTTATTAAATATCAGGTATACATTTTGATTTTGTGAGGAATACAAAAGTGAGAAAACAATTATTACATAAAGGAGGCGGTGCAAGGAGGGAAGAAACATCATGGATATCATATTAGGTGAGTATATAAAGTCTGTGATGTTATGTTTTTACTCAGTGTGTGTTATAAGTGTGGAGATGGCTGAACGTCTTCTATACGTGTGTAGCGATTCAAGTCTCGATTTATTTCCCGCCAATACACCTTCGGCTTTCATTAATAAATTATATGATCCCATTATATTAGATAATAAAATTGATTGAGGTTGCTCTGAAAAATATAATTTACCCCAAGACACATTATATACCGCAAAAGAATTTGAAGATATGTATTACATATGAGAAATCTACAGTAAATAAATATATGCATAAAATTGATGAGCAAAATTATTGGAGGTGATATGACAAGGATTTTAGAAGAAATAAATGAGGATATTAATGTAAATCTGCTAATAGCAGTTAAAAAGATAACGGGTATTATCCCCAAAAACTCAATTGTGTTCACATATCATCCAGGAATAAACAGAGTGGTTATTAACTTGAAAAAAAAAAATTATACTACCTTCTGATATTACCAGTGGTTATGTGGGGGTTGGAATTTGATAAAGAAGGAAGCGATATGCTAGGTTTCTCAGGTAATGAAATTTTGTATGTCTTTACCAATAAAAAAGATTATTTTTAACGAGTCTGGTGTGAAGGCGGTAAACCCGCCCGATCCTGAATCAGGTATTAATTATATGTTAATATATAGTGATTTGATCCCATTAATTTTGGCGATCAGTTAGTATCTCTTTTGGGAGTAGTTGATATTAATATATTAAGATCTAATTATGACCCCACAATGTATAAACCACTTAATAAAAAGATAATTGATCAAGTGAGTATTAAGCTCGCTGATCAGAAAGGAAGGTTAATTCAATATAATGACAAGTGTTCTACTGTATGTGTACTACATTTAAGACCTATAAAACGAGAGTGAATGATCAAGTTGAGTTAATATTGAACGAACCGTCAAGATGAGAACCAGTTTCTCCCCTCCTTCAGTGGAATCATTCCTGAAACTCTTTGATACTTCGAGGGTGAAAGGAGCAGGATTAAATGATAACATATTGACTCAAGAAATCGTAATGACACGATTGCAAATAAACCATACCCCCGGCCGGGATTGAACCCGCGGTCATAGTCTCAAAACTCCAGCCCGTCGCGTTAGCCACTAGACCAGCTAGCCACAATAAGATTCATCCAACTAGGTATATTTCTACACCATAGGAAAGTTAGCACAGGCACCTCTGTGACCACAAATGCAAGTTTTTACAGACGAATCTCCAGCTAGCGTGGCCGTGACGAACTCTAGCTCAAGTCCCTTCACTACCGTCAACATGACGGGTTCAATCCCGGCCGGGGGTATGGTTGATATCATATTATATAAAGCTAGAGGGAGGGGCGGAGGATTATTGTCATTTCTCGGCGGGATGGCCAGAAAAGAAATACCATTCTTATTGAATACCTTTGCTCCGGGAGTATTACAATACGGACAATGTGTTGAACGATGTTAATAATGGTATTGCATTGAAAAATTCTGTGAGAATAGAGGTGTAGAAACATTGAAGGGTGTCGGACAGAAGTTATTAACCGGAGGAAGTAGAAAGATTGGATTGAAACGATTGAAATTTAATAATAAAAGAAAGTGGAATATTTAATTTTAGTTTATTGTTAACTATCATTGTTAGTATGTCGGCTGGTGCTCTATACGTTACACCAGGGGGACTCGACGCCCCCGTCCCCACTTATTCTCATTCCATAACTGATGGATTCCCAAAATTACCAGGACATGCCATTATTGAATCCTCAATAGCAGCTAGACGCATATGTGAAGTATTACCAGTAAATCAAGGATCTGATAAATTTCTCATTTAGAATACAAAGTTCAGAAGGTCATTTTTTAGATTAACGAGTCTGGCCTTGGAAATTAACATAAATATAACAAATGAGGATGGGAGTGCACTGGGAGACGGAGATAAGGCCATATTTGTGAACTCTATAAGACAGACATTATTCAAATCTGTGTGTTTGTATCTCAATGAACAACTTATAGAATCGAATCCATTTTATTCATATACGGGTTATATTAAACTGCTTAAGCATTTATCCCCATCAAAATTAGATACATTGGGAAGAATAGCATTCTTTCGTAATAGACACAGCAAGTAGTACTATTACATCAGGTGATTTAGATGATATTAAGAAAGACGAAGGTAAATTAACGAATGAAGTGAATACTTGTTTCCCTTTGATGCTGGATGTGAGTAGTTTTCACGAATATATCCTGGATAGTGTCGATTGAGACTTGAAATGCATTCACCCGCATGGGCAATTATGACTCCATTAAGCGGAAAAACATAAATATAATATTAATTCCATTAAATTATGGATCGATAAAGTTATTCCGTATACGAATGCATTAATTGCATTGAATTCAAGCATGAGGGCAAACCCGCAGGGGTGTGAATATCTGTTCAAGAAGACATTATTTAAATCATATATTCTAACATCTAATCAAACACAATTGATCGCAGATAATCCTTGGGGACAAGTTATACCCGATAAGATATTTATTATAATAGTCGATATGAAGACATATGATGGAGGATATAATTTTAATCCATTATATTTTCAACATGAAGATTTGAATCATTTCGGGGTTAAAATTAATTCAGAAATGATTCTTAATATTGACTGTAAGTTTCCTACCCACGCGAGTAGGTTATATTACGCTACCTTGAAATCTCGGTTTGGAGAGTGATCATCTGATTACATATAAGAGTTTTCTCCAAGGCAGAACTATATTAGGTGTTGACCTGAGAAGTGAACAGGTTAAGAATACTATCTGTCGAGAAGAATGGTAATTTGAGAATAGATATGACATTTGGTAAACCGAAAGATGAGAATAGAATTTGTTTGGTGAAACTAATGCTATTTTAAATATAAATGAAAATAGAACAGTGATAGTGCATACGCGAGTATAGATCATGAATTGTGAAGAAATAAATATTGCCTTGAAACATCATACGGGAAGATATGTCTCGTATTTGGGATGTTTTGCCGTAAATAATATAAAAAGTTATTATGAGGATAAAATAAGCCGGTAATTTTCATCATTAATATATTGAACGATCAAGATGAAAATATGGCTCATTGGATTACTATATATGTGAACAAACACATATTATTATATTTAGATAGTTTCGGGGTGGATTTAAAACATTATACAAATATATAAGAGAAAATTATATAAAAGAGAAATTTCATGTACGGTATTAATCAGAGGATTCAACATGAAAAATCATTGGTGTGCGGTTTACATGCTATATATTTTGTGTATAAGTTAACAAATTATAGCGTAAAGAAAATTATACCATATTTGTTTAAAGATTTTGGTAGAAATTAAAGAATGATCAATTTATATTGAAATATGCATATGAGCATTTCAATATACCCTCATGTTCAAGTGTATTTGCTAATAATTCAACGTGGAATTATGAAAATCTGTGTAAAATATTGGAATTATCGTACGGTGGGGTAGAGTCGTTTAGAGGCGGGCAAAAGGTTAGAGGCGGGGCGAAAGGTCACAACACTGGTATAAATGCCCGTGCTGGGTCACTCTTTGCATCTACTGTCATTCAAGTAGGGTCAAGGATGAATCCAATTCAGTATCCCGTTGGAGGTGTCTGCGAGGAGGAGAGAAGACTGCCTCCCTGTGTCGGAATAATCCACCTGCGGTAAATGGTAAGTGAATATTGAAAAAATCTTTTACACATAAATGATTTTAGTGTAATGTATTAACCAATAAAACTTTTTAATGCATTTAAAGATATGCCTTATTCTTCTTCTAATCGAGAAATTTTTTTCTTTGCCAGATGCGAATATAATGCGGTTGTTGGAACTTATTCGCGCAAATCAAATCCGACAGGAGCAAATGATTTGCGAGTTGATGGGATTGTTAGGAGCGAGATCCACCCAACCTCCTACCCATCCATATGGAGATGCTGTTGCTGCCCCTCCTACCAACGAGTCTTCTCCCTGACCTCATGTGGATGTTGAGAATGTGCCTCCTACTCAGGGCGTTGATGTTAACGCTTTTATCCAGGATATTGTAACTCCTACCCACGCCGAGATCGCACCTTCTCCCCAGTCTCATATGAGTGGAGAATGTGTTAGTAGTTGTTATTGCGATAAATGCGTATGGAGCGAGATGGAATATTTTATGACAAATTCCCAACCTAGTTCATGTATGGATGAGGATTCCCCCATAAATTATCCGCCAGCTTCCCCCATAAATTATCCACCAGCTTCCCCCCCAGAAGTTTATTGTATAACAGATGAGGAAGAAGACGACGACCCTGAACAAAATGCACAAATTCTACAAGAGAAGAAAAATTACTCTACGTTGATTTTAGTCAATGAATTGTAGCTTTTTTCAATGAAATTGTATTTGTTTGTATTACCAGAAATGTAATGGCTGTATAATAAATAATGAAACAAAATATTGTGTATTAGTGTTATCCTGAAATGTCTTTCTGATGATGAAAATGTTTTCCCTATGATATAGGTACTATATCCCCTTATTAACTTTAATGAACTAAAAGGATCGACAAGTTTCAACCTGTGTGCGCGTGACGTCACTGACCGCCGAGTAAACACCCTTCTTAGGTCATTTTGACTTGTTTAGACCTGTAGTAAGCATGCTTACCCCCAGAGGGGGGGGATTCCAAAAACTTGATCCGAGGAGATGGAGACTTTGATTTCGAGAAATTTTGGGATGGGGGTGAAAGTGAGAGGGGCAATCCAAGGAGATCATAAGAATTTCGAAACCCCCATAGGGGGGAATCCAAAAAACTTGATCCGAGGAGATGGAGACTTTGATTTCGAGAAATTTTGGGGTGGGGGTGAAAGTGGGAGGGGGAACCTCAAAAATTTGATCCGAGGAGATGGAGAGCACAAGAAAAATGAAATTCAAAAAAAATTCGAAAAAAAAATCGGAAAAAATTCGGGGCGCGGGGGCGATCCGGACGACGCAGCAGAAGGCGCAGCAGAAGGCGCAGCAGAAGGCGCAGCAGAAGGCGCAGCAGAAGGCGCAGCAGAAGGCGCGGGCGGGGGTCGCGAAGGGCGCGCGGCGCGACGGGGGGTCGCGAAGGGAGGGGGTCGTGGGCGGGGGGTATTGGTTGGGGGGTCAAGGGTGAGGTAGTCTCGAGGGCGAGGTCAAAACGGAAGTAATACCTAGGTGTGAAAAGGTGACCCTCCAGCTGCTGGTCCTAGACCGGAAGGAGTCGCTCAGCCGCACCCCCTAAACCGGAAGGAGTCGCTCAGCCGCACCCCCTAAACCGGAAGGAGTCGCTCTGCCGCACCCCCTAAACCGGAAGGAGTCGCTCAGCCGCTTTTTTGACATTATATATATATAATATAGGGACCTCTTCTAGGGGGGCTCCTTGGCGTGGTGAAGAGGCTCTTGGTCTGAGGAATTAGACCTATCGGTCTTCTTCCTCAGACCGAACCTAATTACCCCCCAATCTCCCCTCCCCTATCCCATCCTCCCCTTTTTCCTTTCCTCCTCCTCCCCACTCCTCCCTTTTGCCCTTCCTCTTTTTGTCCTTTGGGATTTCTCCCACAGGCGCGCTAGTTCCTAGGTAAGAGAAAGGATACCGGGGTCCATCCCATTCCGTTGAGGTTCTTAGCGGTGGCGTAGTTTGCCGTGGAATCTGGATCGCCTGGGGATGTCCCGATCCCTCTCCGGTATCCCGGAGTAGCTTTGGGTGTCTTTCGGGCGACGAGTGTATCTCTGGAAGCCACCTTTCGGATTCCAGGGGTGGTGGCCGAAGGAGGTATGCTTTGTGGCGGATATCCGGCCGCCCTCTCTTTTGTCCACCGAGGTAGCTCGGCAGATGTGAGGTTGCTATCCCAGATTGTTAGTTTACTAGCATGATGGGTAGGGTATGGCACGGGTTCCATGCTGCATCTGCGCTACTTGCGGTGCTGAGGTCCTCTTGGGCGCGGAGGGAGATTTCTGGCCCTTTCATTCCTCCTAGGACCTATCCCTCCCCGGTCCCCCCTTTTTTTTTTTATTTTTATTTTCTTTCTTTTTTTTTCTTAAAAACAAAAAGAAAGAACCTAACCATGGCAGCCCTAGTCCATGAACCTGGTACCCCCGGGCCCCTTCTTGATACCGCACCCCGTTCTGACCCCGCCTCGTCTATGGACCACTCTTCAGACATTCCTCATGCCTCTGTACCTATTGCCGCTGCTGTTTCCTCACCCGCTTCAGGTACTGAGGCCTCGACTGACTCCTTTGATTTATCGGACCTTTGCTCTCCTCTGACTATGCTTCCGGCCTCTCCCTCTACGGTGCGGCAATTTTCAAATCGCCGACCCGTTCCACGTCGGACCAACTCTGGTCCCATGCCTAAACGTCAACGACAATTACCTGCTGATACTTCTCCACCTTCTCGTTCTTCTCAAACGATCGACACGTCCTTCACTACCTTTCCACGCTCAGTTTCAGACTGAACAGTGGACTAAATTCTTCACTTTACGACCAACTTCCTCTACTGCCTATCTTTCTGACCATAGTATTGGCAAGGCACTCCTACGCCATGTTGGTAAAGATATTTCTTTTCATGCTCTTAAGAGCGGTACGCGCATCATTACCGTACAGAATGCTACCCAGGCTCATGAGCTCTCTCGTCTTTCCCATATCGATACTGTTCCTGTCACTCTTGAAAAACATCATTCCCTCAATTCTTGTAGTGGTACCATCATTCTGCCCCATACCATAGTTCAACAAAATTTCCAGACATGTGGCACCGACATTCTAGAACAGCTGGAACTCCAAGATCTCCCAATCCTCAAGGTAGACACTTACGTTCTTCCTGCCCGTGGGCAGAGACGATACCCTAGCAATGTGGCTCGTTTAACTTTTGACAGCCGAGTACTCCCATTCTCAGTTTATATAGCAGGACATCGGTTACAAGTTCGAAAGGTGATCCCTACACCACAACAGTGTAGAAATTGCTGGCGATTTGGCCATCCAGTGAAATATTGCAGATCTATCGCCGAATGCCCAGTCTGTGGTGCCGATGACCATTCTAATACGTCTTGCAATCGATCTCCCTCTTGCCTTAACTGTCATGAGGCTCACCCTTCGTACTCTCACCATTGTCAGGTCTATTTAAACGAGCGGGAAATCCGTTACCTCAAAGAGACAGAAGGTCTCCCTTATGCCATGGCAGTTTCTCATCTCCGCCTCCAAGGGAGACTCCCACGTGTTTCTTATTCCCGTGTTTCAAAACGTCCCCCACTTCTAGTATCCCATCTTCTACACCCACCTCTGTGGTTACCTCTCCCATAATCACTCCTGTATCTAATCCTTTTGCTGTCCTCGGCTCAGACGTCCCTACTTCAATGCCTCAGTCTAATCTCGCTTCTTCGAGTTCTCTCTCACAAGCCTCAGTATCGACGAGACCTCGTACGACACCTCCTCCCAATCGTCCCTCTACTTCTCAAAAGTCAAAAAGAGGTCCGGTAACACCTCCTACCCATCTTCCACCTCCTCATTTTACCCTCCCTGTCTCTGTCCCTAGTTCTTCCCCTCTCACTGGCTCAGTTACAAGTGCAGAGGTTCACCCTCCTCCTCGTAATGTACCTTCCTCCCCTGTTCCCTCCCAAGTTTCTTCCTCTTCTGCCACCTCCTAGGTTCCTGCCTCTTCTGTCCCCTGCCACGCTTCTCCAGTTCCCTCCACCCTTTCGCCCCCCCCTACCTTGGTACAGTCCAATACAGTTCCAATCTTTACTCATCCTCCCCCTACCATTCCCAATATTGTCTCCCATACGACATCTCTGAATTCCGAAACACTTGAAGCAATCTCTGAATATATTGCAGAGACCAAACCATCAATGGACACTGATCCACCTTCCGCTCTTTCTCTCTCCTCTGCTCCATCTGCGCAACTCCTTTCTTCACAGTGCACCGTTCCTTCGCTGCTTGAACATTTTCCACTGCCTCCGCATGTGGACTTTTCTAACCCTTCTAGTCCATAGGAACCCTTACCTGCGGATTTCAAGTATCTTTATCATTGCCAATCATGGCCTATTTACAGTGGAATATACGCGGCCTCAGGGGTAATCGGGGTGAGCTTCAGATGTTACTCTCCCAGTTTGCCCCTGTTGGTGTTTGCTTACAGGAACCAAAATTACACTCTGCTGTTATTTCTCACATCTCAGGCTATAATTTATTGTATTCTTCAGATCCTTTTCCTGATGGGACCTTTAATGAAAGTGCCCTTCTTCTCCGCACTGATATTCCGTACCATCAGCTATTCGTTCGTACTTCGCTGCATTACACAGCAGCCCGTATCCACTTACATAGGTGGTATACGCTCTGTTCTTTATATCTCTCTCCTTCTCGGGCATTATCTATTCCGGATTTTGCCTTCCTTGTTTCGTCATTACCGCCACCGATTCTGTTACTTGGTGATTTTAATGCCCACCATTTCCTCTGGGGGGGTCTCACTGTGATTCCCGTGGAATTCAGTTAGAGGCTTTTCTTGCCACCCACCCCCTCCATGTTTTAAATACAGGTACTCACACCCATTTTGATCCTCGGACTCATACTCACTCTTGCATCGATCTCTGTTTGCTCTTCCTCCGCCGCATTAGACTTCACTTGGTCTGTTCTCCCGGACTTACATGACAGTGATCATTTCCCAATCATTCTTACTTCCCCTTCATATTCGCCACCTCTTCGCACCCCACGCTGGCAATTTAATTGGGCAAATTGGAACCTTTACTCACACCTAACTGTTTTTAAAGAGGTTCCTTCTTCGTCCTCCATCGATGAGCTTTTACACCTCTTCTCGTCCTCCGTTTTCACCGCAGCTTCTCATTCTATACCCCAAACTTCGGGCAGGCATTCTCAGAAATGCGTGCCTTGGTGGTCTCCTGCTTGTGCTAGTGCAGTACGTTTGAATCGCGCTGCATGGGGCAGGTACCGGTACAATAGAACCACAGAGCGACTCCTTGATTTTAAACAGAAGCGTGCGATCGCTCGCCGTGTCATCCGTGACGCTAAACGCACTTGCTGGCGAGATTATGTCTCCACCATCACCTCTGCTTCCTCTATGAGTGCAGTCTGGAAAAAAGTACGAAAACTGAGTGGTAAATATTCTCCTGACCCAGCTCCTGTTCTGCGGGTTGCCGGTGTTGATATAGCAAACCCACTAGATGTTGCCAATGAAATTGGCAATCATCTGGTCCGTATTTCTCAGGGACTCCATCTATGCCCCTCATTTCTTTCCTCAAAGTCTGCCAGAGAGTTAGCACCCTTGGACTTTTCTTCTCTCAGAGAAGAACAGTATAATGTGCCTTTTACACTTCAAGAACTGGAGGCAACACTCTCAGCTTGTCGATCATCGGCAGCTGGGCCCGACGACATTCATATTCGTATGCTACAGCATTTACATCAGTCAGCCCTTGCAGTCCTATTACGCCTTTACAATCTTATTTTGTCACAAGGAGTTCTTCCACAGCTGTGGAAATCCGCCATTGTTCTCCCTTTCCGCAAACCAGGCACTACGGGACATGAAACCTTCCACTATCGTCCCATTGCTCTTACCAGTGCAGTTTGCAAAGTAATGGAACGCCTAGTAAATAGACGTTTAGTGTGGTATTTAGAGACACACAACAGTCTCTCCACTCATCAATATGGCTTTCGTAAGGGACGTTCTACCATAGACCCCTTACTATGCTTGGATACGTATGTTCGTAATGCCTTTGCGAATAACCACTCAGTTATTGCCATATTTTTTGACCTTGAGAAGGCATATGACACAACTTGGAGGTATAATATTTTAGCCCAAGCCCACTCCTTAGGCCTTCGAGGCAATCTACCATCCTTCCTTAAGAACTTTTTAACTGACAGGCATTTCCGTGTTCAGGTTAATAATGTGCTCTCCCCGGACTTTATCCAAGCTGAAGGTGTCCCCCAGGGATGTGTTCTGAGCACAACACTTTTTCTCCTTGCTATTAATGATTTGGCCTCTAGTCTTCCATCAAATATTTGGTCATCACTCTATGTTGATGACTTTGCTATTGCCTGTGCAGGCACTGACTGTCACCTCCTTACAGTTTCTCTCCAACATGCAGTCGACCGTGTTTCCAATTGGGCCACCACACGTGGGTTTAAATTTTCCAGCACTAAAACCCACCAAATCACTTTCACTAGACGCTCTGTCATCTCCGATCATCCTTTGTACCTCTATGGCTCCCGTATCCCTGAACGTGATAGTCAAGTTTCTGGGCCTCCTCTTTGATCGTAGGTTATTCTGGAAACCTCACATTACCTCTCTGAAGGCAACTTGTCACAGCCGGCTGAACCTTCTTAAAACCCTTGCTCATCTTTCATGGGGAGCTGATCGTCGAACCCTCCTTCGCCTACATTCCACCCTTATTTTATCGAAACTTGATTATGGTGACCAGATCTATTCAGCGGCATCTCCTGCTACTCTCTCTAGCCTTAACCCCATTCATCACCAAGGATTACGTTTATGCCTTGGTGCTTTCCGCTCTTCCCCTGTCGAGAGCCTCTATGCAGAAGCGAACGTTCCATCCTTATCCGATCGCCGTGATGCCCATTGCCTGCGCTACTATGTACGCTCTCATGATCTCCGCAATCCTTCCATTTATAGAATGGTCACTGATATTAGTAGACATTCTTTATTTGTTCGCCGCCCCTGTTTACTCCGTCCCTTCTCTCTTCGCCTTCATTCGCTCTTGTCTTCTCTTCAACTACCACCTTTCTATGTACATGTAGCATCTCACTTTTCCCTAACCCCCTGGGAAGTTCCAGCTGTTCAAGTCTGTTCTTTCTCCCTCCCTTGCTCGAAAGCCCAACTGTCTACGGTCGCTTCCCGCTCTCTTTTTCTTGACCACTTTCACTCTCATTCTCATGCCATTGCTGTGTACACAGATGGCTCTAAGTCTTCTGACGGCATAGGATTCACAGCAGTGTTTCCGGACAGCGTCGTACAAGGGCATTTACTATCTTCGGCTAGTATTTTTACTGCTGAATTATATGCCATCCTTACAGCACTTATCCGTATTACATCTATGCCTGTGTCATCATTTGTGGTTGTCTCAGACTCCCTTAGTGCTTTACAGGCTATACAAAAATTTGATACACCTCACCCCTTAGTCCTCCGTATCCAACTTTGGCTACGCCGCATCTTTACCAAGCATAAAGATATTGTTTTTTGTTGGGTCCCTGGTCATGTTGACGTACAGGGCAATGAACAGGCAGACACTGCTGCGCGGTCAGCAGTACATGACCTACCAGTTTCTTATAGAGGTATTCCATTTACGGACTATTTTGCTGCAATATCTTCCCACCTTCACACCTGTTGGCAACAACGTTGGTCTACTATGCTCGGCAACAAACTTCAGTCTATTAAACCGAGTATAGGTTACTGGCCGTCTTCTTATCACCAGTGTCGAGGTTGGGAGACTACTCTCTCCCGTCTTCGCATTGGCCATACTCGTCTTGCTCATGGATATCTCATGGAGAGGCGTCTTGCTCCTCTCTGTGAGAATTGCCAAGCTCCATTATCAGTCAGCCACATTCTGTTGGACTGCCCACTTTATCAACGAGCATGCAGAATTTACCTCTGTCGTCGTCTTCGCTCCGCTGCTCTCTCTTTACCTTCCCTTCTCGCTGATGGACCCACCTTTCATCCGGACTCTCTCATTGACTTTTTGACAACGACTGACTTCACAAATTCTGATACCTTCAGCCCTTTCTACTTCAATCTCTTGCTACCTTCTACCCCGTACTATCCCCTGTCCCGCTGTTTTCTGTAACCTGCTGATCATCCCCCCTCCCTTCTGCCATCCAATTCCCTTGCTTCCTTCCCTACCCTGCAGCGCTGTATAGCCCTTGTGGCTTAGCGCTTCTTTTTGATTATAATAATAATAATAATAATAATAATATAGGGAGGTACCACCTCTAGAACTGTCATAAGGACCCTCATCCTCAGAGAAAAGAATAAACTTGCTTCAGGGAAAATTCAAGGTTCTCCCTGAAGCTGTTTGAGAATTTTCTCCTACCACCCCCTGTATTTCAAGTATGTTTTATTTAAAGACAAAATACATTGGCCAAACATTCACAAAAATACAACAGAAAGTAAAACAACATAGGTAACTCAGAGCTACATCTCGAATACTTCGTCCAGCTCCCCTGCGGTGGGCCGCGTGCCCAGAATGCTGCAGGCATTTCCTCTCTGGATCGCAACACTGAGTCTCTGAAAAAGGAAGCTGGTCGCCCTGTGGTCCTTGGTTTCTATGATGAGCTTTTCACCCAGCTCTTTGAGGAACTTTAGAGCACACTTGCCCCATGCTCCAAGGGTCTCCGACCCTATTGGAAAGAAGTTATAGCAAGTGGGAAGGTCTTCATATTTTCGGATCTTCTGGGTCTCCCTGTGGCTGGCACTTCCACCCCCTTCCACTATGGAGTATGGCAAGTAGGTGTCTGCCAATGTGGCAGCACAGGTGTAGTCCCAGGCAATCTGCTTTCCATCCTTCCAGGGTAGCATAGTGGCTCCATCAGGACGCTTTTGACTTCCATCAGACCTCTGTACTTGGGGTTCCCGTTGAGCTGGGCAACGGGCTGTGGCGAGGCTTCTCTTTATTATGTCATTGATCTCATGTCTGGCATACCTCCCTTCTGTTGTGTGGCACACGAGACCATGAAGTCCGAATTGATCAGCTGTCGCCCTGCTGCAAATACACCTATGTTTGGTGAGGATGGGGGCGGCTAGGCGAAGAGCAACACCAATCCGAATGGCCTGTGGGTCGAGACGGGTGCCCAGGGAGGAATTGGGAACAGCTAACAGGAAATCTCCTGAGTGTGGTGCCTTCACTGCCAGGAGACGAGCTTTGTTCTTTCCTGAAGCATTGGAGAGCATTGTGTTGGCGATTTTTTCCATGATCTGTTTGTCCCAGTGGGACTGTTTGTGCTGTTTGGGAGGAGCTGGTCTACTGGAGGAGTCTGTAAGGGTGTCCCACCGAATCGCTGCTTCAGTAAACCTGGGGTCTTGAGCTCCTACAAAGTCTCAAGCGTTCGGGCACTATCTTCTTGACTAATGCGCTGGAAGCCAAACACGAAGACAGAAAAGCAGGTAAAGCAACATGCGTTGCTTTACGCACCCCTATACCTCCCAGTCACTCTGAGAGGGTTGCCTGATCCCATTGCTCATCCTCTAGTGACAGGTTCAGTGCCTTCTTAAAAGCTGATCTCAGGTGTGCGTCATATTCATCGAGTGTTGGGTTGTCAAAAGAGGGTGCACACCTCAAGAAGTAAATGAGTCTTGGCATAGTAAGACACCTTGTGAGGAGATACAGAGCATCATGGGCATCAAGATCGCTTATTCTCTCCTCCATTCTCATCAGGTCATTCAATTTGTCCCTGAGGACAGTATCGATGGCCTGGTGACCCAGCGGTGCCCCCAAGAGGGTACTGTTGGAAAGAGTTGTAGTTGAGACTTCTGGGAGGATTCTTCGCACAGCATTGATTATTTCCTGGTTCGCTGTGATGATTTCACACTTGGAGGGATTGAGGATGAGTCCCAAGTCTTCTCCCTGTGTTTTCAGCAGTTGTAGGTCCCCCACGAGGGACTCTTCAGTACCTGCCAGAGTGCCGTCATCCAGGTACCAGATATTGAGCTCACTGCGTAGGCTGGAAGTTAGTTCTCTTACTGCCAAGCAGAAGAGAAGTGGAGCGAGTGGGTCACCCTGCTGTACACCCTCTGATGATTGAATTTCATGTTCTCCAAACAAAAGAATTGAGGGTTTGCTGTAGCCGCCTGAAATGAAGGGAAAGAGACTGGGGAACCGAACCCGAACAGCTGGCAAAACATCATCTCTCTTCACCATATTAAAGGCATTTCTAAAATCAAGTTTGACTATGGCCTTGTCTTCTGGTAGGTCCCTGATGTAGGCCCTTGCCACATGAGCTGCAGCTTCATTGCCTTGAGAGACCCCAAAGCCTAGTTGGTGTGGCTGGAGTAAAGTGGCAGCTTTTAGGCGAATGTTTCTCACTGCTGCTTTGGCAACGAGACGGCGAAGAGTGTTTCCAACTGCAATGGGTATGATTCCCTCATCCCTCTTCTTCAAAGCACATAGTGAGGCTCCAAAAAAGAAAGGTTTAATTTCTTCTGGGATTCGCCCAGCCAGGCAATTGTTGACGAAAGTTGTTAACACGGTGAGAAGAATTGATGCAGATTCACCAAGTACTGGATTTACCATCTCTTTGAGGTACTGAGGTCGAATTCCAGTGTAACCTCCTGCAGATCCTGCTGGAAATGACACGATCGCCTTATAGACTTCCGATTCTGGCAAAATTAATTGTTCAGTGATGGGGTCTTCCTCAGGGTTGTCGTTGATGGTTATGGTGTCCCTGGTTGAATGCTTGTCTCTTAGTGCTTGGGCCGTGGTCTCATCCTTGGGGGCTACAGTGTCGTCACTTGTAATTATTCTTATTGCTCCCACTGTGTTACCTTCTTCAATTTTTTTGCTAACCTGTGCGCAAATTTTGTCGTTTTCAGTGGGACTTTTCTTGGGTCTACCTCTTTGATTCCTGCGATGATGGGGCAGAGGGACACAGTTATCCGTTCTTGGGTAGTTGCGCACTGCCTTGATAACTGACGTGGTTAGCAGTTTGCCTCGTCTTTCAGGAACTGCAAGACAGACATTGCCGAGCAAGAGTAGGTTGCGCCATGCTTGGATGGTGCCTCGGGCTTCTAAGTTGGTGGAACCTCCATTCACCCGCTTAAGAAGGTCTGTGAATTTCCCGGCTGCATATGGGAGAGCCGCTTTAGGGATGTGGGACAGTGTACTGCTAGCAGTGGATTTGAATACCAACAGAAGGTTATCACAAGTGACGAGGTTGCCATTGGAATTGTCGTCTGCCTGTGGAGGCTGCGGGCTGCTCTCTGCTGGGGGCATATGTGATCCTGCACACCCATTGTGTGCACGAATGCGGCCGTCCCTGTTGCGTGCTCGAAACTCTCCACACACCTGACATGTGCCTCTTCTTTCATTGTTGGGTGCATTGTTTCCCTGGCTTTGTGGCTGGCTGGCTTCATCGTCTGCCATACCTCAAACTGTGTGGTAAGCGGAAGCTGAAGGGAAAATATATGTATATATGTAAAGTAAAAGGAGACAAGTGCAATAATGCGACATTTTTATTGTGGCAACGTTTCGCTCTCCGAAACGTTGTCACAATAAAAATGTCACATTAGTTGCACTTGTGTCCTTTTACTTTACATATTGTCGGTAATTCTACCAACTTTATTACTATATATATATATATATATATATATATATATATATATATATATATATATATATAATATATATATATATATATATACATTTTTTTTTTCAACAAGTTGGTCGTCTCCCACCGAGGCAGGGTGACCCAAAAAAGAAAGAAAATCCCCAAAAAGAAAATACTTTCATCATCATTCAACACTTTCACCACACTCACACATTATCACTGCTTTTGCAGAGGTGCTCAGAATACAATAGCTTAGAAGCATATACGTATAAAGATACACAACATATCCCTCCAAACTGCCAATATCCCAAACCCCTCCTTTAAAGTGCAGGCATTGTACTTCCCATTTCCAGGACTCAAGTCCGACTATAAGAAAATAACCGGTTTCCCTGAATCCCTTCACTAAATATATATATAATATATATATATATATATATATATATATATATATATATATATATATATATATATATATATATCAAAACAGCACTGCGACTAGCCGAGGATTGAAACCCATGTCGTTTAGGCCCACCTCATGGTGAGGTGGGCTAAAACGACATTGGTTCGAATCCTCGGCTAGTCGCAGTGTTATTGATTAATACTACTCGTTCGTGGGTAGTTTCTTTATACACCGACACATGTATATCGCTCAGTATATATACATTAAAAGGTTTGTTTCATAATATAATAAGCCGAGAGGTGCATGTCTCAGTGTATATACACATCGTGAGATGTATATTTGTGTGTATTTACAGACAGTTTTTTTTTTTTAATCCAAATTTTAGGGCTTAAAATGCTCTTGACTGGTGCTTCACGAGGCCTGAATGACCCTCGTGTAGTTGACAGGGTTTATTGTTAATCTAATTAACGACTCTGTGAACACAATGTGTATATATTCTGAGAAGTATAACCTACTTGATGTGCATGTAATGAGAGCAATAGCACATTTACGCTCTTGATTGTTTTTCTATATTCGCTATTCTATGGGAGTAAATAATCTTTGGTGTACGGAGCCTTAGTGATCCTTATGAAGTCGATAGGTTCTAAACCTGGTCCGAAGTAAGTTATCGCGAACTAATTCGTAATAAAATGATATTTGGAAGGATTATTGAGAAAGTATTCCTAAATAACATAAACATCGTGATTGATGCCATCATGCGATGTGGACTGTCACCGACATCTTGAAAAAAGTTGCTCTGGTTACGGTTTTTCGTGTTTATTCGTTATCCGTTGATGTTGGAGGATGTCATTAAATAAGATGAATAGCCCAAATTTCTGCACATAACGTATTTGAATTTCAGTGAATATACATTTACTATTTTCATAGCAGCAACATCACCTTCAAATTTTACGTCTGTTGCTGCCTTCTCCAGACCACTTATGAGGTGATGATTTTTTTATGTGATGTAAATGGTTTAGGTGATTATTATCATAATCAAAACTAGGCGCTAGACCCACGAGGGTCATATACTGCTGGCAAATAGTTTAGAAGACCAAAAAATTTGAAGAATAAGAGACTTTTCAGTATTTGGGAATCTTTACTGAGGAAACGTCTCGCCAGCAAGTGGCTTCTTCAGTCCAATAGAGAGAAGAACGGTGGAAGATGCGAAGGAGTTTGAGGTAATCGGTCCCTCGGCCTGGAGTTCGTGTATTCAGCCCATCAATCTTGTGAAAAGTTCATCATATGCTCCGAGAATATGCAGAGGGACTGATTACCTTAACTCCTCCTCATCTTCCACAGTTCTTCTCTGTGTTGTACTGAAGAAGCCACTGGATGGTGAAACGTTTCCTCAATAAAGACTCCTAAATGATGCACAAGTGTCTCATGCATCAAGACTTTTTTTTTACGAAAATTTCACTTTCTTCCGAAGTTATTTGATGTTAATAGTTGCATGTAAAACTGCTGAGTCACATTCAGTAGCTTAGTGAACACTGGGTTCATTATTGAAAACTCATTCATTCTCAGTAGTATCTCATCGTTACTCTCATGTGTTTCAGTAGCATCATTAGGTGTAGCCGAAGGAAAACCTTCAAGTAGCTACCTAAAATAATTTGCCGTTTTTATTTCGCTCAAAATGCCTCATCCGATCGGCTTTACATTTTTAGCGGTAATGTCCGGTAACTAGGACACGAGTCTATGAACAATGGGCATTTACAAGTGCCCAAGTGACCAAAGTTTTTGAACCCATTCCCAGCATCCTGGAATGGTTGTGGTAACTTACAGCATCTTCTGGTGTAGCTTCAAACGTCCGGAAAAGTTGACTCCTAATTCAGTGAAGAACAAATAGGACACAATACCGTGACTGGAACAATACACAAATAACCCGCATATACGAGAAAGAAGCTTACGACAACGTTTAACGTCAGACTAGTCGTCATAAGCTTAGTAAACTTCAAGTGTGTAGACGCACATCTGCCAAATTTATGTATAAAAACTGAATGAAATTTTGATTCCCGTTTAATCACGTTAAAAATATTTGTCTACCTCTTGAGAATGGTTTCAGTATTTAATGGCTGATGCATTTTCCAGCAAGAATAGTGTCCATTAAATTTAGTTTGTGTGCGGGCAAATTCCTCAGTGAACTGGTTCTTATTTTTATAAAACTTTTAACCGTTGGAATCCGCGCAGTAGCTGGAGATGCTTCTTTTGATCGGCTTTAATATTTCAGCCTCAATCTTTCCAGAGAGTAAAACTTGGGTTGTTACTCGGCTACATAAATCTTAGTTTGCCAATTTTAGTATATAAATAGTGATATTAATTTCCATTAGCTAATAAAAGAACACCTCATCGTATCGGCTTCACAATACTAACGTTCGTGCATTTCACCAGAAGGATGACGTACTATAAATTTAGTTTAGGTGCAAATTTGAAATTTTGATGAAATTGTTAAAAAAAAAATGGAATTGTTGGATTCAGAGTAATTACTGGAGAATGATTTTTCTAATAGACTTCAAACTTTCAGTATGTGCATTTTAATTGTCAATTTAATTAAACTGATTTCCATGTAATTTAACTAATCTACACTACAATATCAGGTTACTAGCAACTAACGAGTAACTAATGTCCAATAAAGGTCTACGGTAGCAAGACAGCAGGTGTCCCTCGACCAGACTCCTGGTGGTCGTGGAGATGTCTTAGGTGTCTGTCTACCCCAGACTCCTGGTGGTCGTGGAGATGTCTCGGGCGTCTGTCTACCCCAGCCTCCTGGTGGTCGTGGAGATGTCTCAGGCGTCTGTCTACCCCAGACTCCTGGTGGTCGTGGAGATGTCTCAGGCGTCTGTCTACCCCAGACTCCTGGTGGTCGTGGAGATGTCTCAGGTGTCTGTCTACCCCAGACTCCTGGTGGTCGTGGAGATGTCTCGGGCGTCTGTCTACCCCAGCCTCCTGGTGGTCGTGGAGATGTCTCAGGCGTCTGTCTACCCCAGACTCCTGGTGGTCGTGGAGATGTCTCAGGCGTCTGTCTACCCCAGACTCCTGGTGGTCGTGGAGATGTCTCAGGTGTCTGTCTACCCCAGACTCCTGGTGGTCGTGGAGATGTCTCAGGCGTCTGTCTACCCCAGACTCCTGGTGGTCGTGGAGATGTCTCAGGCGTCTGTCTACCCCAGACTCCTGGTGGTCGTGGAGATGTCTCAGGCGTCTGTCTACCCCAGACTCCTGGTGGTCGTGGAGATGTCTCAGGTGTCTGTCTACCCCAGACTCCTGGTGGTCGTGGTGTCTCAGGCGTCTGTCTACCCCAGACTCCTGGTGGTCGTGGAGATGTCTCAGGTGTCTGTCTACCCCAGACTCCTGGTGGTCGTGGAGATGTCTCAGGCGTCTGTCTACCCCAGACTCCTGGTGGTCGTGGAGATGTCTCAGGCGTCTGTCTACCCCAGACTCCTGGTGGTCGTGGAGATGTCTCAGGCGTCTGTCTACCCCAGACTCCTGGTGGTCGTGGAGATGTCTCAGGCGTCTGTCTACCCCAGACTCCTGGTGGTCGTGGAGATGTCTCAGGCGTCTGTCTACCCCAGACTCCTGGTGGTCGTGGAGATGTCTCAGGCGTCTGTCTACCCCAGACTCCTGGTGGTCGTGGAGATGTCTCAGGCGTCTGTCTACCCCAGACTCCTGGTGGTCGTGGAGATGTCTCAGGCGTCTGTCTACCCCAGACTCCTGGTGGTCGTGAAGATGTCTCAGGCGTCTGTCTACCCCAGACTCCTGGTGGTCGTGGAGATGTCTCAGGTGTCTGTCTACCCCAGACTCCTGGTGGTCGTGGTGTCTCAGGCGTCTGTCTACCCTCACTAAACACCTACCAACTTGTAACTCATCCTCTGTCTATTAGTTTTGTCTGGAATGGAAAAGCATTAGTTTTTACATATATTTTGATCAGTTCCAAAATTTCGACAACCATTTATGGCACTCAGAAGGTTGGTATTTTAAATGGAGTGTTTGACATTTGTTACTTTTAATGTAGAAATGGTGTAGTAGTATTTTGCATTATGGCATTATTTTGCCTTGACACTGGTAAGTGGCTCTTGATCCAAGGAGCTGGATTTATCCTCTCCTTCCTTGGATCTGACTGCTTCATATTCCACAGGCATTATATGGCTCTTACTGGTTTAGTGCTTTCCCTTAATTAAAATAAAACTATTATGAGCTGCAGCAATCTTTAATGGCTTGTTCATCTAATCGAGTTGGTTTTCCGGTACTTCCGGCCGGGTCTTCTCCACATGGCGACCCGGCGACTTCATCTAATTAAATAGTTGAAACGTTTTTGTGGTTTGGGTTGCGTAGGTTCAGATTTTGTTTGATTCTCTGTAATACCTTGAGAACGACTCTTGTTGTCAACTTTGGTTCTGATGTGTTTTCCTCAAAGGTAGCTTCGCCTTTATTTTAGGTTGAGAATATTACAGTGTGCTAATTTTATTAATCAGGTAGTTTTCTGTGGAATAACTGGAGAATATCTCTTCCAATCAAAAATAAGTCAGAGTGTTTGATTCTACTGGTTTATCCTATGTTAAATCTATATAATGTGAAAAAAATGTATGTTATGCAAGCAAAGTTTAAATGAAACATACTATTACTTAGTTATTTTCATATCTACTCATATTTTCATATCTACTCATTTAAACCTTAAACGCTGGTCAGTTTTACAGAGAGAAAAGTCTGGAGTGATTTTGGCCAGTGTAGGTCCCAGTTTTTCTTGTTTCAGGGAGAAACTATAAAAATTGAAAGGATTTTCATTCTGTAAATTCAAAGTGCCTTATCTGATCGGCTTTACCCTTCAACGATAATAGCTTTATAATGTAAACTGTGAACGGCTTCAAACTTAAGGTGTTGATATATATAAGGATACCGGTCTCTCCGAGATAACGAGAATGCCCGAATTAGATGTGGCCTTTATGTGTCCTAAGTTACCATGTTACTGAAAAAAGTTGGGAATTAGTGTTTGTGACAACTTGTGAATACCTTTCTTGATTCGCTTCAGATCTTCAACGCCAGCATTGAACTACATTAGAAACTTATACTGCACTCTATATTATTCCTTTCACATGCACTGACGTACAAGGGGCTTGGTTTATGCAGTATGGGGATACCTTTCTCAGATTGTGCAGTGATCAATATGCATCTAGTTGTCTTCACTATCGGGAGATCATCTATGTTTTCACCTGCAAAATTATCAACTTGAAAAGAAGTATCCCAAAGAAACATAATTCGCAAATGCCATTTCTAAACAGATGTACATATTAGAACATCTTAATCCAGTTTGTTGCAGCTGCATCATTCCTCGTAACCCTTCATGCATATTCATGATATTAAATTCATAAACTACTCCTGAACACTAACTACATGAGTTGGAATAGGGAGCAAAATATTCTAGTGAATTTCCCATTCCCTAAGATCGGGTGATGATCATTACCTCCCCACAACTGAATGTGATGATAAATTAGTAGGAAGTGCTTGCGTGTAGCAACTGTTGTAGTCTTATGGGTTTCATTTCTCTGTTAGTGTGACTAATTGCTTTGTTAAAACTGATTTTACGAGGTTTCGCTCTTAATGCCTCATAGTGCAGGAAGGAAAAGTTCTGCTCTAGCAGTCTCATCCAGAGAGACATTGTTGCCGTTCAATACTTTGAATATACAAAACGCTTTTTTAGGTCAAGAACGTTTTTTTCTCCTTTGAAACAGAAAATATTTTGAAGCAACTGCTTAAAGCGTTTAAAAATGTTTGAAGGGACAGAGGATCACTTTTGTTCCATCAGTGAGGTCTGTTGCTGGTGGTTACTCCTCAGTGTCGTACAGCAGTGATCTCTTCTTTCCTCCTCTTGAAGGGGGGCTCCCTGTTGTGGTGAAGAGGCTATTGGTCTGAGGAACTTGACCGAACGTAATTACCTCAGACCGAACCTAATTACCCCCAATCCTCCCTTCCCTATCCCATCCTCCCCATCCCCCGTTTTTTCCCTTTTGTCTCCCCTTCCAACCCTCCCCTTTTCCCCATCCCGTTTGTAGCGTCTGGAGTCCTCCCCTCTGGCATTACGGTTTCTAGGTAGGGGAGGAGTTCGTCCAGCTCCGTGAGGTGGAATCTGGATTGTCTGGAGGCACCCTGCTCTCTGTCTGGACTTCCGGGAAGTAGGTGGGGTGTCCTGCAGAGAACGGGTATTTCTCCAGAGGCAGCCTGTCGGTTCTGGGAGGTGACAGCCGAAGGAGGTATGCTTTGTGGTGGATTTCCGACCGCCTTCTCTTTTGTCTGCCGAGGTGGCTTGGTAGATGTGAGATTGCTATCCCAGAGTGCTGGTTACTGGAGTGAGGGGTAAGGTATGGCACGGGTTCCACGCTGCATCTGCATTACATGCAGGATCGAGATCCTCTCGGATGAGGGAGGAACTTATAGCCCTTTCATGCCATCTAGTGACTGTCCCTTTTTTTTTTTCTTTTTTTTCTTTTCTTCTTGTTTTTTCTTTAAAATAATAATAAGAAAGAAGTACCACTATCATGGAGTCTTCGTTCCATGATAACCCTCCTCCTCCCAGGCCCCTTTTGGTTCCTTCATCCTGTTCTGACCCGGCTTCATTATTGGACCATTCTCTAGACTCTTCCCATACCCCTGTACCTTCTGCTGATGACACTTCATCACCTGCTCCAGGTGCCAAGGTTCCACCCATTTCTGTTAGTGCCTCTACCTCTTGCATGCCTTCAACTATGCATCCGGCTTCCCTGATACGGTGTGACGGTTTTTGGATTGCCCACCTACCTCAGGTCAGGCTGTCCATGGTACTACACCTAAATGTTCCAGACCATTTGCTGACGACGGTTCTTCGATGTCTGCTCATTCTATCAAAAAATGACCTATGCGACACCAACTTCCTTTATGCACCATGTTTACAAGTATGCAGTGGACTAAATTCTTTTCCCTGCAACTGACATCTCCGACTGATTATCTTTCTGACCATATTATTGGTAAAGCTCTTTTATGACACGTTGGCCAAAATATATCCTTTCATGCTCTTTGAAGTAGTGCGTGCATTGTTACGGTCCAGAATGCAGAACAAGCTCATGCGCTTTCCCATCTTACTTCCATTGATAACATTCCAGTCACAGTTCACAAGCATGCTACTCTCAGTTCTTGCAGTGGTATGGTGGTTTTACCAAGTGCCATTGTACAGAGTGATTTTCTGTCTTGCGGTGATATTTTGGGGCAGTTAGCCCTTCAGCACCTTCCAATTCTCAAAGTAGATACTACATATGTTCTGTTCGCTCGTGGGTGGAGGCGCTTTCCCAGTAACATCACCCGCTTAACCTTTGATTGCCATGAACCCCCATTCTCCGTTTATATCGTGGGCCATCACCTAGAAGTTGGTAAAGTGGTCCCTACTCCCCAACAGTGTCGAAATTGCTGGCATTTCGGACACCCTGCTAAATACTGCATGGGCTGCTCTACTTTGGATCCCTTGCTCCACTTAGATATGTATGTGCGAAATGCCTTTGCTAACAAACACTCCATCCTAGCAGTCTTTTTTGATCTTGAGAAGGCATATAACACCACTTGGAGGTATAACATTTTAGCTCAAGCCCACTCCATAGGCCTCCGCAGTAATCTACCAACCTTCCTTGCTGTTTTCTTATCTGACAGACATTTTCATGTCCGTGTCCCCTCAAGGAAGGTTTCTTGATGTTGGTGAGGGGCTCTTGATTTAGGGAATTGGATCTGTGCTCCAGTTCCCCGAATTAAGCCTGAATGCCTTCCACATCCCTCCCCCCCAGGCGCTGTATAATCCTCCGGGTTTATCGCCCTTGATTATAATAATAATTCATGTCCGTATTGGCGCCTCGCTTTAGACTTTGTTCAGGCCGAGGGAGTACCACACGGTTGTGTCCTAGCACTACCCTTTTTCTCTTTGCTATAAATAATCTACCTTCCGTTCTTCCATCGCATATTTGGTTGTCACTTCATGTGGATGACTTCGCTATAGCTCACGCAGGCGCTGACTGTCGCCTGGTAACAGCCTCCATTCAGGATGCAATTGACCGAGTTTCCCATTGGGCCACTTCTCATGGATTTAAATTTTCTAGTATGAAAACCCATTTCATTACCTTCACTAGACTTCCTCTTATCCGAGATATTCCATTGTATTTACACGACTCGTATATTCCAGAATGTGATACGGTCAAGTTTCTTGGTCTTCTCTTCGATCGCCAGTTGACGTGGAAACCTCATTTTTTCTCTTTGAAGGCAGCTTGCCATGGCTAGCTGAATCTCTTTAAAATTTTTGTGCATCGTTCATGGGGAGCAGATCGCTGAACACTCCTCCGTTTGCATTCCATCCTAGTCTTGTCTAAGCTGGATTATGCCAACCAAGCCTATTCTGCAGGTTCTCCTACAACTCTTTCTAAGTTAGATCCCCTTCATCATCAGGGTCTATGTTAATGCCTTGGTGCCTTTCGTTCATCCCGTTTTGAAAGCTTCTATGCAGAGGTCCTGCCATAGCTGATCGTCGTGATGCTCATTGTCTTCGTTATTTTGTCCGCACTCATGACCGTGTTCCTTCTACGTATAGGTTGGTCTCAGACATTAGTAGAAGCCCATTATTTGTTCGGTGCCCCTCCTTATTCCGACAGTTTTCTCTTCGTCTTCACACAATCTGGTCTTCTCTCCAGTTTTCTCCCTTATATGTTCATTTAACGTCTGTCTTTTCCCTTCTCCCTTGGGAAGTTCCGACGGTTCGTGTCTGTTCTCCTCCACTGTCGTGAGCCAGAGCTCTCCTGCTTACGACTGCTTCTCGCTTTCTTTTTCTCGATCACTTCCTGTTGCATACTCATGCCGACGTTGTTTATATAGATGGTTCTAAATCTTCTGACGGTGTTGGATTCACGACGGTGTTCCCTGACAATGTTGTCCGAGGTCATTTGTTAGATTCAGCTAGCATTTTTACTGCCGAGTTGCATGCCATCCTCATAGCACTTCTCTGTATTACATATATGTCTCCTTCGACGTTTGTGATCATTTTAGATTCCCCTAGTGTTTTACAAGCCATTAAGCAATTGATTCCCCTCATCCATTAGTCCTTCGTATTCAACTATGGTTGCACTGTGTTGCTAGCAAAAAGAAAGACGTCATTTTCTGCTGGGCCACTAGATACGTTGATGTGCAAGGCAATGAACAAGCGGATGCTGCTGCGCAGTCAGCGGTGCATAATCTTCTGGTTTCCTATAGAAGTATTCCGTTCAGAGATTATTTTCCAGTCATCTCGGCCCATCTTCACGGCCGTTGACAACAATGGTGGTCGGGCATGCACCATAACAAATTGCACTCTATTAAACTGCTTTTAGGTTTGTGGCCATCTTCTTACCACCGTTGCCGTACTCAGGAGACTGCCCTCTCCCGTCTCCGCATTGACCATACTCGCCTTATCCATGGGTATCTCATAGACCGACACCATATTCCTTTCTGTGAGGTTTGTCGGGTCCCTATTTTGGTTCTTCACATTCTTGCCAATTGCTCGGTTTACCAGGGAGCTTACATGATTTACCTCCAACGCCGCCTCCGCCCTACCACTCTTTCCTTACCTTCCCTTCTTGCAGACGGTCCTGCCTTTGACTGACAATCACTTTTTGATTTTAATTCAGCAACTGCTTTACTGTACGAACTTTGACACATAGCCCTTAGCATCCCTTCCAGCCCTTTCTCCCCTCACCTCTGATCCCCTCTCCTCCTAGCTGTTTATAGCTCCAGCATTATTTTCTGCCCCGCAGCGCTGTATGACCCTTGTCGGTTTAGCACTTTCTTTGATTATAATAATCTTCTCTTTCTTTATAATGGCGGTCTGTTGCTTTCCCAAATATTCTTAGGCAGTTCTTCATATTTATCATTTACGTTGGAAGTATTCCAAGAATCTGAGTGAATTGTCCCTGGTGTCGAGGAAACTAACTACAGTAGGTTTGCATGCATCATAAGAAGTAATTATGTCACCTTATTTAATGAA
Source organism: Cherax quadricarinatus (assembly GCF_038502225.1). Classification (NCBI taxonomy): domain Eukaryota; kingdom Metazoa; phylum Arthropoda; class Malacostraca; order Decapoda; family Parastacidae; genus Cherax; species Cherax quadricarinatus. Next base: position 35,237,719 of record NC_091303.1, on the reverse strand, counting down.
TCCTTTTTAATGTTGTCTCTGCTGGTATATATACTTCAGTGTTCTTTAGAGAAAATTGTCAGTCGTCACTAACCTTTATGAAAGAATTCTTTCGTGCAAACTCTGATGCAGGTTTTTCACTGGTGGTCATCCTCTTTTTCCACTTGCTGGCTGGCATGTTCTTCAAAGAAAGATTATATACAATATTCATGATATATCTTCATCTACCAAGCAAGACTTACTCGACTGCATACTTCCTTTCCTCAAGAATCGTCCAATTCATTCACTTTTTCTAGTATACTTTCTTTGCAACCTTAAGTCCTAACTAAAAATTTCCGCCTCCTATACCCAGGTTTGTGCTTTTCTGAGCATTTTTTACATTAGAACAAAAAGGCAGCTTTTCTTGTAATCATATGCGGGGACCGAGGATTTAATTTTTTCTTTTATTTGAAGTGCTAAACTCATAATGTGTAGTATCTTTCAGTCGCCTTGTTACTTTGGCTTAAATTGAATGTTTTCTTGTGCTCCTCTTTCCACAATGACCAGTTCCCATCTTCTAGCAGATCGCTAACTCTAGTCATGATACGAATACCGCGGGGCATCCACGGTGCCCCGTGGCCTGGTCGCTGAAACTCTCTCTTCACACGGCAAGGGTCTGTGTTCGATTCCCAGCGCGGATAGAAACATTGGGCGTGTTTCTTTACACCGGTTGTCTATGTTCACTCATCAGTAAAATGGGTACCTATGAGTTAGTCGACTGGTGTGTGTCGCATCCTGAGCCAAGGACGTAATTTGCCCGAAATGCTCTGCATAACAAGGGGCTTTCTATATAGTAGTGTTTGACTGATGTCAGCTAGGCCTGTATACTATGTACATGTATTTGTAGTAAATAAAGATATTATTATTATTATATTATTATCCTTGACAGTGACTATACTGCACTTGTTGTTAGTAAACCTCAATGTATCACCAAACGTTGTTAGTCGACTCCACTGTCTATACATTGCAGTGTAAGTAGACAACTGTCTGTAGCAGTACATACTGTTAGTATATTTAATGTCTATAGCAGTATAAAAAATCGCATTGGTATTAAAAGATGAAAACATCAAAACGAAAACGACTTTCATAAAAAACCTGAAAGCATTTTATAACAGATGAGAAAATAAAAGGACTGGGCCAGATGGTGCTATCGTCCCTGGTGCAGATGCTGTCCTGGAAGACAGTAACTTTAAGAACAGAGAAATGAAAGTTGGTGGCCTGGAGGGAGACAGGAGCTCTAGTGGGGGAAACAGCTGTAGACAAGGACAATGACATGCAAAAACTAATGTTACAAACTAGCAATACCACCGGAGATAGTAAACAAGGGGATACCCCGAGAAATAGCGAAGGTAAAATACCAGAAATAACGGTGAAGGCACCATTGTTAATAAAAGTGCTGAAGACAGTAATGAGACAGGAAAACACGGAATGCAGTCACAAAAAAAAAAGTTAAAAACAGAAACCAGGCCTATGAAAATTCTATGCATTAGGTATCTGCAGGCATGGAATATCTGGAAAAACAGATGGGACGTGCAACTTTGACCACCCCAGGTAATGCCGTGCCCACATGACGACAGGAGAATGCAACCTTCCTTCCTGTAAGCTTATCCACCCTGAAATGTGTCACTCTTCACTTCAGGAAACACAGTGCTATAACTTATATTGCCAGGCACACCACCTAAAGGGGACAAGAATATACAGAACATCCAGACCATGGAAAAACCTGGGTAGCCACAACCACTCTAGAGAAAGAGAGAGAGGTTTTATAGCGCCAGGAAGGTAAAAAAGCTGGCAGGAAATGACTGAAATCATACACCGACTCCGATCATTTCTGGAGTGGAATCACAGTCGATGGCCTCCACTCCAAAACAACAGATATTAGTGCCGGAAAAAAAGACCCCCTTCCATACCACCAATACCACCAATCCGACGACATTCATCTTTGCAAATATACAGGGTGTAAAGCCGGGAGTGAACAACAAAATACCTTTCATCCGTGGACTGCTTAAAGAGTCAAATGCAATGTTCGCGGTTTTCACAGAGACTCACATAAAGGATTACTTTGATAATGAAATATGGATCCGGGTTATAGCCTATACAGATGCGACAGAGTGAACAGGCAAAAAAAAAAAAAAAAAAAAGAAGCCTCAAATGATGTAGTTGAAGTTTTGGGAGTAAAGATCGAGAACCAAAGCCTGGTCCTTGTGGTTGTATACAAGCCCCCGGATGCAACTTCACAACAATTCCAAGAACAGCTTGTGAAAATTGATCACTGTCTGGAAAATCTTCCAGCTCCTGCCCCCAACATCTTGCTCCTGGGGGGGATTTCAACCTAAGGCACCTAAAATGGAGGAATGTAGCCGGTAATGTTGTTGCAGTGATAACACCAGGAGGCAGCTCTGATGAGAACTCGCACACACACGAGCTTTTAAATCTCTGCACCAAATTCACCTTAAACCAGCAAATAATAGAGCCTACAAAATTAGAGAATACACTGGACCTCATCTTCACTAGCAATAATGATCTGATACGAAATATTACCATATCAAAAACAATATACTCAGATCACAACATAATAGAGGTTCAGACATGTATTCGCGGGGCCCTAGACTTACAAAATGTGATCAGTCAAGAGAGAGTCTTCACCATATTATACTTCAATAACAAAAACATAAGGTGAGACCAAGTAAACCAGGTCCTAAATAATATAAACTGGGAATATAGCCTAAGCAACACGGATCCAAACCTATGTCTAGAACAAATTAACTCTGTGGCATTCGAGGTATGCTCAAGGCATTTAAGGAAAAGGAGAAGAATATGTAAACTAGAAAGAGAAAGGTGCTCCCTATTCAGGCGAAGGCAAAAAATAACAGAGCGGCTACAAGAGGCCAATATATTTGTAATACGAAGGGCGACACTGGTCAGAGAAGTAGCAAACGTCAAACTTAAGTTAAAGGAATCTTACAGGAGCCAAGAAACGCGGGAAGAACTAAAAGCCATAAATTAAATTGTAAGAAACCCAAAATATTTCTTTTCTAATGCCAAATCAAAGTCGAGAACATTCAGTACTGGGCCCCTACTTAAACGAGATGGGTCCTACACAGATGACTGCAAGGAAATAAGTGAGCTATTCAAGTCCCAACATGACACGGTTTTTAGTGAGCCGCTAACCAGACTGAGAGTCGAAGACCTAAATGAATTTTTTATGAGCGAGATACAGAATTTGGTAAACTCGAACCTGTCCGATATAATTCTGAAGCCAAATGACTTCGAAAAGGCGATAAATGACATACCCATGCACTCTGCCCCAGGCCCAGACTCATGGAACTCCGTGTTCATCAGGAACTGCAAAAAGCCCCTATCATGTGCTTTTAACTTCCTGTGGAGAGGGAGCATGGACACAAGGGTCGTCTCAAGGCTGCTAAAAACAACAGACATAGCCTTACTCCACAAAGGTGGCAGTAAAGTGATAGCAAAGAACAACAGACCAATAGCACTAATGTCTCACATTATAAAAATCTTTGAAAGGGTTCTAAGAAGCAAGATCGCCACCCATCTAGATACCCATCAGTTACACAACCCAGGGCAACATATGTTTAGAGCAGGTCGCTCCTGTCTGTTCCATCTACTGGACCACTATGACAGGGTCCTGGATGTTCTAGAAGACAAAGAAAATGCAGATGTAGTATACACTGACTTTGCAAAAGCCTTGAGAAATGTAACCATGGTGTAATGGCGCATAAAATGCGTGATAAAGGAACAACAAGAAAAGTTGTTAGATTGATCTATAATTTCCTAACAAATAGAACACAAAGAGTAGTAGTAAACAAAGTAAAGTATGAGGCGGCTACAGTGAAAAGCTCTGTTTCACAAGGCACAGTACTCGCTCCCATCCTGTTCCTCATCCTCATTTGTGACATAGACAGGGATGTCAGCCACAGCACCGTGTCTTTCTTTGCAGAAGACACCCGAATTTGCATGACAGTGTCCTCCATTGAAGACACTGCAAGACTCCAGGCGGACAACAACCAAATCTTTAAATGGGACGCAGTAAACAATATGAAATTCAATGATGAGAAATTTCAATTAATCCGGTATGGAAAAAGTGAGGAAATTAAAACTATATCGGAGTATAAAACAAATTCCAACCACACAATAAAGTGAGAAACAAATGTAAAAGACCTGAGAATGATCACGTCAAAGGATCTCACCTTCAAAGACCATAACATTGCCTCAGTCGCATCTGCTAGAAAAATGACAGAATGGATAATGAGAACCTTCAAAACTAGAGGGGCATGCAAAGAGTACGTAACCTTTATTCGGCGAATGTACACACCCTCACTGAAAGGTTATCTCCCCCAACCAGCGAACCAGGTACTAGGGTTGATGATGGGGCCCGTCGTCCAATCAGTACCCAGGTTCCAGCCAATGAGAAGATGGTTTTGGCAATCGCAGAGGTGTTGTGGGTACCACTCACCTGTCTGCCCTTGTCATTCCTATTCTAGAGCTGGTTGAAGCACGGTCTGCTCTCTAGTGGCTTCTATTCTGCCTTGCTTACCGTGGAGTGCACTAATACCTATTGTTGTACATAGTGTATATGGTGTACATACTTCTGTTCTAAATTGGTGAAGGGTAATACGAGTCAAAAGTTTTTCTGCTGTGTTTATTTTGCTCTCCTTACACCCAGGATAACAGGCCTTTGAGACTCCTGGGTTGTAATAGCTAGGGATGATGCCAAGCCCATGATGACACTCTGCTGACCTAGAAAGTGTACAGAGAACCTTCATGGCACACATTCAAATTCAAATTCAAAGTTTATTCTCTATAAAGATTACAATGTTGAATTTACAGAATTTGGTTGTTGTGTGGTTTACATGTAGTTAAATAATGATTACAGAGTGTACCACTAGAACGCCTAGCATGGCTAGGCATTTCGGGCAGACTTAGTTTAATTCTTTATTTTAAAATATTACAAATTATGAGGTAAGTTGGTATTATGGCTAAGTGACTAAATACTAGTTTGTGAGTTTAGCAATGTGAATGCTTTTGTTTTGGCACAGTACATAGTTTCAGTATTGGAATATCATAGGATTCATTATTTTAAGATTGAGATTAATATTTCTGTTTATGGTCAAATGGGTGAGTGAGTGTAAGTGTGAACCACCAGGTGGTATTCGTGTAGTTAGTTGATGGGGTGTATCAGGGAGATAAGATGTTTTCTAATGGTAGTTTTGAAGGTGATGAATGTGTCTGCAGTTCTAGAGTTCTCAGGTAGGGTGTTCCAGATTTTAGGGCCTTTGACATACATTGAATTTTTGTAAAGGTTTAGTCAGACACAGGGAATGTCGTAGAGATGTTTATGTCTGGTGTTATGCCTGTGGGTTCTGTCACAACTATCAAGAAAGCGTTTTAGGTCAAGATTGATATTGGAGTTTAAGGTCCTGTAGATGTAGACTGCACAGTAGTAAGTGTGGATGTACTGAACAGGGAGTAAGTTTAGATCTATGAAGAGTGGGGGGGTGTGTGTTGCCAGGGATGGGATTTAGTGATTATTCTTACTGCAGCTTTTTGTTGGGTTATTATTGGCTTTAGGTGTGTTGCTGCAGTTGATCCCCAAGCACAAATAGCATAGGTGAGGTATGAATAAATAAGTGAGTGGTATAGTGTGAGAAGGGCATTTTGCGGCACGTAGTATCGTATCTTGGAGAGGATTCCAACCGTTTTGGATACTTTTTTGGTTATGTGTTGGATATGGGTGCTGAAATTCAGGTTGTTGTCAAGGTATAGGCCTAGGAATTTGCCCTCATTATGTCTGGTAATTAGAGTGTTGTCGATCTTAATGTTAATTTGTGCATCTCCTGCTCTGCTACCAAACATAATATAGTAGGTTTTGTCAGTGTTAAGCGTAAGTTTATTGGCTGTCATCCAAGCCGATATTTTGATCAGCTCCTCGTTAACAATGGTGTTGAGGGTGGCAAGATTAGGGTGAGAGATGACATAAGTCGTGTCGTCAGCAAAGAGAATGGGTTTCAGGTGTTGGGATACGTTTGGAAGATCATTGATGTATATGAGGAAGAGCAGGGGACCAAGGACACATCCCTGCGGAACTCCAGTATCAAGTGGCCGTGTTGTTGATGCTGTGTCTTTAATGGTGACATACTGATACCTATTAGTAAGGTAAGATTTGAAATAAGCAAGCGCATGGCCTCTTATACCGTAATGGTCAAGTTTGTGGAGTAGGATGTCGTGGTCTACTGTGTCAAAAGCTTTTCTTAGGCCAATAAAAATTCCTAGTGGATATTCCTTATTTTCCAATGCTGTGTAAAGCAGATCTAGCATTTTTATAATTGCATCATTAGTGCTTTTATTTTTCCTGAATCCAAATTGGCAGGGGTTGAGTATGTTTTGTGCTGTTATAAATGAATATAGTCTCCTGTGCACGAGTTTCTCAAAGATTTTGGATAGCAATGGTAAGTTTGATATTGGCCTATAGTTGTTTAAGTCTGTAGGGTCACCACCTTTATGTATTGGTGTAACCCTTGCCATCTTGAGTAGTTTCGGGAAGGTGCTAGTTTCTAGTGACTTGTTAAAAAGTAATGAAATAGCATGCGAAAGGATATGGGCCGCTCGCTTGTACAGTAATGGTGGGACATTAGACAGATTCCCTGAGTTGTTTTTAAGTGACTTTATAATCTTTGTGACTTTCGAGGGCTCAGTTGGTGCAAGATAGGAATTTGGGAAATTCCCATCTAGGTAGTCCCCGGCATGGGCATTGGTATGTGGGATTTTATTGGCGAGATTAGATCCTATGGTTGAGAAGAAGTCGTTTATCTTGTTAGCTGTGTCAGTGGGATGTAGTGGTGTTTCGTTAGGTTTAGTTAGGACAATATTCTTGTTTTTTTTCAGTTTGTGGGTCCCTAGAATCTGAGAGAGTGTTTTCCAGGTCTTTTTTATATCTCCTCTAGTGTCTGTGAATCTACTGGAATAGTATAGTTGTTTGGCTTTCTTTATTACTTTGGTGAGAACTGATGAATAGTGTTTAAGAATATCTTTGTGTATTAAGCCCTGTCTATATTGCTTTTCATATTGGTGTTTCTTGTCAATGGATTTCAGAATGGTGCTGGTTAGCCATGGGCAACCAAGCCATTTGTTTGTGATCTGTTTCGTTTTTATAGGACAATGTTTGTTGTATAGTCTAAGTAATTTGTTAAGAAAAATGTCTGTCCAGTCATCAATACCATTGGCCTTGGAGAATTCTGTAGGCCAGTCAACAATCTCTAGGTCAGCTGTGAACTTCCTTATTGAGGCCTCGTCATGGAGTCTAAATGAGACTTTGTTGTATTCAAGTGGTGGTTTACTAATGTTTGTCAGGAGGAAGGTAGGGTAGTGGTCTGTAGTGCTATCTGTGATTATCCCTGATTTAAGTGGGGCTAGTATATTGGTCCATATGTGGTCTATTATGGTTGCACTTGTCTCAGTGAGCCTGGTTGGTTTAGTTATTGTTGGTATGAGAAGTGTGTTGTTCATATTGTTGATGAAATCAGTTACAGGCTGATCATCTAGTAAGCCAAGGTTGACGTTGAAGTCTCCAGCTAAGAGAAGGTGGTGCTTATTCATTTGTCTGTTTGTTATTAGTGACTTTAATTTCTCACTGAAATTTGGGATGTTTGTGTGAGGTATCCGGTAAATGGCACCGATTGTTATAGGTGTCTTAAGGTTTTTTACAGTAAAATTAGCAAAAATGTATTCCCCATCTTCATCACTAAAGCAAGTGGTGCTAATACAAGATAATTGGTTAGAGTAATAGATTGCAATACCACCCCCAACTTGGTTTGGTCTGCAGTTGTGAATTGCTGTGTATCCTGGTAGAGGGTAGATATCTATTGTGTCCTGCTTAAGCCATTTCTCAGTAAGAATAATGCAGGAGAAGGGTGTCTTTAGTGATTCAAGGAGTGCCAGGAGGTCATCATAGTGTTTGCTTAAGGACCTGATGTTGTAGTTAAGTACTGATAGACTTTTAGCATTGTTTAGGATAGTGGTGGCTTGTGATGCTGTGTAATAAAGGCAGTTACTTTCCAATAGGTTTTGATTGGGTGTCAGATTATGGAGGTTTAGATCAGGGTCAACGTGATCAATCATCTTCTAGGTTTAAATTATGGTTATTTATATCCTGAGGTGTGTGTTGAGTTCTAGTACTGATATCTGTAGTGGTGGGAAGTTTGGACAAGTATATAGCTAGAGTATTTTGGTCATATAGAGTATAGTCACTAATACACATAATGAAGTTGATGTTGTCTATGTGTTGTGCTGGAATGAACTAAAGTACAACTAGGTATAAACTAGTAATATAAAAATACAAATTTAAAATAGAACAAGACTCTCACTTGTAATTGCACTAAGGTCTAATATAATGACTTCTGTGGAGTCTATGTTTTGAGCTAGAATGAGCTATAGTACAACTAGATTTAATCTAATAATATAAAAATACAAATTAAAAATAACACCAGTCTCTCACTAGTAATTGCACTATGGTCTAATATAGTGAATTTGGTATTGACTATGTATTGAGCTAGAATGAGCTATAGTACAACTGAGTTTAATCTAATAATATAAAAAAGGCACAAGACTCTCAGTTGTAATTGCACTAAGGTCTTATATAAGTTGTTTACAAGAATTAGAGTATAACTAGATTTAAATTGAGAGGATAAAATACACAAGTTAAGGTAGCAAAAGAATAATAAAAAAATGATAAAAATAAAAATGGCAATGACTTGGTTATAATATGCTAGTAAGATGGTAGACAGGATAATATAAAAGTTGTAGTTGAAAATACTAGTTTAAAAAAGTATAGAATAAAATGGTCAATAAAAGAAGTTTACAATAAGTTTGATCAATATAGTTTAAAGCAAAATTGGGCAATAATAGGGATTTTAGAATAAAATTGGGCAATTGAGTATTTCTTAAAGTGAGGTAGAATTATTGAGGACAAGTTATGGCTAGTTTATAATAAAATAAGATAAAACACCTCAATAAGTGGGAACGCTTGAAGATCCTCAACCTGTACTCCCTAGAATGCAGGCGGGAGAGATACATGATTATATACACTTGGAAAATTCTAGATGGATTAGTACACGAAAATCACTCCCTATGAAAGCAAAAGACTCGGCAGACGATGCAACATCCCCCCACTGAGAAGTAGGGGTGCCACTAGCTCGATAAGAGACAACACAGTAAGTGTCAGAGGCCTCCCAGCATACATAAGGGTGATTACAAATAGACCCCTGGCTGTCTTCAAGAAGGCACTGGATACGCATCTAAAGTCAGTACCTGGCCAGCCGGGCTATGGTTCGTACGTCGGGTTGCGTGCGGCCAACAGTAACAGCCTGGTTGATCAGGCCCTGATCCACCATGAGGCCTGATCACAGACCGGGCCGCGGGGGCGTTGACCCCCGAAGCCCTCTCCAGGTATTGTCTATAGCAGTACACATTGTTAGTATCCTACTGTCTACAGCATGTTGCATTGTATATATACATTGTAAGCAGACTCTGTGTAGCACTTAAACTCCCAGCCGAGCCACGTCTTTTGCTTGCATTTAGGAGTGTGAGTTTCTCTGCTGGCCTGCAGCTCAACATGCACTTCCCTGGGTCAACTTGCGTTCTTCGGCCGACCTACGACCTGCTCACACTTTCTTCTCCGTGACCTGGTCCTGGCTTCTCTCCTGTCACGCTCCGCCTAGATGTATGACACCCAGTAAACCTTCTGCATCAAGCACTAGGTGGACTACCCCAGCAACACCTCTATCCCAACGCCAATGTAAATTGCTCAGCAGCAACAATATTTACAACAGTAACAAAAAATAAAAATATAAAAACAATAACATTAATAACAAGAAAACAAGTAACAACAAGAAGAGCAAGGGCAAAAACAAGAATAAAAGTATCATGAAGTAGAACAGCAAGAAGAACAAGAACAAAATAGAGCAACAATAACAAAACCGAGAACAGGAAGAGAACAAGCAGCATCACATGACGATTGTTGCAGGTTGAGGGGCCGCTGGAGCGGCTTAGAGCATCACAGCTGAGGCTCATCTAGCAATAACAACAACAATTAACAATGAAAACACAGCAGCAGCTGAATGTATAAACAATGGCAGATGTTAGTGAGGCTAACACAAATAAAAGCTGAAATGTGACGCTGGTTTTTTATGTTTTCGCTATAACAAAGAAAACACGGCACGAGCGACGAGCAAAATTGAAAACTCTGGTGTTAAGAGGGATGGTAAAATAAATAAGGAATACTTTAGGAATAATGGCATAATAAAGAAATAAACAGACGTAAAAGGAGATAGAATAAAGAATGTCAGTGATGGAGGTTAAACGAAGAAATTATAAATAACGAAGGAAAATCTGGAGGGGGCCTTGGTGTTGGCGAAGTGCACGTGATCCATGGAATTAGAGCTGCCCTCCACTTCCTCGGATCAAACGTCATTACCTCCCATTCCTAAGGTGCTGAAGGATCCCCATGAAACAGGATCTTCACAGGAAACAGGCAGAAATGTGACAGAAAAAAAAGTCAACGGTCATCAGTCAAGACGGTCAATGAACAATAGTCAGTTGACAACGATCAATGAACAACGGGTAATGGTCAATGGATAATGGACAGCGGACAACGGTCAAAGGTCGCAGGGAGGAAAATTACAATTGGGTCCCGTTTAATCAGTACTTGTCACAAATGACAACAAACACACTGACGTGCTTACAGACATAACAGAAAGTCAGAATCAGAGACACATATCACATATACATTCACACACACAGAGCACATCACAGACATAGCACATCGTACACACATGCACACAAATACACATGTGCAAATAGCACATCATGCACGCACATATTTACTCTTGCCACGAATGGACATCATTCATCACAATTCGGAGACAGGGCGTGTCTACTTGTTTGTGGTGAAGGGAGTAAGGCAGTATATGTGAGTGGTGCTACAAAACATACAGAGGAAAAATTCATATGGAAAATACCAGGGTAAGGAAAAATCATATATATTTTAAGATAAACTTAAAGATTCAGGTTCAGTAGAGGAAGTTAGATATTTACCATCATAGTATGGCCTGTAGACAGGTCAGTCAGTGTGATCCGGACAGTAGGCAGCCTTGTACCGACTCAGATTATAAATCGTAATAGTGATATTTATTGAAAAAATCATTAGAAGCTCTTTGTTGACGCTGTGGCAGATGTCATTGAAGCAAAATATAGATGTGTTTACACCAGGAGAAAATAAATCTAGTGGATGGGTGGAGAGACTGACAGAACTGGAACAAAATTGGGTAAGGCAGGAAAGTTAACTGGGAAAATTAAATAAGGAAAATGTAACTCTGAAAACTGAAATAGAAGGAATGAAAGTATTAATGCAACGAAGATAGAAAACACTAATACAGCAAGTTGTAAAAGTATATAAAAGAGAGGATATAGATCAGGAAGTAGTAAAAAATAAGAATGATAAAGGAGGAGAGATAAAAGATTTGTTAGCATAAAAACTAAAAATAGAAGATAAATGTGCTGGCATAACAAGGCAATAGACAAAATTAGAATAACAAAGAGAGCTCAGAATATCTGAAAGTTACAAAATACCTTCACTCCAGAAGGCGCAAAACTTCTCCTTTGAAAAGTAGAGACGTGATGAACACACTGATGGAACTGCTAATCTGATAGTAATGTTTACGAAAGCTTTGAGAAAAAGAAGAAAGGGCTAGGAAACCATAAAACTAAAATAGAAGACACTTATGCCAGGACTGCTAAAGAAAGTCATAAAACAGCAGATGGTAACAGATGAGCAGATCACTCCTAGAACATTTATTTTTAAATAAAAGAGTTTGAAATAAATTTAAGTAGTGACGGTCACAGTCGTCAGAAAAAAATATTCTTTTTGGCTTTGAATAAAATAAAATAAAATCAAGAACAGAAAGAATCAAAGAAGAATGATGTGTAAATGAGATGACAAAATGCTTAAAGGATTTATTAGCATTTAGGAACATAAAGTGTGGAACAGGTGAGTTAGAAAATATGAGAAGGATAAGAATATGCAGTTAATAATGACATTTAAGCAGATAAATCATAAAGTTAGGGACATATACTGTATGACCCTTGTGGGTTTAACGCTTAGTTTTCATTGTAAAAATAATAACAGGGACATATAAATACAAACAAATTAGGAAAAAGACCTTCCAAAGAAGGACAGGGTAAAAATAATGAACCTTATGAAAACTGTTAAGAGGTGACATGAAGAGAGAAGAAAAAAGTTGTGTAGAGTAACATTGTCGTACCGACCTAACAAATGGTTTCTTAAATAAACGAGGATGGCGAACAACAAAAATAAAGCACATAAAAATAAGAGAAAAATAGTGAGGTAAATACAGTTGTTAAAATTTATATACTAATATAGATAGAATAATTTCATAAAGATTAAATGTAAGGGACAGTGTAAATGAGCAGAAACCAGACACAGACTAACTGAAACTTAACTAGATTAATATATTTTAAATGTCTGTGACGGAGGAAAGTGTTGAGTGTGGAGAAGAAACAAAGTAAGGGAATAATGGATGGGAAGAAAATTTCACGGTAAAGACAATAAACTCATAATAGTTAACGTATGTACTAATAATACTTGTATGACTGTATTATTTGCATGCATGCATTAATAACATTTGCACGATTGTATTATTTGCATGTATACATTAATAATACTTGTATGACTAATAATACTTGAGAAAGAAGGAAGTTTGTTAAAGTAATTATTGATGAGTGATTATGGAAAGAAAAAGGTTATTGTAATTAGAGATTTAAACCATAAAGACAGAAAACTGGGCAGCTATTGAGGCAGGAACTGCAGATACATGGTCAATAACATTCCTTTATGAGCATTTAAATATCATTTGCTTTGTACGACTTTCTTCCTGAGACGACACACACACACACACACACACACACACACACAGATCAGTTTTGTCTATGGGCTAGACGAAGCTAAAGGGGAAACTTATGATGAAATAAAGCAGGAGGAGAAAAAAGCGATTGAAGGTATCATGAAGGTGATAGGCGAGGGAGACATGACCCAGGTGGCAAATTTTCGGAGAATCGGGTGGTTCACAAAGAAAAGGAATCAGCCTCTCAAAGTAATTTTCAAGGCAGAATCAACCCGAACCATGATCCTGCAGGAGAAAGCACGGCTGAGAGGCAAACAGGAGTTCATGAGTGTGTACCTCGATCGAGACAGAACACAGGAGGAAAGGAGGATGCTGAACGAGAGAGTGCAAAAACGAAAAGAGGAATGGGAGGAAATGAAAAAGGAGAGCACAATAACCCAGGAACAGGTGGAAGGACAAGCACACCCTCCAGAAACACCTGCAGAAGGACTCCAGCCACGACACCCCCAAGGCAACTGAACAATCCAAACCATCACACACCGATCCCTCTGTTCCCACCCCCCGCACCACGAACCTTACCCCTACAGCAACCCCCTATGGGAGCTCTTCCTCCACCTCCACTGCAACCCCCCACAGGCCCCCACCAGGGCTCCTGCTCTCCCAACCCCAGTATTCCCCCAGGACCACAGTTACAGTATTAGAACAGAAGTTGAAGGTTTGGTACACAAATGTGGATGGATTAATGAATAAATATGAGGAATGGCAAGAAAGAATCAATGAAAAGTCCCCAGACATCATAGCAGTTACAGAAACAAAACTCAGAGACAATAACAGATGCAATCTTCCCACCAGGATATCAGATCATGAGGAAAGATAGAAGGGGCAGAGGGGGAGGAGGGGTTGCTCTGCTCGTAAAAAACAGATGGAAATTCGAGAAAATGGGAGGCATAGACGAGACAGGAGAAAGGGACTACATAGTAGGTACACTTCAGTCTGGGGAGCACAAGGTGGTCATTGCAGTGATGTATAATACACCACAGAACTGCAGGAGGCCAAGAGAGGAATATGAAGAGAGCAACAGAGCAATGGTGGACACACTTGCTGAGGTGGCAAGAAGAGCTCACTCCAGCAGAGCAAAGTTGCTAGTAATGGGTGATTTCAACCTGGAGCCACACGTGGGTCCCGAAACATGGAGAGCAAGATGTTGGATGTGGTGCTGGAAAACCTCATGCACCAACATGTTAAGGACACTACCAGAGTGAGAGGGGAGGATGAACCAGCAAGATTGGACCTTGTGTTCACCCTGGGCAGTTCAGACATTGAGGACATCATTTGTGAGAGTCCCCTAGGAGCTAGTGACCACGTGGTTCTGTGCTTTGAATACATAGTAGAGTTGCAAGTGGAGAGAGTAACAGGAGTTGAATTGGAAAAGCCTGACTATAAAAGAGGAGACTATATAGGGTTGAGGAACTGCCTGCAGGAGGTTCCGTGGGACAGAGAACTGGCAGGAAAGCCAGTAAATGAAATGATGGAATATGTAACAACAAAATACAAGGAGGCAGTGGAAAGGTTTATTCCCAAGGGCAACAGAAACAATGGGAAGACCAGAACGAGCCTCTGGTTTACCTGACGGTGTAAGGAGGCAAAAACAAAGTGCAATAGAGAATGGAAAAAGTACAGAAGGCAGAGAACACATGAAAATAGGGAGACCAGTCGCAGAGCCAGGAATGAGTATGCACAAGTAAGGAGGGAGGCCCAGCGACAGTATGAAAATAACATAGCATCGAAAATCAAGACTGACCCGAAACTGTTGTATAGCCACATCAGGAGGAAGACAACAGTCAAAGCCCAGGTGATCAGACTGAGGACAGAAGGTGGAAAACTCACAAGAAATGATCAGGAGGTATGTGAGGAGCTGAACAGGAGATTTAAGGAAGTTTTTACAGTAGAGACAGGAAAGGCTCTTTGAAGGCAGCACAGAAGGGAACATCAAGAGGGAATATACCAACAAGTGTTGGATGACATACAAACAACTGAGGAGGAGGTGAAGAAGCTGCTAAGTGACCTTGATACCTCAAAGGCGATGGGACAGGACATCTCCCAATGAGTCCTTAGAGAAGGAGCAGAGATGCTGTGCGTGCCCCTAACCACAATCTTCAACACATCCCTTGAAACTGGGCAACTACCTGAGAAATGGAAGACAGCAAATGTAGTCCCCATATTTAAGAAAGGAAACAGAAATGAGGCACTAAACTACAGACCTATGTCTCTGACATGTATTGTGTGCAAAGTCATGGAGAAGATTATCAGGAGGAGAGTGGTGGAACACCTGGAATTGAACAAGATTATAAATGAAAACCAGCATGGGTTCATGGAAGGCAAATCCTGTGTCACAAACCTTCTGGAGTTTTATGACAAGGTAACAGAAGACACGAGAGAGAGGGGTGGGTTGATTGCGTTTTCCTAGACTGCAGGAAGGCCTTTGACACAGTTCCTCACAAGAGATTAGTGCAGAAGCTGGAGGATCAGGCGCATATAACAGGGAGGGCACTGCAATGGATCAGGGAATACCTGACAGGGAGGCAACAACGAGTCATGGTACGTGAAGAGGTATTACAGTGGGCGCCTGTGACGAGCAGGGTCCCACAGGGGTCAGTTCTAGGACCAGCGCTATTTTTGATATATGCGAACGACATGATGGAAGGAATAGACTCTGAAGTGTCCTTATTCGCAGACGATGTAAAGCTGATGAAAAGAATTAAATCGGATGAGGATGAGGCAGGACTGCAAAGAGACCTGGACAGGCTGGACATGTGGTCCAGAAACTGGCTTCTCGAATTCAACCCTGCTAAATGCAAAGTCATGAAGATTGGGGAGGGGCAAAGAAGACCGCAGACAGAGTATAGGCTAGGTGGACAAAGACTACAGACCTCACTCAGGGAGAAAGATCTTGGGGTGACCATAACACCGAGCACGTCACCGGAGGCACACATCAACCAAATAACTGCTGCAGCATACGGGCGCCTGGCAAACCTGAGAATAGCGTTCTGATACCTTAATAAGGAATCGTTCAAGACACTGTAAACTGTGTATGTTAGGCCCATAATGGAGTATGCAGCACCAGTCTGGAACCCAGCGTTAGTGTGATTTTCGCGAAGGTAATTGTGTGTCCGGTGTCTCGTAGGCAACGCACTCGCCTCACACGCTGAGTGTCTCTGGTTCAATCCCCTGCTTGGGTGGAAATGTTTGGCATGTTTTCCTACAACTGCTGTCCCTAATTACCTAGCAGCAAGTAGGTACCTGGGTGTTAGTCGACTGTTGTGGGTGGCATTCTGAGGAACAAGTTCGAAGGACCAGGATGAAAATAAAATACAGTCCTCGACGCACTGAGTTTCTTGGGTTATCCTGGGTGACTGATCCTCCTGGAGTATACCTGGAGTATACCTGGAGTATACCTGGAGTATACCTGGAGTATACCTGGAGACGGTTCCGGGGGTCAACGCCCCCGGTCTGTGATCAGGTCTCGCGGTGAATCAGGGCCTGATCAAATAGGCTATGTTACTGGAGGGAGGGTGGTAGGGAGGGAGTACATGGTGGAGGGGGAAGAAGGGCAGGGGTGTACATGGAGGAGGGGAAAGATAGGGAGGGAGCACAGGTGAATTATAGGGAAAGTGACAAGGGAAAGTATTGTCATGAGTTATATGTTAAGTGTATATGGAGGATGAGAGGGAGGTAGAAGCGAGTGTTAGTGGTGGGGGTGAACACTGAGAAGTGGGTGGGAGGTGGGAGTGAACATTGAGAAGAGGGGTTGGACGTGGGGTGAACATAGAGAAATGGATTGGAGGTGGGGGTGAACATTGAGAAGTGGGGTGGGAGGTGGGGGTGAACGTTGAGAAATGGGGTAGGATGTGGGGGTGAACATTGAGAAGTGGGTAGGAGGTGGGGGTGAACATTGAGAAGTTGGGTGGGAGGTGGGGGTGAACGTTGAGAAGTGGGGTAAGAGGTGAGGGCGAACATTGAGAAGAGGGGTGGGAGGTGGGGGTGAACATTGAGAAGTGGGGTGGAAGGTGGTGGTGAACATTGAGAAGTGGGTGGGAGGTGGGGTTGAACATTGAGAAGTGGGTAGGAGGTGTGGGTGAACATTGAGAAGAGGGGTTGGACTGAGAAATGGGTTGGACGTGGGGGTGAACATTGAGAAGTGGGTGGGAGGTGTGGGTGAACATTGAGAAGTGGGGTGGTAGGTGGGGGTGAACATTGAGAAATGGGGTTGAACGTAGGGGTGAACATTGAGAAGTGGGTTGGAGGTGGGGGGGAACATTGAGAAGTTGGGTGGGAGGTGGGGGTGAACGTTGAGAAGTGGGTGGGAGGTGGGGTGAACATTGAGAAGTGGGGCAGGAGGTGAGGGCGAACATTGAGAAGAGGGGTGGGAGGTGGGGATGAACATTGAGAAGAGGGGTTGGACGTGGGGGTGAACATAGAGAAATGGGTTGGAGGTGGGGGTGAACATTGAGAAGTGGGGTGGGAGGTGGGAGTGAACTTTGAGAAGTGGGGTAGGATGTCGGGGTGAACATTGAGAAGAGGGGTGGGATGTGGGGGTGAACACTGAGAAGTGGGGTGGGAGGTGGGGGTGTACATTGAGAAGTGGGTGGGAGGTGGGGGTGAACATTGAGAAGAGGGAAATAAATGGTATAAAATACCGACACAATGGAAATATAAACACGAATGCAGTATAATGTGATCCTTTATTGACAACGTTTCACCCACACAGTGGGCTTTTTCAAGTCACACACGGATCTACCTGGGGTTGGAAGGTACGAGAGTATTTATAGTCATGTTCAGAATGTTGAGGTCAGGTGGAGAATGCTGCATCTGATGATCTACCGGGTGGGGTTATAGAGTCTTGGGTAGCTTGGCAGGGGTATTGGACAAGTTGTAGACCTTCTGCAGTGTTCTATGTTCTTATGTGGGATAGCGATGAAGAAGTTTCTTGGCGAGTGGTTCAGCTATGTTATAGAAGCCATTGTTCTGGTTGAAATTGTTGGTTATAGAGATAAGCGATGATTCCAGGATTCTTCTGTATTGAGTGTTGTCTTCTGTGGCTATAAGTCTTGAGTTTCTGTAGTTAATTAAATGGTTGTGTGAATTGCGATGTTGTACACAGGCATTCCTTGTATCGTCAGTCCTGCTTGCATATTGGTGTTCTGAAATGCGTGTTTGGAGGTCTCTTGATGTTTCGCCCACATATAATTTGTTGCAGTCATTACAAGGGATTATGTATACCCCTGCAGAGGATGGAGGCTTTGTCCTGTCTACTACTGGTGATGTCCTTGATGGTCGTGGTTGTGGAGGTAGATACTTGGAATGATGTTTTGGCAAAGATGTTGGAAACATGTTTGGCAATGGAGTTGGTGGGGAGGACTATGTATCTCTTCTCGGCAGTGTCTTCTCTGGGTGTGTTGAAGATGTTTAATGCCCGCCGTCTGCAGTCTCTGATGAAGTGACGAGGATAGTGGAGTTTAGAAAATATTTGTTCAATTATAGTGCATTCTTCCTCAAGGAACTCATTGCTGCAGATTCTGAGTGCACGTAGGAAGAAGCCTATAATCACACCACGTTTGGTTTTGGTGTCGTGGTGAGAGTAGAAGTGGAGAAGATCGTTTTGGTTGGTGGGTTTTCGATAGACTTTAAAACGAAGTTCGTGGTCAGCTTTGCAGAGCAGAACATCAAGGAAAGGAAGAGTGTTGTCGACTTCTTCTTCAAGTGTGAACTGGATTGAAGGCTCGACCTGGTTGAGCTTGTCTTGGAGAGCTTGAACGTTGAAGCGTTTAGGAGTTATGAGGAGAATGTCGTCAACATAACAGAGCCAGGTGACAGACGAAGGAATAATGGTGGAGAAACGTTCGGCTTCTAGATGTTCCATGTATAAATTCGCCAGGACTGCACTGAGTGGCGAACCCATGGGTAGTCCAAAAGTCTGCTGAAAGAGGTGATTTTCGAAGGAGAAACACGTAAAGCCAACACATAGTTCAACAAGGTCGATGAAATCGCTGGCTGGAATGGGAAGATCAAGTGAATCGTCAATTTTCCTGCGCAAGAGATCGATGGCTTGTGTAGTAGGTACTTTGGTGAATAGGGAAATCACGGTGAATAGGGGAGTCAGGAATAAGAAACTTTCCAGCCTTGACGTGACTTCCCTATTCACCAAAGTACCTACTACACAAGCCATCGATCTCTTGCGCAGGAAAATTGACGATTCACTTGATCTTCCCATTCCAGCCAGCGATTTCATCGACCTTGTTGAACTATGTGTTGGCTTTACGTGTTTCTCCTTCGAAAATCACCTCTTTCAGCAGACTTTTGGACTACCCATGGGTTCGCCACTCAGTGCAGTCCTGGCGAATTTATACATGGAACATCTAGAAGCCGAACGTTTCTCCACCATTATTCCTTCGTCTGTCACCTGGCTCTGTTATGTTGACGACATTCTCCTCATAACTCCTAAACGCTTCAACGTTCAAGCTCTCCAAGACAAGCTCAACCAGGTCGAGCCTTCAATCCAGTTCACACTTGAAGAAGTCGACAACACTCTTCCTTTCCTTGATGTTCTGCTCTGCAAAGCTGACCACGAACTTCGTTTTAAAGTCTATCGAAAACCCACCAACCAAAACGATCTTCTCCACTTCTACTCTCACCACGACACCAAAACCAAACGTGGTGTGATTATAGGCTTCTTCCTACGTGCACTCAGAATCTGCAGCAATGAGTTCCTTGAGGAAGAATGCACTATAATTGAACAAATATTTTCTAAACTCCACTATCCTCGTCACTTCATCAGAGACTGCAGACGGCGGGCATTAAACATCTTCAACACACCCAGAGAAGACACTGCCGAGAAGAGATACATAGTCCTCCCCACCAACTCCATTGCCAAACATGTTTCCAACATCTTTGCCAAAACATCATTCCAAGTATCTACCTCCACAACCACGACCATCAAGGACATCACCAGTAGTAGACAGGACAAAGCCTCCATCCTCTGCAGGGGTATACATAATCCCTTGTAATGACTGCAACAAATTATATGTGGGCGAAACATCAAGAGACCTCCAAACACGCATTTCAGAACACCAATATGCAAGCAGGACTGACGATACAAGGAATGCCTGTGTACAACATCGCAATTCACACAACCATTTAATTAACTACAGAAACTCAAGACTTATAGCCACAGAAGACAACACTCAATACAGAAGAATCCTGGAATCATCGCTTATCTCTATAACCAACAATTTCAACCAGAACAATGGCTTCTATAACATAGCTGAACCACTCGCCAAGAAACTTCTTCATCGCTATCCCACATAAGAACATAGAACACTGCAGAAGGTCTACAACTTGTCCAATACCCCTGCCAAGCTACCCAAGACTCTATAACCCCACCCGGTAGATCATCAGATGCAGCATTCTCCACCTGACCTCAACATTCTGAACATGACTATAAATACTCCCGTACCTTCCAACCCCAGGTAGATCCGTGTGTGACTTGTAAAAGCCCACTGTGTGGGTGAAACGTTGTCAATAAAGGATCACATTATACTGCATTCGTGTTTATATTTCCATTGAGAAGAGGGGTTGGACATGGGGGTGAACATTGAGAAGTGGGTGGGAGGTGTGGGTGAACATTGAGAAGTGGGGTGGGAGGTGGGGGTGAACATTGAGAAGTGGGGTAGGAGGTGGGGGTGAACATTGAGAAGAGAGATGGGAGGTGGGGGTGAACATTGAGAAGTGGGGTGGGAGGTTGGGGGTGAACATTGAGAAGTGGGGTAGGAGGTGAGGTTGAACATTGAAATGTGGGGTAGGAGGTAGGGTTGAACATTGAAAATTGGGGTAGGTGGGGTGAACATTGTGAAGTGGGGTGGGTGGTGGGGGTGAACATTGAGAAGTGCGGTTGGAGGTGGGGTGAACATTGAGAAAAGAGGTGAGAGGTGGGGGTGAACATTGAAAAAGTGGGGTGAGAGGAGGGGTGAACGTTGAGAAGTGGAGTGAGAGGTGGGGTGAACACTCAGAAGTGGGGTGAGAGAAGGGGTGAACATTGAGAAGTGGGGTGAACACAGAAGTGGGGTGAGAGGTGGGGGTGAACATTGAGAAGTGGGGTGGGAGGTGGGGGCGAACATTGAGAATTGGGGTTGGAGGTGGGGGTGAACATTGAGAAGTGGGTGGTAGGTGGGGGTGAACATTGAGAAGTGGGGTGGGAGGTGGGGGCGAACATTGAGAAGTGGGTGGTAGGTGGGGGTGAACATTGAGAAGTGGGTGGTAGGGGGGGGTCAACATTGAGAAGTGGGTGGTAGGTGGGGGTGAATATTAGGAAGTGGGTGGGAGGTGGGGGTGAACATTGAGAAGTGGGGTTGGAGGTGTGGATGATCATTGAGAAGTTTACCTGGAGTTTACCTGGAGAGGGTTTCGTGGGTCAACGCCCCTGTGGCCCGGTTTGAGACCAAGCCTCATGGTGGATCAGGGTCTGATCAACCAGGCTGTTACTGCTGGCCGCACGCAAGCTGACGTACGAACCACAGCCCGGTTGGTCAGGTGCTGACTTTAGGTGCCTTGCCAGTGCCTTCTTGAAGACAGCCAGGGGTCTATTGGTAATCTCCCTTATGTATGCTGGGAGGCAGTTGAACAGTCGGGGGCCCCGGGCACTTATTGTGTTGTCTCTAAATGTACTCATGGCGCCCCTGCTTTTCACTGGGGAAATGTTGCATCTCCTGCCAAGTCCTTTGCTGTCATAGGGAGTAATTTTCGTGTGCAGGTTTGGTGCCAATCCCTCCAGGATCTTCCAAGTATATATTATCATGTATCTCTCTCGCCTGCGTTCGAAGGAATACAGATCAAGGACCTTCAACTGTTCCCAGTAGTTTAGGTACCTTATCGTAATTATGTGTGCCATGAAAGTTCTTTGTACACTCTCCAGGTCTGCAATGTCGCCAGCTTTGAAGGGAGCCGTTAGTGTACAGCAGTATTCCAGCCTAGAGAGCACAAGCGATTTGAAGAGAATCATCATGGGCTTGGGTCCCTAGTTTTGAAGGTTCTCATTATCCATCCTATCATTTTCCTAGCAGATGAGGTAGATACATTGTTGTGGTTTTTGAAGGCGAGATCCTCTGACTTTATCACTCCCAGGTCCTTCACATTACTTTTCCGCTCTATTGTATAGTTAGAATTTGTCGTATACCCTGATACATTTTTAATTTCTTCAAGTTTCCCATATCTGAGTAGTTGAAATTTCTCCTCGTTGAACTTCATATTGTTCTGAGTGGCCCATTCGAAGATTTGGTTGATGTCTGCTTGGAATCTCGCAGTGTCTTCGATGGAGGCCACTGCCATCGTAATCTGGGTGTCATCCGCAAAGGAAGACACGGTGCTATGGCTTACATCTCTGTCTATGTCAGAAATGAGGATGAGAAATAGAATGGGAGCAAGTACTGTGCCTTATGGAACAGAGCTTTTTACCATGGCTGCCTGGGACTTTACTCTGTTTACTATTACTTTTGGGTTCTATTTGTCAGGAAGTTATAGGTCCATCTATCAACTTTTCCCGTTATTCCTTTATCACGCATTTTGTGTGCTATTACACCATGGTCACACTTGTCGCAAGTTTTTGCAAAGTCTGTGTATACTACATCTGTATTTTGTTTATCCTCTACAGCATCCAGGACCTTGTCATAATGGTCCAGTCGCTGGGACAGTCAAGAGCGACCTGCTCTAAACCGGTGTTGCCCTCGGTTGTGTAACTGATGGGTATCTAGGTGGTTGGCGATCTTGCTTCTTAGAACCCTTTCAAAGATTTTTATGATATGGGATGTTAGTGCTATGGTCTGTAGTTCTTTGCAATTGCTTTACTGTCACCTTCGTGGAGTGAGGCTATGTCTGTTGTTTTTAGTGTGTGTGGGATGACCCCTGTGTCCATGCTTCCTTTCCATAAAATGCTGAAGGCACGTGACAGGGGCTTCTTGCAATTCTTGATGAACATGGAGTTCCATGAGTCTGGGCCTGGGGCAGAGTGCATGGGCATGTCATTTATTGCCTCTTCAAAGTCATGTGGAGTTAGAATAATATCCGGGATTTTTGAGATGACCAAATTTTGGGTTTCGTTCATAAAGAATTCATTTGGATTGTCGACCCTTAGTCTGGGCAGTGGCTCGCTGAACACTGAGTCTTACTGGGACTTTAGCATCTCACTCATTTCTTGGCTGTCATCTGTGTATGTCCCATCCCTCCTAAGCAGGGGCCCAATACTGAATGTTTTTTTCCCTAAGATTTGGCATATGAGAATAAGTATTTTTCCTTTTTTTCAATTTCCTTTATGGATTTCAGTTCTTCCTGTGATTCTTGTCTCCTATTAGATTCTTTCTGCTTAAGTTCGATATTTGCAGTTTCATTGACTAGTGCCTCCCTTCGTATTTCAGATATATTGGCCCCACTCAGCAGCACTATGACTCTTCGCCTTCATCTGTATAGAGAACGTCTCTCTCTTTCTAGTTTACATCTTCTTTCTTTTTCTTAATGGAATGTGTCTTGAGCAGATCTCAAGAACCACTGAATTAATTTTTTCAAGGCAAATGTTCGGGTCCGTGTTGTTTAGGATATCTTCCCAGCGTGTTTCATTTAGGACATGGTTTCTTGATCCCATTGTATGTTTTTGTTATTGAAATTGAATTTCGTGAAGAGACCTTCATGACTGCTCACACTTTGCTGGTTAGGAGCCCTGTGCATACATGTCTGTACCTCTATTATGTTGTGATCTGAGTGAATTGTCTTTGATACAGTTATATTACGCATCAGATCGTCATTGTTAGTGAAGATGAGGTCCAGTGTATTTTTTAGTCTTGTAGGCTCTACTATTTGCTGGTTCAAGGTGAATTTGGTGCAGAGATTTAATAGTTCGTGTGTGTGAATTTTCATCTGAGCTGCCTCCCGGGGTGATCTCTACTAAAACATTGTTTGCTATACTCCTCCATTTTAGGTGTCTCAAGTTGAAATCTTCTAGTAGTAAGATAACAGTGGTCAATTTTCTCAAGCTGCTCCTGTAATTGCTGGGAAGTTGCATCTGGAGGCTTGTATAATACCACAATGACAAGGTTTTGGTTTTCAATCTTTACCGCCAAAACTTCAACTACATCAATTGAGGTGTTTAGTAGTTCTGTGCAAATGAGCGATTCTGTGACATACAGGCCAACCCTCTCTTGTTGCCTGTTTAGTTTGTCGCATCGGAATAGGTTATAACCTGGGATCCATATTTCGTTGTTATAATGATCCTTTATGTGGGTCTCTGTGAATGCTGCAAGCATTGCATTTAACTCCGTCAGCAGTCCCTTGATGTAAGGAATTTTGTTTTTTTTGACGCTTTAGACCATGTATGTTTGCAAAGACAAATGTCGTTGTACTGGTGGAATTTAGGGAAGGGGGGTTTATTTGCTGGCTCTAATATCTGTTGTTCTGCAGTAGAGGCCAACGTCCGTGCCTCTGCTCCAGAAGTATTTTCAGTTGGTGTAGGATTATTGACACTTCTTACCAGTCTTTTTTCCCCCTGGCCCTAAAAAAACCTCTATCCCTGGAGAGGTTGTGGCTTTTTTGTATATAAAGGTGGTAAGTTATTTAACTCTTCTGCCTTGTTCTTTAGTGTGTTGATAATAAGTGAGAATTGTGGTGGGTTGGTCGTAGCTAGGAACAGTGTGTTCGGGTAGGTGCCAGTGTTGGTCCTAGCTAGGAACAGTGCGTTCGGGTAGGTGCCAGTGTTGGTCCTAGCTAGGAACAGTTTGTTCGGGTAGGTGCCAGTGTTGGTCCTAGCTAGGAACAGTGTGTTCGGGTAGGTGCCAGTGATGGTCCTAGCTAGGAACAGTGTGTTCGGGTAGGTGCCAGTGTTGGTCCTAGCTAGGAACAGTTTGTTCGGGTAGGTGCCAGTGTTGGTCCTAGCTAGGAACAGTGTGTTCGGGTAGGTGCCAGTGTTCGTCCTAGCTAGGAACAGTGTGTTCGGGTAGGTGCCAGCGTTGGTCCTAGCTAGGAACAGTTTGTTCGGGTAGGTGCCAGTGTTGGTCCTAGCTAGGAACAGTGTGTTCGGGTAGGTGCCAGTGTTGGTCCTAGCTAGTAACAGTGTGTTCGGGTAGGTGCCAGTGTTGGTCCTAGCTAGGAACAGTGCGTTCGGGTAGGTGCCAGTGTTGGTCCTAGCTAGGAACAGTGTGTTAGGGTAGGTGCCAGTGTTGGTCCTAGCTAGGAAGTGTGTTCGGGTAGGTGCCAGTGATGGTCCTAGATAGGAACAGTGTGTTCGGGTAGGTGCCAGTGTTGGTCCTAGCTAGGAACAGTGTGTTCGGGTAGGTGCCAGTGTCGGTCCTAGCTAGGAACAGTGTGTTCGGGTAGGTGCCAGTGTCGGTCCTAGCTAGGAACAGTGTGTTCGGGTAGGTGCCAGTGTTGGTCCTAGCTAGGAACAGTGTGTTCGGGTAGGTGCCAGTGTCGGTCCTAGCTAGGAACAGTGTGTTCGGGTAGGTGCCAGTGTCGGTCCTAGCTAGGAACAGTGTGTTCGGGTAGGTGCCAGTGTTGGTCCTAGCTAGGAACAGTGTGTTCGGGTAGGTGCCAGTGAGGTAGTCACTGGGTGGGTATTTGAGCCTGGGATTTTAGCCGCAAGACTTTTTCCTATTGTGGAGAAGAAAACATCGAGTCTGTTTGCTGTTTCAGTCGGTGGGAGTCGGGGATCATCCGGTTTTGTTAGTTTGATTGTTCTGTTTCCTGATATCTTTTTGGTTCCTAGAATTTCAGATAGGATGGGAGGTGCGGGTGAACATTGAGAAGTGGGGTAGGAGGTGCGGGTGAACATTGAGAAGTGGGGTAGGAGGTGCGGGTGAACATTGAGAAGTGGGGTAGGAGGTGGGGGTGAACATTGAGAAGTGGGGTAGGAGGTGGGGGTGAACATTGAGAAGTGGGGTAGGAGGTGGGGGTGAACATTGAGAAGTGGGGTAGGAGGTGGGGGTGAACATTGAGAAGTGGGGTAGGAGGTGGGGGTGAATATTGAGAAGTGGGGTAGGAGGTGGGGTGAACCTTGAGAAGTGGGGTAGGAGGTGGGGGTGAACATTGAGAAGTGGGGTAGGAGGTGGGGGTGAACATTGAGAAATGGGGTAGGAGGTGGGGGTGAATATTGAGAAGTGGGGTAGGAGGTGGGGGTGAACATTGAGAAGTGGGGTAGGAGGTGGGGGTGAACATTGAGAAGTGAGGTAGGAGGTGGGGGTGAACATTGAGAAGTGGGGTAGGAGGTGGGGGTGAACATTGAGAAGTGGGGTAGGAGGTGGGGCTGAACATTGAGAAGTGGGGTAGGAGGTGGGGGTGAACATTGAGAAATGGGGTAGGAGGTGGGGGTGAACATTGAGAAGTGGGGTAGGAGGTGGGGGTGAACATTGAGAAGTGGGGTAGGAGGTGGGGGTGAACATTGAGAAGTGGGGTAGGAGGTGGGGGTGAACATTGAGAAGTGGGGTAGGAGGTGGGGGTGAACATTGAGAAGTGGGGTAGGAGGTGGGGCTGAACATTGAGAAGTGGGGTAGGAGGTGGGGGTGAGTTGTGGGTTTAATTATATGGAGAGAAGCAAGTTTGTGCTTCACGTCGCCCCTGAGCCTACTTGTCCTTCATGGTTGTTGCTCTACCATCAACACTACTGCTCCCACGGGCGCCACACTTCCGGACAGCAACAGTATCAGCAACAGCAGCAGCAGTAGTAACAGCAGTAGCAACAGCAGTAACAGTAGCAGCATTAGCAGCAACAGCATCAACAGCAACAGCAGCAGTAGTAGCAACAACAATTGCTTGGAAACAGTGGAGCAGCAGTAGCACAGAATCAACAAGACTTACGGACGCACCTTGATCTGAATGCGACGTCAGTCGTGGATGGTACAAACGTCTGAAAGACGCCTACTACGTTTCTTTAATAGATGCTTAAATGTAAATATATATAAAATTATGTGATTTGAAAATTATATGTTTTGAGTCATTCTTATGTTTTTATTAATTCCAAACTTTTTCCTAGTCAGTATTTTTTTCTGATCATCTTAAAGCACCCATCTAATCAGTCTGACAGAAGACTATTAAATGAAACATGTACAGTTACTCTGGTGTGAGCAATTGGTCTTTGTCTACACGGACCATCAGATATCTGCAAGTCTGGCTTACAATTCGAGCCTCAGTGGACTGTAATACTGTGTTGATATTATTTTTTTAATTAATAACTCAGTGATATACATGCGCGCCTTCCTTCAAAGGTATCTTGTCTCATAATGGGTGATATGTAGTATTGACAGTAGAAGAGACAGTTTTGAGGGTGGTGAAGCCTCCATTTGTGTGAAGAAGTTGCGTGTTTTGGAGGACGACCTCGGGACGAAAAAGGCAGAGATAAACTGTGGGTATTAGTGCATAACATACAAAACAAATTTTTATTTGGATTACGTTTCGCTCTGGGTTACTACAGCTCAATCCTGAGCGAAACGTAGTTTTAATAAAAGATGGCTCTGCGTTATGTCTCAACATTCAAATATAAATTACTTTTTTTTTTTTTTTTTTTTTTTTATTCGCCGGTACTCTCCCCGCCCGGGTCTTCTCCAAGTATTACTTGAGGCGGAGTTAACAGTAATTAGAAAAGTAAAGGATGGATTTTTCTTCGAGAGTAATAAACTGCCCAGACGGATATGTCATTCACAAAGCTGTCAAACTAATTAAAATTCCATAATGTCCATCTACTGGAACATCGCTTCACACTGCCTCCTTGAAGGAATACCTTGCTTATACTCTCACCTGTGTTTTGTATTACAGTGAGCAGGATATCAACTGCAACACAGACAAAGGTATTAATATGTTAAGAAATATCATTAACTTAATATATATAATACCGGTTAATGTTTTTGTTATAATACTTACTGCTC
The DNA here is from genome assembly GCF_038502225.1 of Cherax quadricarinatus. NCBI lineage: Eukaryota > Metazoa > Arthropoda > Malacostraca > Decapoda > Parastacidae > Cherax > Cherax quadricarinatus. The sequence continues at coordinate 35,209,812 of NC_091303.1, read as the reverse complement.
TAAAAGGGAAGGAAAATATTCTGTTCAGGATTCTCTGTGAAGTCAATATGGGATGAGGAGCCAAGTGACCCAGTGGTAAACACCTCTTACCTGATTTTTCGGAAGCAGTTTTAGTCTTGCATTCCACGTAGAGTGTCTTGTATTGCTGATGTCTAACTGATGATTGTGGAGCCTGCAAATAACAAGTGAACCTAGAATTTACGTGGCATCAAGGCGTAACCTGTCTACATGAAGGCTGGTCTCACTCTTCGCTCGTAGTCTGCCCGTCAGACGCGCTCACACGGAAGTCTGATTTCCATGTAACTTGTAAATACTGTAACTTGTACATATGTAAATACTGTATTTCTCTTCCTAACACTAATATGAGCAAGAAATGATATTTTTTGTTACTGTAACTTAGTGTACGTGTAAACAGTGAAGGTCTGACACATGACCGAAATCTATGTTCACGTGACGTCACTTGTAATCTTATACAAAAAAAGATTATTGGGAAACAAAATGTTTTATATTTCCGTAATCACAAAAAACCCCATAAAACGACATTCATTTATAAAACTTATTTTTCACACGTTGATAAATTTGTTTAAAGTTTCAGATTTATTTCCCCAAATCCTGTTTTCTTTACTTAAAGTTAGATTAATTCAATTTAAATCAGTTTAGGTTATCTGGAGTTTAGCTGGAGAGAGTTCCGGGGGTCAACGCCTCCGCGGCCCGGTCTGTGACCAGGCCTCATGGTGGATCAGGGCCTGATCAACCAGGCTGTTACTACTGGCTGCACGCAATTGAACGCACGAACCATAGCCCGGCTGGTCAGGTGCCGACTTTAGGTGCTTGTTTGGTTAGTTTACATAAACCTGTTAAAACGTACATTTAGCTACTAATAAAGAAATTAGAAAAAAACTTGCCCCGAAACGTCTGGCAACGAGATGGTAAAGGAAAAATAGGAAACGGTGAAATTTGAACGTTTACTTCTGTTGGTGCGAGAAAGTGTTGTACGAACCTCCTGAGACTGTGTGTTTGTGTTTGTGTGTGTGTGTGTGTGTGTGTGTGTGTGTGTGTGTGTGTGTGTGTGTGTGTGTGTGTGTGTGTGTGAGTGTGTGTGTTTGTGTGTGTGTGTGTACTCACCTATTTGTGGTTGCAGGGGTCGAGTCTTAGCTCCTGGCCCCGCCTCTTCACCGGTTGCTACTGGGCCCTCTCTCTCCCCGCTCCATGAGCTTTATCAAACCTCGTCTTAAAACTGTGTATGGTTCCTGCCTCCACTACGTCATTTTCTAGGCTATTCCACTGCCTTACAACTCTATGACTGAAGAAATACTTCCTACTATCTCTCTGACTCATTTGTGTCTTCAACTTCCAATTGTGACCTCTTGTTTCTGTGTCCCCTCCCTGGAACATCCTGTCTTTGTCCACCTTGTCTATTCCACGCAGTATTTTATATGTCGTTATCATGTCTCCCCTGACCCTCCTGTCCTCCAGTGTCGTCAGGCCGATTTCCCTTAATCTTTCTTCATAGGACATTCCCCTTAGCTCTGGAACTAACTTTGTGGCAAACCTTTGTACTTTCTCTAGTTTCTTGACGTGCTTTATCAAGTGCGGGTTCCAAACAGGTGCTGCATACTCCAGTATGGGCCTGACATACACGGTGTACAGTGTCTTGAACGATTCCTTACTAAGGTATCGGAATGCTGTTCTCAGGTTTGCCAGGCGCCCATATGCTGCAGCAGTTATCTGATTGATGTGTGCTTCCGGAGACATGCTCGGTGTTATACTCACCCCAAGATCTTTCTCCTTGAGTGAGGTTTGCAGTCTTTGGCCGCCTAGCCTATACTCTGTCTGTGGTCTTCTGTGCCCTTCCCCTATCTTCATGACTTTGCATTTGGCAGGATTAAATTCGAGAAGCCATTTGCTGGACCAGGTGTCCAGTCTGTCCAGGTATCTTTGAAGTCCTGCCTGGTCCTCATCAGATTTAATTCTCCTCATTAACTTCACATCATCTGCAAACAGGGACACTTCTGAGTCTAACCCTTCCATCATGTCGTTCACATATACCAAAAATAGCACTGGTCCTAGGACCGACCCCTGTGGGACCCCGCTCGTCACAGGTGCCCACTGTGATACATCATTACGTACCATGACTCGTTGTTGCCTCCCTGTCGGGTATTCTCTGATCCATTGCAGTGCCCTTCCTGTTATATGCGCCTGATGCTCTAGCTTCTGCACTAATCTCTTGTGAGGAACTGTGTCAAAGGCCTTCTTGCAGTCCAAGATGATGCAATCAACCCACCCCTCTCTCTCGTGTCTTACTTCTGTTATTTTATCATAAAACTCCAGAAGGTTTGTGACACAGGATTTGCCTTCCGTGAATCCGTGCTGGTTGGCATTTATACTCTTGTTCCGTTCCAGGTGCTCCACCACTCTTCTCCTGATAATCTTCTCCATAATTTTGCATACTATACACGTGAATGACACAGGTCTATAGTTTAGTGCCTCTTTTCTGTCTCCTTTTTTAAAAATGGGAACTACATTTGCCGTCTTCCATACCTCAGGTAGTTGCCCAGTTTCCAGGGACGTGTTGAAGATTGTGGTAAGTGGCACGCACAACATATCTACTCCCTCTCTAAGGACCCACGGGGAGATGTTGTCCGGTCCCATTGCCTTTGAGGTATCGATGTCCCTTAGCAGTTTCTTCACCTCCTCCTCATCTGTATGTATGTCGTCCAACACTTGTTGGTGTATTCCTTGCTGGTGTCCCCATCTGGTCTGTCCCCCCAGAGTCCTTCCTGTCTCTACTGTAAATACTTCCTTAAATCTCGTGTTGAGCTCCTCACATACCTCTTGATCGTTTCTTGTGAGTTCTCCACCTTCTTTCCTCAGCCTTATCACTTGGTCCTTGACTGTTGTCTTCCTCCTAATGTGGCTATACAGCAGTTTCGGGTCAGATTTGACTTTCGATGCTATGTCGTTTTCATACTGTCGCTGGGCCTCCCTCCTTATCTGTGTATACTCGTTTCTGGCTCTTCTACTAATCTCTTTGTTTTCCTGGGTCCTATGCCTCCTGTACCTTTTCCATTCTCTGTTGCACTTAGTTTTTGCCTCCCTACACCTTCGGGTAAACCAAGGACTCGTTTTGGTCTTCCTATTATTTCTGTTTCCCTTTGGAACAAAACTTTCCTCTGCCTCCTTGCACTTTGTTGCCACATATTCCATCATCTCGTTAACTGATTTTCCTACCATTTCTCTGTCCCACTGAACCTCCTGCAGGAAGTTTCTCATACCTGTGTAGTCCCCCCTTTTATAGTTTGGCCTGTCCCCTTCAGTTCCTGTTACCTTCTCCACTTGTAACTCTGCTATATAATCAAAACTCAGAACCACGTGATCGCTAGCTCCAAGGGGCCTCTCGTAAGTGATGTCCTCAATGTCTGAACTGCTCAGGGTGAACACAAGATCCAGTCTTGCTGGCTCATCCTCCCCTCTCTCTCTGGTTGTGTCCCTGACATGTTGATGCATGAGGTTTTCAAGTACCACATCCATCATCTTGGCTCTCCATGTTTCAGGACCCCCATGTGGCTCCAGGTTTTCCCAGTCGATCTCCCTGTGGTTGAAATCGCCCATTACCAGTAACTTTGCTCTGCTCGAGTGAGCTCTTCTTGCCACCTCAGCCAGTGTGTCCACCATCACCCTGTTGTTTTCTTCGTACTCCTCTCTTGGCCTCCTGCAGTTCTGTGGTGGGTTATACATCACTCCAATGACTACTTTATGTTCTCCGGACTGAATTGTACCTACAATGTAGTCTCTTTCTCCAATCATGTCCATGCCTTCCATTTCCATTTCCATGTGTGTGTGTGTGCGTGCGTGTGCGTGTGTGTGTGTGTGTGTGTGTGTGTGTGTGTGTGTGTGTGTGTGTGTGTGTGTGTGTGTGTGTGTGTGTGTGTGTGTGTGTGTACTCACCTAACTGTACTCACCTAACTGTAGTTGCAGGGGTCGAGACTCAGCTACTGGCGCCGCCTCTTCACTGAACGCTACTAGGTCTTCTCTCTCCCTGCTCCCTGAGCTTTATCATACTTCGTCTTAAAGCTATGTATGGTTCCTGCCTCCACTACATCACTCGCCAGACTATTCCACTTCCTGACAACTCTGACTGAAGAAATACTTCCTAACATCCCTGTGACTCATCTGAGTCTTCAACTTCCAAGAGTGAGCCCTCGTTTCTGTGTCCCCTCTCTGGAACATCTTGTCTCTGTCCACCTTGACTATTTCACGCGGTATTTTGTATGTCGTTATCATGTCTCCCCTATTCTTCCTGTCCTCCAGTGTCGTCAGGCCGATTTCCCTTAACCTTTCTTCGTAGGACATTCCCCTTAGCTCTGGAACTAACCTTGTCGCAAACCTAAGCACTTTCTCTAATTTCTTAACCTGCTTAACCCGGTGCGGGTTCCGAACTGGTGCTGCATACTCCATTATGGGCCTGACGTTCCTGGTGTACAGTGTCTTGAAAGATTCCTTACTTAGGTATCGGAACGCTAATCTCAGGTTTGCCAGGCGCCCATATGCTGCAGCAGTTATCTGGTTGATATGTGCTTCCGGAGACTTGCTCGACGCTATACTCACCCCAAGATCTTTCTCCTTGAGCGAGGTTTGCAGTCTTTGGCCACCTAGCTTATACTCTGTCTGCGGTCTTCTTTGCCCTTCTCTGATCTTCATGACTTTGCATTTGGCAGGGTTGAATTCGAGAAGCCATTTGCTGGACCAGGTGTCCAGTCTGTCCAGGTCTCTTTGTAGTCCTGCCTGTTCCTCATCTGATTTAATTCTCCCCATTAACTTCACATCATCTTCGAACAGGGACACCTCTGAGTCTATCCCTTCCATCATGTCATTCACATATACCAAAAATAGCACTGGTCCTAGGACCGACCCCTGTGGGACCCCCGCTCGTCACAGGTGCCCGCTGTGATACCTCATCATGTACCATGACTCGTTGTTGCCTCACTGTCAGGTATTCTCCGATCCACTGCAGTGCCCTTCCCGTTATATGCGCCTGATCCTCTAAGTTTCTGCACTAATCTCTTGTGAGGAATTGTGTCGAAGACCTTCTTGCAGTTCAAGAAAATGCAGCTTTGTCATAAAACTCCAGAAAGTTTGTGACACAGGTTTGCCTTCAATGAATCCGTGCTGGTTATCGTTTATAAACTCGTTCCGTTCCAGGTGCTCCATCACTCTCCTCTTGATAATCTTCTACATGACTTTGCATATTATACACGTCAGTGACACTGGTCTGTAGTTTAGTGCCTGTTTTCTGTCTCCTTTTTTATAACTGGGAACTACATTTGCCGTCTTCCATACCTCGGGTAGTTGCCCAGTTTCAAGGGATATGTTGAAGAGTGTGATTAATGGCACACTCAGCATTTCTGCTCCCTCTCTAAGGACCCACGAGGAGATGTTGTCTGGTCCCATTGCTTTTGAGGTATCAAGGTCACTTAGCAGCTTCTTCACCTCCTCCTCAGTTGTGTGTATGTCATCCAGCACATGTTGGTGTATTCCCTGGTGGTGTCCCCCTCTATCCTGTCTTCCCAGAGTCATTCCTGTCTCCACTGTGAATACTTCCTTAAATCTCGTGGTGAACTCCTCGCACACCTCTTGATCGTTTCGTGTGTGTGTGTGTGTGTATGTGTGTGTGTGTGTGAGTGTGTGTACTCACCTAATTGTGGTTGCAGAAGACAGTGACAACATTACTGTTTGACTCAGACAACACACAATAACGTCGTCAAAATAAATCACACAAAAGAAACACGATGACAAATTTATTACCACAGCTGCTATTCTTATTTTTTATTATTTAAACTTTTAAATTGTAACAATTTATGAACGTATTGACAATGGTTCACTGTATCATTGGTTCACTGTAACAGAAGTTCACTGTAACACAGATTCACTGTAACAACTTTAATACAGGTTCACTGTAACAACTGTAACACAGGTTCACTGTAACACTGGTTTACTGTAACAATGGTTCACTGTAACACTGGTTCAGTGTAACACTAGTTCAGTATAACACTGGTTCACTGTAACACAGGTTCACTGTAACACTGGTTTACTGTAACAATGGTTCACTGTAACACTGGTTCAGTGTAACACTAGTTCAGTATAACACTGGTTCACTGTAACACTGGTTCACTGTAACAACTGTAACACAGGTTCACTGTAACACAGGTTCACTGTAACACTGGTTCACTGTAACACTGGTTTACTGTAACAATGGTTAACTGTAACACTGGTTTACTGTAACTTTAGTTCAGTGTAACATTGGTTCACTGTAACACTGGTTCACTGTAACAATGGTTCACTGTAACACTGTTTTACTGTAACACTGGTTCAGTGTAACACTGGTTCAGTGTAACACTGGTTCAGTGTAACGCTGGTTCACTGTAACACTGGTTCAGTGTATCACTGGTTCAGTGTAGCACTGGTTCACTGTAACACTGATTCACTGTAACACTGGTTCTCTGTAACAATGGTTCACTGCAACACTGATTCACTGTATCACTGGTTCAGTGTAACACTGGCTCAGTGCAACAATGGTTCACTATATCACTGGTTCACTGTAACAACTGTAACACTGGTTCAGTGTATCACTGGTTCAGTGTAGCACTGGTTCACTGTAACACTGATTCACTGTAACACTGGTTCTCTGTAACAATGGTTCACTGCAACACTGATTCACTGTATCACTGGTTCAGTGTAACACTGGCTCAGTGCAACACTGGTTCACTATATCACTGGTTCACTGTAACAACTGTAACACAGGTTTACTGTAACACAGGTTCACTGTAACACTGGTTCACTGTAACACTGGTTTACCGTAACAATGGTTAACTGCAACACTGGTTTACTGTAACTTTAGTTCAGTGTAACATTGGTTCACTGTAACACTGGTTCACTGTAACAATGGTTCACTGAAACACTGTTTTACTGTAACACTGGTTCAGTGTAACACTGGTTCAGTGTAACACTGGTTCAGTGTATCACTGGTTCAGTGTAGCACTGGTTCACTGCAACACTGATTCACTGTATCACTGGTTCAGTGTAACACTGGCTCAGTGCAACACTGGTTCACTATATCACTGGTTCACTGTATCACTGGTTCACATTTCAGACCGTAGTTGTGTAGCAATTCAACAGTCAATTCATTTAATAAAATAATTCTGTCAAACTCTATAGAGAAAGAGCCTGGCAGAGATATTTCTTTTAGATGACTGACACTTGAACTGGTAGTGGACCAATTGCAGAGTTGCTTTTCCAGGTGTTCTGACACCTGCACCACGGCTGCCAGAAGACCTGGAACTGGTAATTGAAGGTTCATTTTTTGATGGGTCTGTCTAATTCTTCTGAAGATGTATGTGTGTAAACACATACAAAGTACTCCTACACCCATCTTGTACTCTCCCAGACCCATCCTGTAATCTCCTCTACTCGTTCAGTACTCACTCATTCTGTACTCTCTCTGAGTACTCTACTCCCATCCTCTATTCTCCCTTAACACTCACGTACCCATCCTGTAGCCTCTTACACCGATCACAGCTGTACTCTCCCAGACTAGTCTCGAACCCATCCTGCACTCTCACAGAGGACTCCTATACCCATCCTGCACTCTCCCAGAGGACTCCTATACCCATCCTGCGCTTTCCCAGAGGACTCCTATAACCATCCTACATTCTCCCAGAGGTCTCCTATACCCATCCTGTGCTCTCCCAGAGGACTTCTATACCCATCCTGTACTCCCCAGAGTAGTCACACTCCTATCCTGTACCCTTTCTCATCCATCCTGTACTCTTCCAGAATAGTCCTTCACCCATCCTGTACTTACCCAGAGCAGTGCAAAACCCATTCTGTACTCTCGCAGAGTATATATATATATATATATATATATATATATATATATATATATATATATATATATATATATATATATATATATATATATATATATATGGAGTGAGTTAATCAAGTTAAGAAAGCCTAGGGAACGAATGGATTTGTCAGTTAAAAACAGAGTAGGGGAGTTAGTAGATGGGGAGATGGAGGTTTTGGGTAGATGGCGAGAATATTTTGAGGAACTTTTAAATGTCGACGAAGAAAGGGAAGCGTTAATTTCATGCACTGGCCAGGGAGGTATACCATCTTTTAGGAGTGAAGAAGAACAAGATGTGAGTGTGGGGGAGGTGTGTGAGGCATTACGTAGAATGAAAGGGGGTAAAGCAGCTGGAACTGATTGGATCATGACAGAAATGTTAAAAGCAGGGGGGGATATAGTGTTGGAGTGGTTGGTATTTTTGTTAAATAAATGTATGAAAGAGGGGAAGGTACCTAGGGATTGGCGGAGAGCATGTATAGTCACTTTATATAAAGGGAAGGGGGACAAAAGAGGTTGTAAAAATTATAGAGGAATAAGTTTACTGAGTATACCAGGAAAAGTGTACGGTAGGTTTATTATTGAAAGAATTAAGGTAAGACAGAATGTAGGATTGCGGATGAGCAAGGAGGTTTCAGAGTGGGTAGGGGATGTGTAGATCAAGTGTTTACATTGAAGCATATATGTGAATAGTATTTAGATAAAGGTAGGGAAGTTTTTATTGCATTTATGGATTTAGAAAAGGCATATGATAGAGTGGATAGGGGAGCAATGTGGCAGATGTTGCAAGTATATGGAATAGGTGGTAAGTTACTAAATGCTGTAAAGAGTTTTTATGAGGATAGTGAGGCTCAGGTTAGGGTGTGTAGAAGAGAGGGAGACTACTTCCCGGTAAAAGTAGGTCTTAGACAGGGATGTGTAATATCCCCATGGCTGTTTAATATGTTTATAGATGGGGTTGTAAAAGAAGTAAATGCTAGGGTTTTCGGGAGAGGGGTGGGATTAAATTATGGGGAATCAAATACAAAATGGGAATAGACAGTTACTTTTTGCTGATGATACTGTGCTTATGGGAGATTCTAAAGAAAAATTGCAAAGGTTAGTGGACGAATTTGGGAGTGTGTGTAAAGGTAGAAAGTTGAATGTGAACATAGAAAAGAGTAAGGTGATGAGGGTATGAAATGATTTAGATAAAGAAAAATTGGATATTAAATTGGGGAGGAGGAGTATGGAAGAAGTGAATGTTTTCAATATTTGGAAGTTGACGTGTCAGTGGATGGATTTATGAAGGATGAGGTTAATCACAGAATTGATGAAGGAAATATGGTGAGTGGTGCATTGAGGTATATGTGAAGGCAGAAAACGTTATCTATGAAGGCAAAGAAGGGAATGTATGAAAGTATAGTAGTACCAACACTCTTATATGGGTGTGAAGCAGCGAGGAGGCGGTTGGAGGCAGTGGAGATGTCCTGTCTAAGGGCAATGTGCGGTGTAAATATTATGCAGAAAATTCGGAGTGTGGAAATTAGGAGAAGGTGTGGAGTTAACAAAAGTATTACCGAGAGGGCTGAAGAGGGTTTGTTGAGGTGGTTTGGTCATTTAGAGAGAATGGATCAAAGTAGAATGACATGGAGAGCGTATAAATCTGTAGGGGAAGGAAGGTGGGGTAGGGGTCGTCCTCGATAAGGTTTGAGGGAGGGGGTAAAGGAGGTTTTGTGGGCGAGGGGCTTGGACTTCCAGCATGCTTGCCTGAGCGTGTTAGATAGGAGTGAATGGAGACGAATGGTATTTGGGACCTGTCGATCTGTTGGAGTGTGAGCAGGGTAATATTTAGTGAAGGAATTCAGGGAATCCGGTTATTTTATATCCGGTTATTTTATATAGCCGGACTTGAGTCCTGGAAATGGGAAGTACAATGCCTGCACTTTAAAGGAGGGGTTTGGGATATTGGCAGTTTGGAGGGATATATTGTGTATTTTTATACGTATATACATCTAAACTGTTGTATTCTGGGCACCTCTGCAAAGACAGTGATTATGTATGAGTGAGGTGAAAGTGTTGAATGATGATGAAAGTATTTTCTTTTGGGGATTTTCTTTCTTTTTGAGTCACCCTGCCTCGGTGGGAGACGGCCGACTTGTTAATATATATATATATATATATATATATATATATATATATATATATATATATATATATATATATATATATATATATATATATATATATCTAGGTAGTAGGTTGGTAGACAGCAACCGCCCAGGGAGGTACTACCGTCCTGCCAAGTGTGTGTAAAACGAAAGCCTGAAATTGTTTTACATGATGGTAGGATTGCTGGTGTCCATTTTTCTGTCTCATGAACATACAAGGTTTCAGGTACATCTTGCTTCTTCTACTTACACTTAGGTCACACTACACATGTACAAACATATATATACATACCTACCCCTCTGGGTTTTCTTCTATTTTCTTTCTAGTTCTTGTTCTTGTTTATTTCCTCTTATCTCCATGGGGAAGTGGAACAGAATTCTTCCTCCGTAAGCCATGCGTGTTGTAAGAGGCAACTAAAATGCCGGGAGCAAGGGGCTAGTAACCCCTTCTCCTGTATATGTTATTAAATGCAAAAGGAGAAACTTTCGTTTTTCCTTTTGGGCCACCCCGCCTAGGTGGGATACGGCCGGTGTGTTGAAAGAAAGAAATATATATATATATATATATATATATATATATATATATATATATATATATATAATATATATATATATATATATATATATATATATATATATATATATATATATATATATATATATATATATATATATAAGTATGACCAAGGCTGTGGTGACAAAAATCATGGTGGATATCCATTTTCTTTAGTATTAACATTTCGGATGTAATATGATCCACCATCAGAATCTAAAATTACAATAAATAAGAAAGTTTTTAAAATAATTTATAATCCTAATTAAAATTTAAATCTGACACATTGTACAATGTAATTAAAAATATTCTTAGACTGCATAGCCTTATAGATAACATATTTCAGATGACACTAACCAAGGAGAATAATTATGAAAGATTATAAAACAATATTTAGCGGGTAAAGTAAACAGAGGTAATGTTAATTCCTGATATATGAAATTGTATTAACTTGCTGCGTCTTCTCATATATTGATCGCATCAAAAAAAACTTCAATAATGAACTTAGGACTCTTTCCGATCTCTGTCTTCCTGACTTTGACCTTGTTCAATGTTTCTGTGTTATTTATCCCTTTCTGTGCTTTATTTCTATGGTCTCTACGTCCCATCATACTCTCCAGAGGTTCTGTCTCTCATTCTCTTTTCTCATATACTATTTCTGGAGTTTTCTACCCACTGCATTTTGACTTGCTTATACTTCTATATTCGTATGAGCATAGTATATTGTAATTTTTGACCGTTTAGTCTCTAATTAGTTCGTCGTTGCTCGTAAAGATCGAATCCAGTGTACGAGAAATTGATTTCCAGTGGGTTCTGTGATCTGTTGGTTCTAAGCAAACTTTCCACTAAGCTCCATTAGCTCTCTGGTATTAGCATCTGTTGAGCTAGTCTGCTTCCAGGCACTGATGCTAGTACAACCCTGTGATTTACCATCTTGCGTTTCATGTTTGTAAGATTGGAATCTCTGAGGAGAGGACGAGAGCAATAAATATTTGGTGAAGGATTTCCAAGGATTTTTTTACTGCTGTTACTACTATATCTGCTATTATTGCTACTACTACTAGTGGTATTGCTACTCTTACTACTACTACTACTACTACTACTACTACTGCTACTACTACTACTACTACTACTACTACTACTATTAATAATAATAATAGTATATCAGGAGTATATACTTAGGAAGGCTGCAAATATTTCTCTGCAGCGACGGACATGCCAGAGGCAGCAATATCAGACGTAAGACTTTCATCTTGAGAATTTCAGCACGGTCTTATTTTCACTTGAGAAGCTTTTACGAGATTTTTATACAAGTGCAGCTGCAACGTGTCAGAAAAATATGTCTTCTTCATACAGCTTAAAAAAGAGGATGGAACAGACGAGGCTTGAAATGGTACATGTGCTGGTGAGGTATAGTGGGAAGGTTATGGTGGGAAGGTTATGGTCGGATAGATATGGTAGGAAGGTTATGGTGGCGAAGTTATGTTGGGAAGGTTATGGTGGGATGGTTATGGTAGGAAGGTTATGGTGGCGAAGTTATGTTGAGAAGGTTATGGTGTGAAAGTTATGGTTGGAAGGTTATGGTGGCGAAGTTATGTTGGGAAGGTTATGGTGGGATGATTATGGTGGGAAGGTTATGGTGGCGAAGTTATGTTGGGAAGGTTATGGTGGGATGGTTATGGTAGGAAGGTTATGGTGGCGAAGTTATGTTGGGAAGGTTATGGTGTGAAGGTTATGGTGAGATGACTATGGTGAGATGGATATGGTGGGATGGTTATGGTGGGAAGGTTATGGTGGCGAAGTTATGTTGGGAAGGTTATGGTGTGAAGGTTATGGTGTGAAGGTTATGGTGGGATGGATATGGTGGGATGGTTATGGTGGGAAGGTTATGGTGGCGAAGTTATGTTGGGAAGGTTATGGTGGGAAGGTTATGGTGGGAAAGTTATGGTGGGATGGATATGGTGGGATGGTTATGGTGGGAAGGTTATGGTGGGAAGGTTATGGTGGGAAGGTTATGGTGGGAAGGTAATGGTGGGATGGTTATGGTGGGAAGGTTATGGTGGCAAACTTATGGTGGGGAAGGTTATGGCAGAAAGGCTATGGTGGCAAGGTTATATTGGTGAGATTATGGTGGGAAGGTTATGGTGGGAAGGTTATGGTGGGAACATTATGTTGGGAAGATTATGGTGGGATGGTTATGAAGGGGAGGTTATAGAATGAAGCTATGGTGGAAAGGTTATTGAGGGAAGTTATGGTGGTAAGGTTATGGTGGGATGGTTATGGTGGGAAGGTTATGGTGGGAAGGTTATGGAGGGAAGGTTATGATGGGAAGGTTATAGTGGGAAGGCTATGGTGGGAAGGTTATGGTGGGAAGGTTATGGTGGGAAGGTTATGATGGCGAAGTTATGGTGGGAAGGTTATGGTGCCTAAGTTATGTTGGGAAGGTTATGGTGGCGAACTTATGGTGGGGAAGGTTATGGCAGAAAGGCTATGGTGGCAAGGTTATATTGGTGAGATTATGGTGGGAAGGTTATGGTGGGAAGGTTATGGTGGGAACATTATGTTGGGAAGATTATGGTGGGATGGTTATGAAGGGGAGGTTATAGAATGAAGCTATGGTGGAAAGGTTATTGAGGGAAGTTATGGTGGGAAGGTTATGGTGGGATGGTTATGGTGGGAAGGTTATGGTGGGAAGGTTATGGAGGGAAGGTTATGATGGGAAGGTTATAGTGGGAAGGCTATGGTGGGAAGGTTATGGTGGGAAGGTTATGGTGGGAAGGTTATGATGGGAAGGTTATGGCGGGAAGGTTATAGTGGAAGGTTATGGTGGGAAGGTTATGGTGGAAGGTTATAGTGGGAAAGTTATGGTGGGAAGGTTATAGTGGAAGGTTATAGTGGGAAGGTTATGGTGGGAAGGTTATAGTGGAAGGTTATAGTGGGAAGGTTATGGTGGGAAGGTTATAGTGGAAGGTTATAGTGGGAAGGTTATGGTGGGAAGGTTATAGTGGAAGGTTATACTGGGAAGGTTATGGTGGGAAGGTTATAGTGGGAAGGTTATGGTGGGATGGCTATGAAGGAAAGTTATAGAGGGGAGTTATGGTGGAAGGTTATAAAGAGCAGTTATGGTGGGAAGGTTATGGTGGGAAGGTTATGGTGGGAAGGTAATGGTGGGATGGTTATGGTGGGAAGGTTATGGTGGCAAACTTATGGTGGGAAGGTTATGATGGCGAAGTTATGGTGGGAAGGTTATGGTGCCTAAGTTATGTTGGGAAGGTTATGGTGGCGAACTTATGGTGGGGAATGTTATGGCGGAAAGGCTATGGTGGCAAGGTTATATTGGTGAGATTATGGTGGGAAGGTTATGGTGGGAAGGTTATGGTGGGAACATTATGTTGGGAAGATTATGGTGGGATGGTTATGAAGGGGAGGTTATAGAATGAAGCTATGGTGGAAAGGTTATTGAGGGAAGTTATGGTGGGAAGGTTATGGTGGGATGGTTATGGTGGGAAGGTTATGGTGGGAAGGTTATGGAGGGAAGGTTATGATGGGAAGGTTATAGTGGGAAGGCTATGGTGGGAAGGTTATGGTAGGAAGGTTATGGTGGGAAGGTTATGATGGGAATGTTATGGTGGGAAGGTTATAGTGTAAGGTTATGGTGGGAAGGTTATGGTGGAAGGTTATAGTGGGAAAGTTATGGTGGGAAGGTTATAGTGGAAGGTTATAGTGGGAAGGTTATGGTGGGAAGGTTATAGTGGAAGGTTATAGTGGGAAGGTTATGGTGGGAAGGTTATAGTGGAAGGTTATAGTGGGAAGGTTATGGTGGGAAGGTTATAGTGGAAGGTTATACTGGGAAGGTTATGGTGGGAAGGTTATAGTGGAAGGTTATAGTGGGAAGGTTATGGTGGGATGGTTATGAAGGAAAGTTATAGAAGGGAGGTATGGTGGAAGGTTATAGAGAGCAGTTATGGTGGGAAGGTTATGGTGGGAAGGTTATGGTGGGAAGGTTATGGTGGGAAGGTTATGGTGGGAAGGTTATGGTGGGAAGGTTATGGTGGGAAGGTTATGGTGGGAAGGTTATGGTGGGAAGGTTATGGTGGGAAGGTTATACAGGGAAGTTATGGTGGGAAAGTTATTGAGGAAAGTTATGGTGGGAAGGTTATTGAGGAAAGTTATGGTGTTAAGTTTATGGTGGGAATGTTACGGTGGGAAGGTTATGGTGAAAGTTAAGACACATGTGCAACATCTGGTTATCTTTATTGTAGACGTTTCGCCATCCAGTGGCTTTATCAATACAGATTCTAGGACATAATTAGAAGACACTATAACTATATACAAAAGATGACGTAATCAGTCCTTCAGCCTTGGAGTTGGTGTTGAGAGTCACCCCCTAAATGGTGACACCATTTAAGGGGTGACACCATAGAGCCTTAAAGAAGGTGACACTAATGCCCAGTACAGTGCTACACCAACATAAGATTATAATTATTATAATCAAGGGGGAAGCGCTAAACCAGGAGGATTATACAGCGCCTGGGGGGGGGATGTGGAAAGCATTCAGGCTTAATTCGGGGAACTGGAGCACAGATCCAATTCCCTAAATCAAGAGTCCCTCACCAACATCAAGGAACCTTCCTTGAGGGGTACACCAACGTAAGATAAGAATCCTTCATTTCTATATAGCCTATTATATATTAACAAAGTACAAATAAGCCTATATAGGGAAAATCATCGATTTTGATGATGTGATAGATGATTTTGCATAACTGAAGGCAAGGAAATGTAAGATCAGATACACTGAGATGTTACCTGTACTCAAGGTCAAATTGGAACTAGTGTTTCTCTGATATTGCAATGTTTTTCTTTATTTTTCAAGTTTTTTTTTTTATTTTTGTTTTGACGTTGTTGAAGGTGAATAAATGTAAGATCTGTTGGCTATACTCAAAGTGGTATTTGAGTTTGTTTCCTCAGTATTACTACGATTACTTATTTTATCATTAATAAAGTTGAGAAGTATTCTCCTGTTTACTCCCCCCATCCCCCGGCCTTGAATTTCATGGGGGTGACACCAAAGATGCTGCCCCGGGTGACACCAGAGATTCCGCCCCGGGTGACACCAACTCTAGCGACGCCTCTGGAGAGCACCGTGGTGGTAGAGATTCTGGAGCAAAGGCGAACGAACGAACGAACAAGTGCAGGTATGGAGGTAAGGCTTATTGGTCTATAGTCCGAAGCCAAGGACCTGTCACTTGCCTTGTAAATAGGTATTACATTTGCCATTTTCCACTTATCAGGCACTATGCCAGTTTGTAGTGATATGTTAAAAAGATTAGCCAAAGGTATGCTAAGTTCCTCTTCACATTCCCTTAACACCCTTGCATACAGTTCATCAGGGTCTGGGGATTTATTAGGTTTTAGTTTCCCTATTTGTCTGAGGACCATGTCACTAGTTACCGCAATCGTGCATAGTTTATTATCGTCCTGTTCGACATAATCTATTATTTCAGGAATATCGCTAGTATTTTCCTGGGTGAAAACTGAGAGGAAGTAGGTATTGAGAATTTCACACATATCCCTATCACTGTCAGTGATCTGACCAGTGTTACTCTTAAGTGGGCCAATCTTGTCCCTAATCTTACTTCTGTATACCTGAAAGAACCCTTTTGGGTTAGTCTTTGAATTCCTTGCGACCTTAGCCTCATAATTTCTTTTTGCTTTTCTTATTCCTTTCTTTATTTCTCTCTTTAATTGAATATACTGATTTCTTAACTGCCCATCCCCTCTTTTGATACGCCTATATATGCCTCTCTTACTTTTGTAAGTAATCTTAGCTCATTTATCTTATTTCTTAGACTCCTACTATTTGTATAGTAAACCTTAAGGGATCTAGTCACTCGTTGCCCTCTGTTATCTCTCTTTGTTTATTGATCAATTGATTTGCCATTACTAGCAACTTTATTTTGAATATTGTCTTTTAAACATATCCCTGAGGTATCCCTGTAATAACTGCTGTTTTTAACCCTAATACTGCAGCCTGATTGTTTCCCACAAACACCCATACCTCTATAATCTATCAGTTTAAATTCCTAGACAAGTCATCAATTACCCTCTCAATCGAATTGGATAATGCAACCACTCCATCCCCAGAGAGATGAACCCCATCCCTTGCATGCATATCACGTTTGCCAAAGATTAGGTCCCAGTTATCAATGAATGGGATTGCAAGTTCCTTGCAGTACCTGCCTAGCCAGCAATTTATACCAGTTGCCCTAGACATCCATTCATTACCCACTCCCTTTCTAGGCAAGATGCTACATATGACTGGGTTCCCTCCCTTAGACCTAACTACTTGTATGGCTGACTTGTACTTATCCAGCAGCTCATGTCTCCTGCCCTTTCCAATGTCATTACCCCCATTACCTGATATAATATTACCCAACCTACTGATTATGTCACCAACACCAGCTCCAAGAAGGCACACCCTCTGTCTGACCTTTCTGTCTCTGTTACAAAAAGCAGAGTCCACATATCTTACCTGAGAATCTTCTACTATTAAAATATTCTTACCTTGATTAGCAGGGGAATCAGTGGTACCTTCAACCTCACTAATCACTGAAGTGCACTCGTCCTGAAGAACAGAGAATCGATTTCCTACCTTCACATCTTCTCTGTTAACCCTCCTTATCTTCCTTCTTCCTGAACTGTGAACCACTTGCCACTTAAAGCGGCTGCCACTATGACTGCTAGTGACCATTTCTTCCTTACCACTTAAATCCTTCTCACACTCACTCCCAAACTCATCTAGGCGAAGCTTCAGCCTCCTATTTTCCTCCTGAAGAAGTAGAACCTCCTTCTTCAACACTTTAACCTGAGCTTCTAAAACACTACAACAAGCCATGGTGCTTGGTAACACCCCATGCTAACTCCCAGAGCTTAGGACAGGTATGACCGCAGGTGGCCACTGACCACTGAATTTTATAGGGGTGACACCAAAAATGCCGCCCCAGTAGAACTCTATAGTGTTTTCTAATTACGTCCTAGAATCTGTATTGATAAAGCCGCTGGATGGCGAAACGTCTACAATAAAGATAACCAGATGTTGCACATGTGTATTAACTTTCATTTTGTGGGTATTTTATACCTTTCTTGCAGAAGGTTATGGTGGGAAGGTTATGATGGGAAGGTTGTGGTGGGAAGGCTATGGTGGGAAGGCTGTAGTGGGATAGTTATAGTGGGAAGGTAACTGTGTTCAGTGAATCACTCACCAGTCTTCAGATCAAAGACCCAGACAAGTTTTTAATTAATGAGACTTAAAACTCTGATAACATCGTCCCAGTGTCTGATGTAGCTCTCTTCCCAGTTGACTTTGAAGAACTCATCGACAGCATGTGGAAGAATTCTGCTTGAGGCCCAGACTCATGGAATTCAATTTCGTCAAAAATTGTAAGAAATCACTATCTCAGAGCCTGGACACAGGTGTCATCACAGAGTTATTGAAAACCACTGATAATATCCCACTTCTCGAAAGTTGCAGTTTATAAAGCAATTGGAAAAAAATATAGACCAATAGCCCTGACTCCATAAGCTAGCAAAATTTTCGAAGCAAGATTGCCAGTCACATAAAATCATAACAGTTGCACAATCCAGGCAGCACAGGTTAAGGACAGGTCTCTCCTACCTCTCACAGTTGCCAGTTCATTGCGATGCAGTGCTGTGGAAGACAAGATAAATGCTGATGTAATTATTGTTCACTGATTTTGCAAAAGCGTTCAACAAATGTGACCATGGTGTGATTGTGCACAAAATGGATGCAAAGGGAATAACTGGTTAAGTGGGCAGATGGATATTTAAGTTATCAAATAGAACTAAGGTTATGTAGGGGGAGTTTATGGTAGGAAGGTTATGGAGGGATTTTATGGTGGGAGGTTGTAGAGAGTAGGAGAGAGTGAAGTCGGAGGTTGCCTCAGGGAAAAACTCTGCTCCTCAAGGTACGGTATATATATATATATATATATATATATATATATATATATATATATATATATATATATAGCAATGAAATCACGAAACGAGTGATTTTAAATCATTAACCAAACTGTGGCAGGCCAGGACTCGACCCTACGAACCTTATACCGCCTCCAGAGACAGCACAATGTACGTCCTCGGATCACGAGAAAAACATGTAGGTCAGCTGCATACGTGATTCTTTAGGATCGCTGGCTCAAGTGGTACGGCGATGCGTACATTGTGCTGTCTCTGGAGGTGGTATAAGGTTCGTAGGGTTGTGATGTAGTTCAGCTGGGCTTGTGAGGTCTCTGGGGAGACCTAATTTAACAAATTATATGGTCACACCTTGCCTTGGCAAACGTCTGTAGCCACGCCCACGTCTGAGGTCTTTTGTTCTTGACTGTGTCAGACCTAGGCGTCAGGTCGTACACGTGGTTGTGGAGGGTGCTTGGACCACCATAAAAGCCCAAGGAAGAGCATGATCAGGAGATTCGAGCGGAGCTGCTGCTGGGGTGCAGAGCTCCTGAGCAGAGATTAGAGCGGAGCTGCTGCTGGGGTGCAGAGCTCCTGAGCAGAGACTTCGAGCGGAGCTGCTGCTGGGGTGCAGGGCTCGGGAGAAGGTTGCTGAAGTCTCTGGAGGAGACTGTTGGAGGCACTGGGCAGAGTACTGGCTTGGCACCGTACTCGTGCTGTGTAGGTCTTGGGACCTGTGGCTTAGTTCCTGTAGTGAACTGTCCTCTGTGCTATATTGTAAGTTACATTCATTTTGGTCAAGTTGATTGTGTTCTCTGTCTCACTGCTTATGTGTACCATCCAATTTATCTAAACCACAATGATGTACTCCTGTTCCCAAATATATTATTGTACAAAGACTTAATAATAAACTGTGTTTGAGTAGAATAGTAATATTCGCTGCCCACCGTTATTTATTCTTTTTTCTTATATTTTATTATGTTTATATATGAGTGAAAAATGGGCGAGGCATATGTTAGTGAGTAGTGTAGAGTTAATGAGAGTGTCGTGGTGGTCACCACTGACCTGTTATTACCTACCTACCTCCGCTAATCATCTCGCTTCTACCACCCCGCCTGCCTCTCCCCTGCCTACATAATCCGCTTACCCCCATATCCCCCACTTATATCCTATTCAATCATTACCCCCCTACATGACATGGTGACAGCGGTGGGATTCTTATTATTTTTATAGTAGGAACCAGTCCCATGTGCCTTATTTTTGACTGCTGGGTTATACTTATGCTATGCTACCATTTTCTTTTTTTGTGTGTGTAAAGTTAAAGTAAATATCAGTGTGATATTATAATCCTAGTGACCTTAACTGACCTTTTTTAGACGGTGGGTCTGAATAATTGTTTGGGTGTAATATTGTATTTGGTGGAGTTGGTTGTTGGTTTGAGATAAACGGTGGAGAATATGAGTGTTTGGGTGAGACTTTTGGGGGAAGCAATTACTGGCCGAAATTGAATATTTACAGAGGAATGAGAAGTCACCCAGCCCGCCTTGGAAGACTCACCCACAACTGTCACCCACTGAAGAGATGCCTATGATTATTACCCACCTGATGTGCCAAGTCACCCAGCTGATGTGCCCCAGTAGATGTATTGCTGCCTTGGTCTGTCATCCATTGTAGTGGGTGTCTGTCTGCGTCACCCAGCCTGTGACCATCACCCAAGGACCGCCAGTTACCTGCAGTTGCCAGGGATGGGTGACTGCACCTCTGTTAATCACCTGAAGTGACCTCACCACCTCATCTCACCTCGAGCATCTGACCATAGCCTGCTACTGCTGATGTCGGCTGCTGTGATGCTGTCTGCTATGCTGTGGCCGTGCTGTGATGCTGTCTGCTATGCTGTGGCCGTGCTGTGATGCTGTCTGCTATGCTGTGGCCGTGCTGTGATGCTGTCTGCTATGCTGTGGCCGTGCTGTGATGCTGTCTGCTATGCTGTGGCCGTGCTGTGATGCTGTCTGCTATGCTGTGGCCGTGCTGTGATGCTGTCTGCTATGCTGTGGCCGTGCTGTGATGCTGTCTGCTATGCTGGGACCATGCCGGGATGCTGAGATGTTGGGACCGTGCTGTGATGCTGAGATGCTGCCTAGCTCAAGAGGAGGAGATGGCAGTGATGCTGCACTGGTGTGTGAGGGATTCTGGCTGGTGTGCCAGGACAGGAGAATCTACTATGAAGGAGCTGCCATCCTCGGAGATGTGGAAGGACGTGAGCCACGGAGATGGACTCCAGCTGCTGGGACCAGCCTGCTATCAAGGACGGTATGGAGCTGTATCCTGCCTTGCTGGTCGACCTGTACGACCGGTATGCGGGGATGCCCTGCCAGCCATGAGAGACAATTGAGAGTGTGAGATGTCCCCAGCCTACTTTGACTTGCCAGAAGTGTTAGTGTTACCTGTGTGAAATAAGGTGACCTTGAATACGGTCCAGTGATTATGGCCGCCTTGTTTTATGAGGCCAGTGAATCCTAGTAGTGGCATAGGATAATGGAGGGTCTTAGCTGCGATGCCTGCCCTGTCTCGATTTTCAGATGTTGTAGTGTGCATGTGAAGTGTGCCGAAAATGCGACCTTGGTGGTCGTGAAGTGGTCCAGTTGCAGTTACTTGAAAGAATGCAACCCGTTGGAGCAGTTTTCCACGCCATAGAAGCCTAAAGAGGTTTGGCCCAATGGTTAACGTGCGAGGGTGACTAGCATTGGCTAGTGCATTTCTAGTAGAAGTAGGGAAGGCACTGGAGCCCGATATTTAGGTTTAAGGAGAAATGACGGGTAAGGAGGCTTTGCACCAGAGAGCAACTATTATGCTGGCCAACTGCAAGGTGTACTGATTATGCTGCCTTGTGGTAGTTGAGGAGGTTGAGGGAAATATATGTAGTTGAATAATTTTGTATTATGTATAATTTTGTCTTTGTATTGTAATAGATTTAAGGGATTAGGATTAAAATAGTCTAATAACTAGGACAAATTGTCCTAGTTCTCAGATATTTTAAATTGGGGGAGAAAGGGGGATGTGATGTAGTTCAGCTGGGCTTGTGAGGTCTCTGGGGAGACCTAATTTAACCAATTATATGGTCACACATTGCCTTGGCAAACGTCTGTAACCATGCCCACGTCTGAGGTCTTTTGTTCTTGACTGTGTCAGACCTAGGCGTCAGGTTGTACACGTGGTTGTGGAGGGTGCTTGGACCACCATAAAAGCCCAGGGAAGAGCATGATCAGGAGATTCGAGCGGAGCTGCTGCTGGGGTGCAGAGCTCCTGAGCAGAGATTCGAGCGGAGCTGCTGCTGGGGTGCAGAGCTCCTGAGCAGAGACTTCGAGCAGAGCTGCTGCTGGGGTGCAGGGCTCGGGAGAAGGTTGCTGAAGTCTCTAGAGGAGACTGTTGGAGGCACTGGGCAGAGTACTGGCTTGGCGCCGTATTCGTGCTGTGTAGGTCTTGGGACCTGTGGCTTACTTCCTGTAGTGAACTGTCCTCTGTACTATATTGTAAGTTACATTCATTTTGGTCAAGTTGATTGTGTTCCCTGTCTCACTGCTTATGTGTACCATCCCATTTATCTAAACCACAATGATGTACTCCTGTTCCCAAATATATTATTGTACAAAGACTTAATAATAAACTGTGTTTGAGTAGAATAGTAATATTCGCTGCCCACCGTTATTTATTCTTTTTTCTTATATTTTATTATGTTTATATATGAGTGAAGAATGGGCGAGGCATATGTTAGTGAGTAGTGTAGAGTTAATGAGAGTGTCGTGGTGGTCACCACTGACCTGTTATTACCTACCTACCTCCGCTAATCATCTCACTCCTACCACCTCGCCTGCCTCTCCCCTGCCTATATAATCCACTTACCCCCATATCCCCCACTTATATCCTATTCAATCATTACCACCCTACATGACAGGGTCGAGTCCTGGCCTGCCGCAGTTTGGTAAATGATTTAAAATCACTTGTTTCATGATTTCATTGCTATATACATATATATATATATATATATATATATATATATATATATATATATATATTTTTAATCTATATATATATATATATATATATATATATATATATATATATATATATATATATATATATATATATATATATATATATATATATATGTCGTGCTGAATATGTAAAACTGGTCAATTAGCAAAAACTCATTTAAAATTAAGTCTTTTCTAAAATTTTCTCTTATACGTTTAAAGATATATTTTTTCATTAATGTTAATGTAAATTTTTAATTTTGCACCAAAAGAATCTTAGAAAACTTACGTAACCTTATTATAACAAGAGCAATTTATTTTAGATTAACCCAGCTAAATATATTTTAGATTTGTTTACAGTAATTTAATACTAAACAAACAGAGTGAAATGTATTTTTTTCGTTAGATTCAGAATGATTTTGGCGAAATTATTGCATACACAAATTTTCACTTGTCCTATATGGCAAGATGAACGTTGCTATTTAAGCCAAGATCGCAAATTCTGCCTATTCAGCACGACATATAAGTAGTGCTGAATGCGGCTGAGCTGTCTCTTCTACAGAGCGGTCCTTCCTGAGCTGTCTCTTCCTGAGCGGTCTCTTCCTGAGCGGTCTCCTCCCGAAAGGGCTGCGGCTGAGCGGTCTCCTTTTCACACCTTTATGCTAATGACCTCGCCCTCGAGACCACCTCACCCTCGAGACCACCTCGCCCTCGAGACCACCTCCCCCTCGAGACCACCCCACCCACGACCCCCACCCACGACCCCCACCCACGCACCCGCCCGCCACGCCCTCGCGCCCGCCCGCCGCGCCCTCGCGCCCGTCCGTCGCGCCCACCAGCGCCTTCTGCAGCGTCGTCCGGATCGCCCCCGCTCCCCGAATTTTTAGATTTTTTTCAATTTTTTTTTGAATTTCTTATGATCTCCATCTCCTCAGATCAAGTTTTTTGGATTCCCCCCTCTGGGGGGTAAGCATTCAAAATGAACTCTCACTTTCACCCCAAAATATTCCTCCTCCATCTCCTTGGATTAAGGTTTTCTCGATAATACAAAGTCTCCAATTCCTCGGATCAAATTTTTCTCGAAATCAATAATACCAAGTCTCCATCTCCTTGGATCAAGGTTTTCTCGATATTACAAAGACTCCATCTCCTCGGATCAAGAGTGTAGTAGGTGGTGTTGGAGTGGTGATGGTTGCTCTGACTCCTACGTCATGATGGGCCGTCGGGGTTAAAACAACTCTAAGAGATATACGGAATGAATAAGAAAGGATGTTTCAGGGATGATGTGGATGAGGAATGTGATATGCAACATAGGTGAGAAATGATAAATGCGGTATGAATATTCATACCGCAATATGTCAAGTATAAGTTTTGGTGTATGTCTTAGTTAAGATGTGTATGTCTTAGTTGGAGGTGAATGTCTTAGATTTGGTGTGTATGTCTCATGTCTTAAATTTGTGATTGAAATGTATAGGCTGTGGGTGTCTGGGTATTTTTTTTTTTTTGTGATGGTGATATGTTATGGTGCTCATGTTATGTTATAGATGTTGGTGGAAGTGTCTTGGTATTTTTGTGTATGTCTTATTTTTGTGCGAATGTTTAAAAAATAAGTGTTTTCAGTGATCATAGTAGTTTTGAGATGCATGATCTTAGATTTTTGGTGATCTTGGTAATGAGTGTTGATAGATGATATGGAACATGATATGGAACATGATATGGAATTGGTGATCGTGATTTTTGTGTGAATAATTATAAAAATGTGTGTTTTCTGTGATATTAGTGGTGGGGTCATAAAATCTGGTAATCGTCTTGGTTATAGTGTTCTTAGATAATGTAGGGTACAACAGGTTGAAACAAGGTGGGTTGGGTGTGATGTTACTAAGCACCAAGTAAACACAGATGGGAGTGTGACGTCACTGGAGGTGACCTCGCCGGTCCTGAGGTGTGACATCGTGTGTTGGTGGTAGTGAGGTGAGTGCGCTTAGATATTGTCAAATATGATTTTTTGTGTGAATGTTTATAAAAAATGAGTGTTTTCTGTGATATTAGTGATTTTTGAGGTAAGTGAACATGGGTGATTGTTGTTGGTGGTTGTCTTAGATTTATGTGTGTACAAGATATGTTTTCAGTTGATGGTGATCATGTACTAAGTGTTTGCGTATTAGGTTTGTCTTCAAGTTTTTCTTTTTTTTTTTTGCTCCCATGGGAAGGGAGTTCTTGGTTATAGTGATTTGAGGGAATTTCTATAAAATGGATGTTAGCTGGTGATGCTAAACTTAGATTCTGGTGATTTTGACGGTGTTTTGGTAGTATTCAGTGGTGATTTGGTAGTAATCAGTAGTGTTTTGGGAGTATTCAGAGGTGTTTGATGGTGTTTTTGAAGGTGTTCAAATGATGTGCAGAGTATTTTTTGAAGATGATCAGTGGTGTTTTGGTGATGTTCAGAGTTGGTTCATAGTTAGTCAGTGTGTTAGATATGGTAATGTCTCATGTCATAAGTGTATGAGTTAGTTTTTGTGATAATGTTGTAAAGTCTGGAGACTGAGGGAGTAGTATGGTGGATGAGTTGTAATTTCAGTTAATGAAATGTGTAAGTGCAGATAAATTAGAGATGATAAATCTTATTTGGGAGTAATCAAAATGATATTTTGGAAGTACTTCAGTGTTGTTTGGAAATGTTCAAAGGTGTTTATGTGAGTAATCAAATGATTTATGAGAGTGTTCGAAGTAGTCTTGGGGTTGTTCTGTAGTGAGATGATAAAGGTTGTCGATGAGAGAATATTTCTTAAGAGATATTGAGAAAAGGTGGTCTCAAATGATGTATGAGAGTGTTTTGAAGGTGTTCAAAGTAAAGTGAGGTGTGTGTGTGTGTGTGTGTGTGTGTGTGTGTGTGTGTGTGTGTGTGTATGTGTGTGTGTGTGTGTGTGTGTGTGTGTGTGTGTGTGTGTGTTAGGTGGTCATAGAGTTTTGTGAATATCTTGGATACAGTGATTTTAGTGGATTTGAGATGGGTGATTTCTTGCATTTGTGGATGTGAAATGTGATTTTTGTGTGTGTGTTCAGAAAAGGTGTGTTGGGAGATGGGTGAGTGGATGTGAAGAAATGTGGGTTAGATGGAGAGGGGTATGGGGAGGGTTGTATTAGAAATTTAATGAAATATGGGGGGATTTTACTGAAAATAAAGGTAATGTGTGAATATTTTAAAAAGAAATTATAGAATTGAAAAGTTATGATATATTGGAAAAGAATGGAGGGTGTTGAAACATGTCGCAGTAGTTGGGTAGTAAGATTAGTTGTTGTGAGTATAATTTATGTGGATACAAGGAGATGGGTATAGAGAGGATTTTATTAGAATTTTAGTAATGTAGGGAGGAATGTGTATTACATTTAAGATTCACTAAAAAGAAGGGGAAAAATTTGTATCGAATAAATTGTGAATAAATTGGTAAGTGATGAGGGTTGTGGGTAATGTAGTCGAACTAGAGATACCAAAAAAAGCGGTTATAAGTTGTGGGTTGTTGATGTGACTTTTTCTGATGAAATTAGTTAAAACGAGAAAAAATTGTGGGTTGTGGGTGTTGTGGGTTGTGGGTTGTGGGCTGTGGGTGTTGTAGGTTGTGGGTATTGTTGTCGAACTAGAGATACCGAAAAGACGTTATGAGTGGGTTGTTGTGACTTTTTCTGATGAAATTAGTTAAAACGAGAAAAAATTGTGGGTTGTGGGTGATGTGGGTTGTGGGTGTTGTGGATTGTGGGTGTTGTGGGTTGTGGGTGTTGTTGTCAAACTAGAGATGCTGAAAAGTGTTTATAAGTTGTGAGTTGTTGTGACTTTTTCTGATGAAATTAGTTAAAACGAGAAAAAATTGTGAGGTGTGGGTGTTGTGGGTTGTGGGTGTTGTGGGATGTGGGTGTTATGGGTTGTGGGTGTTGTGGGATGTGGGTGTTGTGGGTTGTGGGTGTTGTTGTCGAACTAGAGATATCGAAAAAAGAGTTGATTCTGTTGTAAGTGTTCGTGTGTGTTTGGTTTGTGTTCATGTTATATCTTAGTTGGAGGTGAGTGTACTCATAGAAATTGGTAATCGTCTTGGTTATAGTGATTTGAGGGGATTTGTGTGAAAATGGGTGTTAGTCTGTTATGTTGATCTTAGTTTATGGTGATTTTGGTGGTGTTTTGACTGAATTCAGTGGTGTTTTAGTAGTATTCAGTGGTGTATTTGGGAGTACTCAAAATGATATTTTGGAAGTGTTTCAGTGTTGTTTGGAAATGTTCAAAGGTATTTTTGTGAGTATTCAAATGATTTATGAGTGTTTTGAAGGTGTTCAAAGTAAAGTGAGGTGTGTGTGCGTATTAACTTCGTAATATGTAAAATTGTGACTAGTGAATTTATCGAAAAGTGGTTATAAGTTGTAAGTGTTGTGGTAACTTTTTCTGATGAAATAGTTAAAACGAGAAAAATGTCTAGACTTGTGTTGTATTTTGTAAAGAAATTGTGGATTGTTGTGGGTATTAACGAAAAAAATGTGAAATTATTTGGGTTATCCTGGGTTAAAAGTGAAAATGTTTTCCCTATGTTGTATATGAAATGTGTAATACTGAGATGGGGAAGTCGACAAGATTCAGCCTGTGTGCGGGGTCATCACGTGACGTCACTGACATAGGGGGAAGTCGACAAGATTTAGCCTGTATGTGTGAGGTCATCACGTGACGTCACTGACCGCCGAGTAAACACAGGTGGGGTGACGTCACACTTGTTTAGACCTGTAGTAAGAGAAAGTACCATGCGCCATAGGAGGAGTTCATTTGAATGCTTACTCCCAGAGGGGGGAACCCAAAAAACCTTGATCCGAGGAGATGGAGTCTTTGTAATATCGAGAAAACCTTGATCCAAGGAGATGGAGACTTGGCATTATTGATTTCGAGAAAAGTTTGATCCGAGGAATTGGAGTCTTTGCATTATCGAGAAAACTTTAATCCAAGGAGATGGAGGAGGAATATTTTGGGGTGAAAGTGGGAGTTCATTTTGAATGCTTACCCCCCAGAGGGGGGAATCCAAAAAACTTGATCCGAGGAGATGGAGATCATAAGAAATTCAAAAACAATTTGAAAAAAATCGAAAAAAAAATTCGGGGAGCGGGGGCGATCTGGACGACGCTGCAGAAGGCGCTGGCGGGCGCGACGGACGGGCGCGAGGGCGCGGGCGGGGCGCGAGGGCGCGGCGGGTGGGTGCGTGGGTGGGGGTCGTGGGTGGGGGACGTGGGTGGGGTCGTGGGTGGGGGTCGTGGGTGGGGTGGTCTCGAGGGTGAGGTGGTCTCGAGGGCGAGGTCATTAGCATAAAGGTGTGAAAAGGAGACCGCTCAGCCGCAGCCCTTTCGGGAGGAGACCGCTCAGGAAGAGACCGCTCAGGAAGAGACCGCTCAGGAAGAGACAGCTCAGGAAGGACCGCTCTGTAGAAGAGACTGCTCAGCCGCATTCAGCACTACTCATATATATATATATATATATATATATATATATATATATATATATATATATATATATATATATATATATATATAAACATATATATATATATATATATATATATATATATATATATATATATATATATATATATATATATATACATATATATATACATATATATATATATATACATATATATATACATATATATATATATACATATATATATATATACATATATATATATATATATATATATATATATATATATATATATATATATATATATATATATACATATATATATATATATATACATATATATATGTGTGTGTGTGTGTACTCACCTAGTTGAGGTTGCGGAGGTCGAGTCCGAGCTCCTGGCCCCGCCTCATCACTGATCGCTACTAGGTCACTCTCTCTGAACCGTGAGCTTTATCATACCTCTGCTTAAAGCTATGTATGGATCCTGCCTCCACTACATCGCTTCCCAAACTATTCCACTTACTGACTACTCTGTGGCTGAAGAAATACTTCCTAGCATCCCTGTGATTCATCTGTGTCTTCAACTTCCAACTGTGTCCCCTTGTTACTGTGTCCAATCTCTGGAACATCCTGTCTTTGTCCACCTTGTCAATTCCTCTCAGTATTTTGTATGTCGTTATCATGTCCCCCTATCTCTCCTGTGTGTGTGTGTGTGTGTGTGTGTGTGTGTGTGTGTGTGCACTGCATTGACATAGAAATAATAGCACCATAACATCATTTGCTGATGACACCAGAATCTCTGAGGGTGGCGTCCGTTGACGACACAACGAATGTTCAGGCGGATATTCCAAGTCTTCCGGTGGCCTCAGACAACAATGTGATGTTTAACGAGGACAAGTGTCAATTACTTTGCTATAGATGAATGGAGGAAATAAAGACTAACGGAGTACAGGACAAAATTTAATTACTTAATAGAGCAGAATGTGGAAAGACCTCACGTTCCTTCGAGATCTTACGTTACTTATTGTCGCAAAGAAAATAACTAGTTCTAGATAATTAGCACTTTCAAGATAAGAGATCCTAAGCCAATGATGATACTCTTTAAGTCACCTGTTCTCTCCCAGCTAGAATACTGCTGTATACTAACGGTCTCCTCTCAAGGCAGGCGAGACTGCTGTGCTAGTAAACGTTCAGAGAATTTCCACTGCTCGTATATAATCTCAATCGTGCATCTGACTTACTTTGAATGCTTGAAGTCCCTTTTGATGTATTTCTTGGAACGTAGGAGAGAAAGATATATAATAATTTACACATGGAGGGATTGGTTCCAAACGTACCCACGAAAGCAGTCAATATGACAGTGTACATGAATGTTGGCACACGATCCACAATGCCTCTAAAAAGCATGGGGCGCGACGAGTACACTAAGAGAGAAGTCGACTTTTCAACGCCCTCACTCTGTGCATAAGTAAAATTACCACCAACTCTTTGACGGTTTTGAAAAGGAAACTTGTTCACGTCAGAAGTGATCAAGGTCCCAGAACCGAAACGTTTACTAATAAATATGTCCTAGTGTCTGTTTCCGCGTGTTTCTAAACCAATTTGTCGGTATCTATAACCAAGGCTCATACCAACAGCCTGGCTGATCAGGCCTCGATCCTCCACGAGGCCTGATCTAGGACCGGACCACAGAGACGTTGACGCTTCCGGAAACGTCCTTCAAGTATCCTTCGGATATTCTGGCAGTCAGTATTGTAGAGGACTGCACCCGCCCTGTAACACTAACTCTCAACACAAGTCAGAACTGGGATGTATTTCCACTATTGAATACATCGTTTCTTCCCTAATAAAACTTTATCAATTTAATCCACTATAAGATCTATTTTGTGAGTGTATAAAAACTGCCTTAGAAACTTCAGTTTTATGCTTGCTGATGATATTTTATTCCTCAGATTTTTTATTCCTATTAAAGGTGGCAGACCGCTGTCTGTTGGTATTCTTCTTGCATGTTGGTACTCTTCCTGCATGTTGGTACTCTGCCTGTATGTTGGTATTCTGCCTGCATGTTGGTGCTCTTCCTGCATGTTGGTACTCTTCCTGCATGTTTGTACTCTTCCTGCATGTTGGTACTCCGCCTGCATGTTGGTACTCTTACTGCATGTTGGTGCTCTTCCTGCATGTTGGTACTCTTCCTGCATGTTGGTACTCTGCCTGCATGTTGGTACTCTTCCTGCATGTTGGTGCTCTTCCTGCATGTTGGTACTCTTCCTGCATGTTGGTACTCTGCCTGCATGTTGGTACTCTGCCTGCATGTTGGTACTCTTCCTGCATGTTGGTACTCTGCCTGTATGTTGGTATTCTGCCTGCATGTTGGTGCTCTTCCTGCATGTTGGTACTCTTCCTGCATGTTGTTACTCTTCCTGCATGTTGGTACTCTTCCTGCATGTTGTTACTCTTCCTGCATGTTAGTACTCTGCCTGCATGTTGGTACTCTTCCTGCATGTTGGTACTCTTCCTGCAAGTTGGTACTCTGCCTGCATGTTGGTACTCTTCCTGCATGTTGGTACTCTGCCTGTATGTTGGTATTCTGCCTGCATGTTGGTGCTCTTCCTGCATGTTGGTACTCTTCCTGCATGTTGGTACTCTTCCTGCATGTTGGTACTCTTCCTACATGTTAGTACTCTGCCTGCATGTTGGTACTCTTCCTGCATGTTGGTACTCTTCCTGCAAGTTGGTACTCTGCCTGCATGTTGGTACTCTTCCTGCATGTTGGTACTCTGCCTGTATGTTGGTATTCTGCCTGCATGTTGGTGCTCTTCCTGTATGTTGGTACTCTTCCTGCATGTTGGTACTCTGCCTGCATGTTGGTACTCTTCCTGCATGTTGGTACTCTGCCTGTATGTTGGTATTCTGCCTGCATGTTGGTGCTCTGCATGCATGTTGGTACTCTGCCTGCATGTTGGTACTCTTCCTACATGTTGATACTCTTCCTGCATGTTGGTACTCTTCCTGCATGTTGGTACTCTTCCTGCATGTTGGTACTCTTCCTGCATGTTGGTACTCTTCCTGCATGTTGGTACTCTGCCTGCATGTTGGTACTGTGCCTGTATGTTGGTACTCTACCTGCATGTTGGTACGCTTCCTGCATGTTGGTACTCTTCCTGTATGTTGGTACTCTTCCTGCATGTTGGTACTCTTACTGCATGTTGGTACTCTTCCTGCGTGTTGGTACTCTTCCTGCATGTTGGTACTCTTCTTGCATGTTGGTACTCTTCCTGCATGTTGGCACTCTGCCTGCATGTTGGTACTCTTCCTGCATGTTGGTACTCTGCCTGTATGTTGGTATTCTGCCTGCATGTTGGTACTCTGCCTGCATGTTGGTACTCTGCCGGCATGTTGGTATTCTGCCTGCATGTTGGTACTCTGCCTGTATGTTGGTACTCTACCTGCATGTTGGTACTGTTCCTGCATGTTGGTACTCTTAATGCACGTTGGTACTCTTCCTGCATGTTGGTACTCTTCCTGCATGTTGGTACTCTTCCTGCGTGTTGGTGCTCTTATTGCATGTTGGTACTCTGCCTGCATGTTGGTACTCTGCCTGCATGTTGGTACTCTGCCTGCATGTTGGTACTCTGCCTGTATGTTGGTACTCTGCCTGCATGTTGGTACTCTTCCTGCATATTGGTACTCTTCCTGCATGTTGGTACTCTTCCTGCATGTTGGTACTCTTCCTACATGTTGGTACTCTGCCTGTATGTTGGTATTCTGCCTGCATGTTGGTACTCTGCCTGCATGTTGGTACTCTGCCTGCATGTTGGTACTGTGCCTGTATGTTGGTACTCTTCCTGCATGCTGGTACTCTGCCTGCATGTTGGTACTCTGCCTGTATGTTGGTATTCTGCCTGCATGTTGGTACTCTGCCTGCATGTTGGTTCTCTGTCTGCATGTTGGCACTCTTCCTGCATGTTGGCACTCTTCCTGCATGTTGGTACTCTTCCTGCATGTTGGTACTCTTCCTGCATATTGGTACTCTTCCTGCATGTTCGTACTCTTCCTGCATGTTGGTACTCTTCCTACATGTTGGTACTCTTCCTGCATGTTGGTACTCTTCGTGCATATTGGTATTCTTCCTGCAAGTTGGTACTCTTCCTGCGTGTTGGTACTCTGCCTGCATGTTGGTACTCTGCCTGCATGTTGGTACTCTGCCTGTATGTTGGTACTCTGCCTGCATGTTGGTACTCTGCCTGTATGTTGGTACTCTTCCTGCATGTTGGTACTCTGCCTGCATGTTGGTACTCTGCCTGCATGTTGGTACTCTTCCTACATGTTGGTACTCTGCGTGCATGTTGGTACTCTGCGTGCATGTTGGTACTCTGCGTGCATGTTGGTACTCTGCGTGCATGTTGGTACTCTGCCTGCATGTTGGTACTCTGCCTGCATGTTGGTACTCTGCCTGCATGTTGGTACTCTGCCTGTATGTTGGTACTCTGCCTGCATGTTGGTACTCTGCCTGCATGTTGGTACTCTGCCTGCATGTTGGTACTCTGCCTGTATGTTGGTACTCTTCCTGCATGTTGGTACTCTTCGTGCATATTGGTATTCTTCCTGCAAGTTGGTACTCTTCCTGCGTGTTGGTACTCTGCCTGCATGTTGGTACTCTGCCTGCATGTTGGTACTCTGCCTGTATGTTGGTACTCTGCCTGCATGTTGGTACTCTGCCTGTATGTTGGTACTCTGCCTGCATGTTGGTACTCTGCCTGTATGTTGGTACTCTTCCTGCATGTTGGTACTCTGCCTGCATGTTGGTACTCTGCCTGCATGTTGGTACTCTTCCTACATGTTGGTACTCTGCGTGCATGTTGGTACTCTGCCTGCATGTTGGTACTCTGCCTGCATGTTGGTACTCTGCCTGTATGTTGGTACTCTGCCTGCATGTTGGTACTCTGCCTGTATGTTGGTACTCTTCCTGCATGTTGGTACTCTGCCTGCATGTTGGTACTCTGCCTGCATGTTGGTACTCTTCCTACATGTTGGTACTCTGCGTGCATGTTGGTACTCTGCGTGCATGTTGGTACTCTGCCTGCATGTTGGTACTCTGCCTGCATGTTGGTACTCTGCCTGCATGTTGGTACTCTGCCTGCATGTTGGTACTCTGCCTGCATGTTGGTACTCTGCCTGCATGTTGGTACTCTTCCTACATGTTGGTACTCTGCCTGCATGTTGGTACTCTGCCTGCATGTTGGTACTCTGCCTGCATGTTGGTACTCTGCCTGCATGTTGGTACTCTGCCTGCATGTTGGTACTCTGCCTGCATGTTGGTACTCTGCCTGCATGTTGGTACTCTGCCTGCATGTTGGTACTCTGCCTGCATGTTGGTACTCTGCCTGCATGCTGGTACTATAATAGTTCAAGAGGACGTACGTCATGGCATTTCTTACTTTCCCGGGTTTAACACAATAGTTTTTAATGAAAATTTTACGTGTGTCATCATACAATCTTTGAATTTTCACCTAAATATGTAAACTTAGTCCGTGTACAATACTCATGAGAAAACAAATTAGCTGTTTCATTTTACAACAGACAAATGATAATTTTTCATTATCTGCGGTAAAATGTTGCTAAACCTTGTTTATGTATGGCAAGCAACATAGCAACATGATTAAGTAAAATGTTGCTAAACATTGTATAAGTATGTCAAGTAACATAGCAACATAATTAAGTAAAATGTTGCTAAACATTGTATAAGTATGTCAAGTAACATAGCAACATAAGTAAAATGTTGCTAAACATTGTATAAGTATGTCAAGTAACATAGCAACATGATTAAGTAAAATGTTGCTAAACATTGTATAAGTATATCAAGTAACATAGCAACATGATTAAGTAAAATGTTGCTAAACATTGTATAAGTATGTCAAGCAACATAGCAACATGATTAAGTAAAATGTTGCTAAACATTGTATAAGTATGTCAAGTAACATAGCAACATAATTAAGTAAAATGTTGCTAAACATTGTATAAGTATGTCAAGTAACATAGCAACATAATTAAGTAAAATGTTGCTAAATATTGTATAAGTATGTCAAGTAACACAGCAACATGATTAAGTAAAATGTTGCTAAACATTGTATAAGTATGTCAAGTAACATAGCAACATGATCAAGTAAAATGTTGCTAAACATTGTATAAGTATGGCAAGTAACATAGCAACATGATCAAGTAAAGTCTTAAGGTCAGAATATCCATGAGTTGTGGAAAATATTAACCTTTCTTTTAAAAGATTAAATGTAAACATTATTATAGCAGTATAAACAAGGGTTGCGTTAACAGTTACTCAACCTGCAATCTTGTTTACAAAAAAAAGTGATATGTAAATACACAGTTGTTTACAACACGGAAATACCTTTAAAAGGCGTCATTACTACCCTATAATAATAGCAGAATTATAATTGGAGGTTACAAAGAATTATTTTAGCATGAGAAACAATTTTTTTTTTCACAAATGATAAACGAAGGAGATATTACTACTAAATGCGGAAGACAGTTCTTGCATTCATACTGAATATCAGACTTGAAGTGTGACACAAAAGAAGCTCAATAATACGTAAATATAAATATCGCTTTAAAAGTCATATATGAAAATATATTGGGATTAGCGACTATGATACAAGCCAGGCGGCTAGCAAGAGTAGGCGGTTCATTGGTAAGACTAGCAAGTGATGTAGACAGTTTATGAGCTAGTATGGCTGAGTGCAGCAGGTGGTTCATTAAGAACAAGTGCAACAGGTGGTTCATTAAGTAAGAACAAGTGCAGCAGGTGGTTCATTAAGTAAGAACAAGTGCAGCAGGTGGTTCATTAAGAACAAGTGCAACAGGTGGTTCATTAAGTAAGAACAAGTGCAGCAGGTGGTTCATTAAGTAAGAACAAGTGCAGCAGGTGGTTCATTAAGAACAAGTGCAGCAGGTGGTTCATTAAGAACAAGTGCAGCAGGTGGTTCATTAAGAACAAGTGCAGCAGATGGTTTATTAAGTAAGAACAAGTGCAGCAGGTGGTTCATTAAGTAAGAACAAGTGCAGCAGGTGGTTCATTAAGAACAAGTGCAGCAGGTGGTTCATTAAGAACAAGTGCAGCAGATGGTTTATTAAGTAAGAACAAGTGCAGCAGGTGATTCATTAAGTAAGAACAAGTGCAGCAGGTGGTTTATTAAGTAAGAACAAGTGCAGCAGGTGGTTCATTAAGAACAAGTTCAGCAGGTGGTTTATTAAGTAAGAACAAGTGCAGCAGGTGGTTCATTAAGTAAGAACAAGTGCAGCAGGTGGTTTATTAAGTAAGAACAAGTGCAGCAGGTGGTTCATTAAGAACAAGTTCAGCAGGTGGTTTATTAAGTAAGAACAAGTGCAGCAGGTGGTTCATTAAGTAAGAACAAGTGCAGCAGGTGGTTCATTAAGTAAGAACAAGTGCAGCAGGTGGTTCATTAAGAACAAGTGCAGCAGGTGGTTTATTAAGTAAGAACAAGTGCAGAAGGTGGTTCATTAAGAACAAGTGCAGCAGGTGGTTTATTAAGTAAGAACAAGTGCAGCAGGTGGTTCATTAAGAGCAAGTGCAGCAGGTGGTTTATTAAGTAAGAACAAGTGCAGCAGGTGGTTCATTAAGTAAGAACAAGTGCAGCAGGTGGTTCATTAAGTAAGAACAAGTGCAGCAGGTGGTTCATTAAGTAAGAACAAGTGCAGCAGGTGGTTTATTAAGTAAGAATAAGTGCAGCAGGTGGTTCATTAAGTAAGAACAAGTGCAGCAGGTGGTTCATTAAGTAAGAACAAGTGCAGCAGGTGGTTCATTAAGAACAAGTGCAGCAGGTGGTTTATTAAGTAAGAACAAGTGCAGAAGGTGGTTCATTAAGAACAAGTGCAGCAGGTGGTTCATTAAGTAAGAACAAGTGCAGCAGGTGGTTCATTAAGTAAGAACAAGTGCAGCAGGTGGCTCATTAAGTAAGAACAAATGCAGAAGGTGGTTCATTAAGCAAGAACAAGTGCAGCAGGTGGTTCATTAAGCAAGAACAAGTGCAGCAGGTGGTTCATTAAGCAAGAACAAGTGCAGCAGGTAGTTCATTAAGAACAAGTGCAGCAGGTGGTTCATTAAGTAAATACAAATGCAGCAGGTGGTTCATTGGCAAGAGCAAGTGCAGCTGGTGGTCCATTAAATAAGAAGAAGTGCAGCTGGTGGTTCATTAAGCAAGAACAAGTGCAGCAGGTGGTTCATTAAGTAAATACAAATGCAGCAGGTGGTTCATTGGCAAGAGCAAGTGCAGCTGGTGGTCCATTAAATAAGAAGTGCAGCTGGTGGTTCATTAAGCAAGAACAAGTGCAGCAGGTGGTTCATTAAGTAAATACAAATGCAGCAGGTGGTTCATTGGCAATAGCAAGTGCAGCTGGTGGTCCATTAAATAAGAAGTGCAGCTGGTGGTTCATTAAGCAAGAACAAGTGCAGCAGGTGGTTCATTAAGTAAATACAAATGCAGCAGGTGGTTCATTGGCAAGAGCAAGTGCAGCTGGTGGTCCATTAAATAAGAAGTGCAGCTGGTGGTTCATTAAGCAAGAACAAGTGCAGCAGGTGGTTCATTAAGTGAATACAAATGCAGCAGGTGGTTCATTGGCAAGAGCAAGTGCAGCTGGTGGTCCATTAAATAAGAAGAAGTGCAGCTGGTGGTTCATTAAGCAAGAACAAGTGCAGCAGGTGGTTCATTAAGTAAAAACAAGTGCAGCAGGTGGTTCATTAAGTAAATACAAGTTAGCAGGTGGTTCATTGGCAAGAACAAGTAGGTGCAGCAGGTGGTTCATTGACAAGAGCAAGTAGGTGCAGCAGGTGGCTTATTTAGAACCAGTTCAGTTATGTTCACTGCTGATCATTAATTGTTCAGTTGCACAAACACATTGCACTTCATAACCCATTATTTAAGGCTTTAATTTTGGTAATGTGTTTTCAAGATACTAAATCCAGGTTATTACCTGGACCAGAGGAATTAACTCGATATTTTTAGACTGAAGTATAAACAAACAGAATAGATCTGCTTCAGTTGCCAAAGTAAGAGTGAGATAATCTCTGCTTGCGCAGCCTCGTTGATACGTTTTCTTGTAAAAGAGAATCTGAATAAACTGATTAAAAACGATCCAGCGAGGTTCATCTTTTGAAGACCCCCATAAAGTTTTTTTTTTCTATAATAATAAAGGCAAGTGATACCACTCTATGATATATTAAAGTAAAGAAGTCCACACTGGGAAGTGTATCCTATACAACCGGGGAATATAAACTTCAGGAATGATGCTTACATATTTTTTACGATTCATACAACGGTAACTTTATTCACTAGCGACCACGAAGACTTCGCTCAATAATCATTAAATAATATACTAGGTTATCCCTAGAGAAGACCTTTCTAAGACCTCATGATCACTGATGCATGATCACTGACACCTCATGATCACTGACACCTCATGATCACTGATGCATGATCACTGACACCTCATGATCACTGATGCATGATTACTGACACCTCATGATCACTGATGCATGATTACTGACACCTCATGATCACTGACACACGATCACTGGCACCTCATGATCACTGACACACGATCACTGGCACCTCATGATCACTGACACCTTATGACCACTGACACCACATGATCACTGACACCTATGATCACTGACACCTATGATCACTGACACCTCATGATCACTGACACATGATCACTGACACATGATCACTGACACATGATCACTGACACATGATCACTGACACATGATCACTGACACATGATCACTGACATCTGGGTCAGACACATTTATCACAGACATTTGTTGTTGTTTATACAAGAGAATTTCTGGCATAATGACACTGACGTCAGCACTATTTTTATTAAAGATATCCTTTTAATATATCGTATAAATTTTTAAGATCGAAGTTTCTTAATTTAATAGAATTCACATAATAAATATCCTGACAAAACATGTAATAGTATGCGTCTTTGTTGGAATGTTAATGTAGTGGGAACAAACACATTCCATTTACATTTAAATTCAAGGCACTTAAATTGAAGTCAATAGTTTGAGTGCTTGTCATACTAGTGACACTAAGCTAACCTATCACAAGAACTTGACTCCATAAGTCATCGATAGTTCTGTCATCGTTGACTGTACTTGACTCACAACTTGCCAGGTATAGATAATAAAAATCAGAAAAAGGAAATAATGTGAAATTCTTTTAGATACTATTTTACATTGATAAATAATTGTAATCTAAGAAAATACTGTGAAAGAAGACGTTGGCGTTTCTGAGTCATGTATTATAAATATTCTTAGAAGAAATTTAATTATCGCAGTTTAATGTCAAAGGAATGCAAGTAGAAACCTGAAGAGCTGTAGTGTCGGGACGTCTCTGTCAAGCCAGTAATGGAGTGAGTGATAATGAAAGTGTTTCTTTTTTTCAGGTCACTCTGCCTCGGTGGGAAACTGTCGATGTGTTAATATTTTTTTTGTATCATAAACGTAAATAAGCACATTCATGGAGTAACTTGTAAGGTAAACAGACTAGAAAATGTAATAGTCAGGCTTAAGCTTGTTTACAATTATATCTAGAAGTTTGGTATATACAGTGGACCCCCGCATAACGATTACCTCCGATTGCGACCAATTATGTAAGTGTATTTATGTAAGTGCGTTTGTACCTGTATGTTTGGGGGTCTGAAATGGACTAATCTACTTCACAATATTCCTTATGGGAACAAATTCGGTCAGTACTGGCACCTGAACATACTTCTGGAGTGAAAAAATATCGTTAATACAGACGGTTATCAGACTGAATGTCAAGTATACAGTCAGCCTTGTGGTCACTCTTGAAAGTATGTATATGATTCTCTTAACTGAGTTATATAGAGACACGGTACACTTATACGATTTATTAAAATATCCTATTAAAGAAAATGTCAAATTCTGAGCAAGTATCTCAAATTTCCTTGAAATGTGTTAGCAATTAGCAAATGTGTAAACAAATACACCAAAACGTATTACTGCAAGGATTCTTATGGCCTAGCTCATAGGCTATTTGTGTATCCACCAGCTGTTGCGCTGTCGTTCACGGGATGTATATGAGGTGCACAATAAACTAACTGCTTCGGCGGCAAAATTTATTTTCTTTTTACTTTTGTTGACAGTAGTCATTCCGTTTTTTTTTTAGTTGATTATCTAAAAATTACAGATCAGGTCTTGTGTTTTTACATTGCTCGTGGGTAATGCTATCATCAATCGTATGCAAGTCTGACACATCATTCGATCGTTCGTGCCTGGGGTTTATAGCTTGAATATCCCCTAAAAAACAAGGTTTTGGATGACTCACGTAATTCCAGTCTTGCAACAGTGTCAGTCCTTATACAATCGAGATGTTTCTCTAAAGTCTGAGAAACACTTCTTTATGTACGATTATGTGCTTGGTTCCTTATTATTATATCGCTACTTCGAAAGATCCACTTGTTTCTGGAAAAGACTTAGGTTTAAATGCCTCTAATTCCTCATTCTCTCTTTTCAATCGTTTGCGCCATAAGAAGCTGTATCTGGCAATTCTCAAGTAATAACTAGGTAATCTGTTCCTGCAATTTAAATATATATCTATTTGTTCTGTATGGAAACCCATTACCCCAAATTTCAACATCATTAATTTCAGTTTCATGGTCCTGTTGGGACCATGCATATGAAATTTCACAGTAATCTAATACAAAAATTACATGTGGAATTAATTTTGTATTATCCGGCAGGGCTAGACGAGAATGAAATGCAAATTATCCTGTACAAGAGTCTCTGGCCAAACCAGAGTATTATAAATATGCGGTGATGACAGTAATCCCTTAATAAAGCAGTAACATGAATTTCACTAATCTTAGATTGGTGGCAAAATTGTGTTACGATTGCAGACTGAGCAACAATGTAAATCAGTTAACAATTTGGTCAAAAAATTAAAAAATAAAGAGGGCTTCAGCTGATTGAGCACAAGGCAAAAAATTACCAATAATGATATACCGTAGTGTACATCATAGTTCAGTCAAAATGAATATTAAAAAGTTTAAACAACCGGCTGTGCAAGACTGAGTAATAAAGAAACAGGGTTGTTAATAACAAATCAAGTATTCTTTTACAAGGCACACTAACCCAAATACAATTGACTTACAGTAAGTCAGGCATTTTGCATCTTGAAGGAAGTGTGCATCATTGGAGAGAATTTGGTGGTAATCGCAAGCCAGTGTTGGCACCGTGCAACACTCTTTCAGTGCAAGCTGAAGCATGAGACACTTGTGCAACATTTAGGAATCTTCATTACAGAAACTTTCGTCAACCAGTGGCTTCTTCAGTCCATTACAGAGAAGAATGTTGGACTGAAGAAGCCACTGGCTGGCTAAACCTTCCCGTTATAAAGTTTCCCAAATGGTGTACATGTGTCTCATTCTTCAACTTGTCGGTTTTCTAAACCATTTACTTCATGCATGTTCCAGTTCAAGGTAACTAGCTTCGTTGCTAAGGCAGCCCGTCATAAACATTTGTAGTACACAAATAGTCATGTATCAACTGTGGTCGAAATAACGAAATTAGAAACGTTATCAGATTTTAAATATCACCAACGAAGTTGGTTTATCCAGCTGCAGTCAGATTGCTGGATGATTAATGAGGATGTACCAAATAGTTCTAGTGGTTTTGGCTCTGCTTAAAATTTTCAAGACTGGTATAATATATCTTGTGCAAGATTCACGAGAATATTTGCATGCGTGGGTGCTCTGTACACAAAGTTACATAGGTCATTCCCAGGTTGTATTTCGGTGTGATAACTGGAGAAAGGCTGCTCAGATGGGCTTCAACATTTTACCACTCGTTTATCCATCATAGAAGAATGTTGGTACTGTACGTAGCATTCTGCCACTTTTAAAAGTGAAATGGAATATTATTTTACATTATTGCATTAATTTGCGTTGATGTTGGTGAGGGGCTCTTGATCCGAAAAGCTGAATTAATTTTCTTGCTTGGATCGAATTTGAAAGCCTCCCACTTTACAGGTGTTATATATGACCTCTACGGGTTTAACGCTTTCATTAAAATATAATAATTGTGAACGTCATCAATCTTCATTGGCTGAGACTTTGTATAAAATGGATGAAACGTTGTATGACTTTACGTGTGGCTACAAATTGTTGGATTCTGTGCAGTAACTGGAAAATGAATCTTCTGGCCAGATTTAAACTTTTAGTGGAGATGTGTTTTTCTCAAGGTAAACAATATCTTGATGTTAGGTTGTGCAAGATAAAATTGGCAAATAATAACTTACACAACCTGTAAAATAATTGGAGAATGTTTCTTCTGACTATTTGGTTATACTAGGTTAAATCAATTTAAAGATTTTTTTTATGTGCCTATAACATCCGTGTGCCCTGTACATCATTGTTGAAAAATTGTATGTTATGTACATTAAGCTAACATTAAACTTATCTACTTTATATACTTACTAGCTTTCTTAAAAGCTAACCAATCTTACTTAGTGAAAAGTTTGGATTGATATTGGCCTGTGTAGGTCCCAATTTGTGGTTTGGAAGACACTGGAATAACAATCCAGTGCTTCAGTATTCAGTGCTGAGTACTGTACCACAATCTAGTGCTTCAGTCTTCAGTACTGACCACTGTATCACAGTCTAGTGCTTTAGTCTTCAAAACTGGCCGCTGAATCTCAGTCAGCGCTTCATTTTTCAGAGCTGACTACTGAACTACAGTCTAGTGCTTCAGTCTTCAGTACTGACGACTGTATCACAGTCCAGTTCTTCAATCTTGTGTAGTGACCACTCTACCACTGTGAAGGCTTACTCAACCCTGTAAGATCTTAAGTAGATCTTATCAAGGCTGGCTCCTCCTTAGGAAAATTAATGAGTAGAAAAAGAGTAATAACATACAAATATAAACACTTTGTTATAATTGAAAATATAAAACATTTAAATATGAACTTTTATCCTACGTGAAAGAGAAATGAAAAATGAAATATAAAAATGATATTTGAATTCAACGCTAATATGTACAGTTAGACTGGGGTGTTTTAGTTGATGTTGACACTGCGTCTTGTAGAAATTGTAGCCGTTGCTGATGATGTGGAAGGGGGGGGGGGGGTCACAGCTGGTGAGTGACAACCCAACGACTATTTCATCACGGTGTCTCTAGCCTTGAATAATCCGTCAAGATGATAGGAATGCAGGAGTTTCACCGCTGCAAAGATGAGGGGTAGTTGCCTGGGGTTGGCTACACTCAGGTATATAGATAAAAAGCTGACATCCCAGAACTCAAGTGAAGTTCGTCTCCTTCAGCACTGTCTGTGGTTGCCAGATGACCCAAGCTGACATTCCAATCTAGAAAGACAAAAGTTAACCACTGCTTGAGAAATCACTCTCTATGATAAGTGTAAGGCACTTAAGAGAGTGGTGAGGATTTAAAACGAAAACTTGGAAATCAAGGCAGAATGAACTAAGTCTCAGATTTGGTTAAAAGTGAAGCTTTTAACCAATATATCCAATAAAATAGGAGCAAAGGCTTTTACTTACAGTTGTGCTGGGAGCTGTGAATCAAGTGATTATCCATTTGGTCGGAGCCCCACACATCACCTTTCAGGGTGGAGAAAAGGGGGGGGGGGATAGGGGGAGCTAGACACTGACCCTACCTTAACAAGCAGACTGGCAATGAAACTATCGTCGCCATATATTTGCTCACTACTCCTATCTGTTGAGCTTTTCCCTCATGCTTCCCCATACCAAGACTTATAGTTAAGGAGTAGAAGAAGAATAGGTGAGAAAAAAGTTCTAAACCGGGAAAGTCGCATAAGGTATCAAATCTTCTACTGACTGTCATGACTTAACCAGTCAGAGAAATAATGGATGAACCATTGATATACACAATATGGAACTTAAAAGCTTGGAGTGCCAATGTCCACCTCAAGAGGTGACTGTTGGTTCCCTTAAACGTTTCTAGGTATATCAAAGGTTTGTGATCCGTCTCTAAAATGGATTCTTTTCCCAGTAAATGAAATTTAAGTTTGGAGATACCCCACACAAGGGCCAAACATCCCTTTTCTATGGTGGAGTATCTCGTTTCTGTCAGAAGAGGTTTCCGGATTAGGAAGCATACAGGAAAGGGTGTACCATCATTATAGTGTAGTAACACTGCACCTAGGCCGGTATTGGAGGCATCAGTTCTTAAACAAAACGGCTTATTAATATCTGGAATCTGAAGTATAGGGTCTTTTGAGATGTTCTTAATCTCTCTGAACTTTTCTCAAGCTACGTTGGAAAGTTCAAGAGGTTCCTTCAGACTTCTTAAGGTAGTCGAATAAGATGCCTGTAAGATTGGTAATGTTGGGGATAAACCGTGCACAAAAATTTACAGAACCAAGAAAGCTATGCATGAGCTTCTTGGTTTTGGGGAATTTAAACTCTAATAAAGTTTTGATCTTACTGGGGAGAGGCTGCAAAGAGTTATTAGAAAGAATCAATCCGAGATATCTAATTTTATTATACCTAAGGAAGCATTTCTTCGGCTTGGCAGTGAGGCCATGTGAGCGTAACTTACGCGAAACTGATGTTAATGTTTGGATATCCTTGCCCTACGTGGATGTCATTACATAAATATAATAAAAATAAACTGAAACTTTTGGCATATTACCCAAGACCTTCCTGATCAGTCTCACGTAGGTAGCACAGGCAGTTACCAAACCGAAGGGCATAGTTCAATACTGCATCAGTCCTTGGTGTGTAGGAAAAGCGGTGCTCTGCTTAGAAGAAGGATCTAACATTACTTGATATTACTTGATATGCTTGTGCAATATCAATCTCTGAAAAGAAAGAAGTCATAAAATTTGTGTAGATTGCTATCTATTAAGGGCATAGGCTCAGCATCCCACCGAGTTATAGCATTAAATCCTCTGAAGGCAATAGCAAGTCTATATGAATTGTCTTTCTTAACCATGACTACTGGTGAGCAATATGCAGATACTGAAGGTTTAATGAGCTTTAGTTTTAATAATCTGTCTACCTCTCGGTCAAATGCATCCCTAAGGTGAACTGGAACTGGGTATAATTTCCGTTTGATAGGATTGTCCATGACTAAGTTAATCTTATGGACTACCGTGGAGGTGACACCTGGAATATCCATAAAAACATCTGAGAATTTACCCACACATTGAAGTAGTTCATGTTTCTTATGGACAT
Source organism: Cherax quadricarinatus (assembly GCF_038502225.1). Taxonomy (NCBI): domain Eukaryota; kingdom Metazoa; phylum Arthropoda; class Malacostraca; order Decapoda; family Parastacidae; genus Cherax; species Cherax quadricarinatus. Next base: position 35,165,471 of record NC_091303.1, on the reverse strand, counting down.
CCAAAGACTCATTGATATTATTGTTTGTCGCACCTGAGTTGTCAAGAGTCACCAAGTCATGTAGTTCTCTGTCATAGTCTATGTTACAGGTGTCAATTACGCACACCTTACACTCCTCAGTTGTCTTATCAAGTTCGTGTGGAAAAACTAAATCAAAGTCATTCAAAGAGTTAACGGATTTTTTTTCGGAAATATTTCTTAAGAATGTTGATATGATAAAGCTTAGGTTTCCCCTTGACTTTATGAGGTAATCAACCTTCCCACAAATTTTCAATACCTTATACGGACCTTTCCATGCTACTAATAATTTGACTTTACTTGTAAAAGTACCAGAACTTCATCCCCTGCTTTAAAACTTCTGACTTTTGGTATCAAAATAGGTTTTGTACTGGTCCATTGATAAGCTTAAGTTTTTCGAAACTATGTCATTTCTCAAAGAGAAACTGATAAGACTGAACCTCAGCATTTACCTCATTAGTCCATAAGTCATGAAGGATGGACAATGGACCTCTGGCCTGTTTGCCATAGAGAAATTCAAAAGGTGAAAACCCTAAAGAGTCACTGGGAACTTCCCTTATGACAAACAAAGCACAGGGTAGGTAACGATGCCACTCCTTAGGTTTAAGGGAGCAAAGTTTCCTTAAAATGGATTTGAGAATTGAATGCTGGCGCTCAATCTTCCCATTACAGCTGGGAAGATAGGGTGTTGTGAAGAGAGGCTTCACTCCCAGAAGTTGGTAGAGATGTTGCATTAATTCAGATGTGAATTGTGTCCCACGGTCAAACAAAATTTCTCTAGGGATGCCAACTCTGGAGAAGATGGACAAAAGGGCTTCAGCCACCTCTGTAGTAGTTATGAACTTTAAGGGTACGGCTTCAGGGAAACTCTAAGCATAATCAACTAATGTTAAAATATATCTATGTCCCCCAGATGAAAGTGGTGATAAAGGACCAAAGATGTCAATAGCTACTCTTTCAAACGGTACCGTAAAGATTGGCATTTTGACCATAGGTACTCGCCGGGTACCTCGGGAGGATGACAGTTGGCCAACTTTACACGATCTACAATATGTAGTGATATCTGAGGACATTTTGGGCCAAAAATAGGTTTCCCTAATTTTATTCAAGGCTTTACGATGTGAGAAATGTCCGGCCACTGGCAGGTCATGAGCCATTTTAAGAACAGTCTCCCTGCATTGACTTGGAACAACTAAGATGGAATAGTCTATCTCGTCTGAATTTAATTTGAATACTGATTTATACAAGATACCTCTTATATATTCAAATTTATATAAAGTTTTTCCTTTGGATAACTTGATTTTTGCTAGCTGCATTATGGCAATTCTGAGGAGAATTCGCTGCCTGACCACGGTAGTGTGCGGTAGTGCTCTGCACCCCTCTGTTCGTAGGCGCGCCCTTGTCAGTTACCTGGCTGCAGTGGTGTGAAGTGGTGCTGTCACACCTCGGCTGACAACTTAGGTGCACTGTGATCGTCAAGATGGCGGTTAGTCTGAGACGAAGGATAAATACTGTAGGCATCGAGCTACTTAAAGGAACGATAACGCCCAGTTCTGCGCAAGTCTTATTGCCAAAGATCATACGGGAGACTTATGGAGTACAAGATAGTGACTTGTATGGTGTAGCATTGAACGGAGGACAACGAATTTTCGTCAAACTGCTATCAGCAACGGTTTATGAATCGTTAGTCACCAGGTTTCAGGACGTGAGTCTTAACGTCACACCAGCTGTCACTGTAAGAATGATAGATGTTTCACGGTATTATACGTGGATCAAGTTACGCAACGTTCCCATTGAGGCGGACGAGGCGGATATAAGGAAAGTTTTTGAGAAGTATGGGACGGTGCATTATGCTCAACATGGTACGTGGGCGGCAGGAGCCTATGCTGGTTTTCCAGAGGGTTCTTTCAACCTCAAAATGACTTTGAGGCACCCAATACCATCCTATGTGTACCTACAAGACTTCAGGACGCAGGTAATGGTAATGTACCCAGGACAACGACGTACGTGCCGCCTATGTGGTGAGTATGATCACATAGCGGCGACCTGTGACAAGCGAAGACATGTGCCTGGACCTGTGGTGGACGTCGCAGCTCCTGCTTCAAAGGTGGCAGGTGAGGAACAAACATCGGATGGAGGGCGTGGTGTTTTGTGGAGCGAGATAGTGGATCGGGCACACAGGACTGGTGGTGAGTTGGAGTCCCGCCCCCAACTGCCTGATCAGGTGTCGTCTCCTGTGGATAAGGAGGAGCAGCAAGTACAAGAGAAGGTTCTTGAGATTGAGGAGGAATTGGTGGAGGTGTTGAAGACGTTGTCACCACCAGAGAGGGATGTTACATCTGAGCGTGGTGTCATTGGAGAATCGTCGCTTCCAGAAAGTCTGAGACATGATAATTTGGGACGTGATGGTGGTTTGGAGTCGTCCATTGACTCATTACACCATTCTCAGGTGGAGGTGGAGGTTCATCGAGAGGTAACATCTGATCAAGATATGTGTAACATGACTGTCACGAGAAAGAGGGCGGCTACATCAGATTCTGATGACGTCCTTACGCCTGCACAAAGGCCTGGGAAACAGACTGAGGTGAAGTGTGAAGGTAGTGGTGTAGGTGGTGGTAGCCATGATAGGAGGCACCGGAAGAAGGGGGGAGGGAAAGAGAGCACTCTGAAGGTGTTGAATGTAAATTCAAGCTCTGGAGTTGTAAAGAGTGATGAGAGGAAGCAGGGGTGGAAACTTTAATAGGCCTTAGGTGTATGTCTGTAAATGTTAATGGGTTATGTAGCAGTATGAAGAGAGATTGGTTTCGTAATTTTCTGAATAAATCTAGAGTGGATGTTGTTTTACTGCAGGAGCACAATTTCAAAGAGGGTAGGGTGTTGGAGGTGGCAGGATTTCGGGTAGTTACCCTGCCATCTCCCCGTCTAAAAGGTGGTGTGGGAATTTTAATAAGGGAGATGAGCCCGTTTGTTTTGCAGAGAAGCGAGGGAGGAGGGGGAGGGAGGGTGTTGCGTGTGGATGGGTGGTGGATGGGTAAGCGTGTGTCTTTTGTGAGTGTGTATGCGCCGGCAGAAAATAACATAAAGGTAAAGAATGATTTTGTGTGTGAGGATCTCGTGTTTTTCTTAACTGCACTGCCAGAGGTGGCGATAGTTGGTGGGGACTGGAATAGTGTAATCAGGGTGGCTGATGTGGACCCAAGAGGGGCTGGATATATGTCTGTGGCTCTTAGGGATTTATTAAGGGATGTTAGGTTACGTGATGCCTTTGGGGGAGCGGTGTGGGAGACTGAATATACGTTTGTTAGGAGTGGTTATGCTGCGAGACTAGATAGTGTACCTTTCTCAGGGAGTGGATGTGAAATCTTTCAGTACTGTTGAGGCTACAATGTCAGATCATAGGGCAGTGGTGGTGGAGGTTGGGTGGGGGACGCTCGCGGACATATATAGAAATTATTGGAAATTAAATATAAGTGTGTTAGGTGATGAGGAGGGGTTGGAGGGGTTTTCAGTCCTATGGAGGGAGCTTAGTGTGGAAGAACAGGGAGTGGATGACATTGTGACATGGTGGGATAGTGTCGCAAAGGAAAGGATTAGAAAGTTTTATGTGAGAGAAGGAAAACGTATTAATAATTTAAAATATGGACTGGCTAACTATTTAGAGGATAGGTTAAGAGGTTGCTATGGGCGGGGGGTGGGTGGGAATAATTTTCCTATGGATGAAATAGCTGAAATAAAGGGGAGGTTGAGGGTGTTGCAAAATGAAAGGTTTCAAGCTGTAAGGATGCAGGCAGGGGTGGAGGAAGTGCTTTGGGGCGACAAGCCGTCAGCGTGTGTTTTGCGGCATCAAAAGCAAAGGCAGGCGCTGACGGCTATACCATGTTTAGAGGTAACGGAGATGGTTGGGAATTATAGAGTAGGGCAGGAGATACGAACCACGAAGGGGATGTGTGCGTATGCGGAGGCTTGGTACGAGAAGTACTGGAACAGTGGGGGGGTGGGTGACGGGGCATTGGACAAGGTGTGTACGTATGTGACGTGTAATTTAGGAAATAGTGATCGAAAGGCTTTAGGTGGGACGATTACGGCAGAGGAAATAGAGAATGCGTTAAGGGGAATGAGGAAGGGGAAAGCTCCCGGTATTGATGGTCTCCCGGTAGAATTTTATTTACAACATTGGGCGTTGATAAAGGAATTTATAGTTAGGTTATTTAATAGTATGAAGGAGAAGGGTAAGTTGGGGGAGAAGCAGGAAACAGCAGTAGTAGTGTTGGTCCCGAAGGTCAAGGGGCAGCCCACCCTTCGGGAGTACCGAGCCATATCACTGATGTGTGCAGACTATAAGGTGTTTGCAAAAATTTTAGGTAATAGGTTCAAATGTGTAGTGGAGAGGGTGGTGTCAAAAACTCAGTTCGGGTTGCCGGGAAGGTCGATGATTGAAGGACATGGGATACCGAGAAGTTTTGTGGAAGCTAAGGGTGGGGGTGGAGGGGCGGCTTTGTTGGCTCTAGACTGGCAGGGAGCATATGATAGAGTGGAAAGGGGTGCTTTGCAGGTTATACTTAGGAGACAGGGTTTTGGGGAGGAAATAGTCGAGTGGGTAAATACGTTGTACAAGGGGGCGAAAATGAGGATACAGATTAATGGGTGTATGGGGAGGGAAATTGCAATGGGAAGAGGCCTTAGACAGGGATGCCCCATGTCCCAAATATTGTTTGCGTGTTTCCAGGACCCCTTTTATAGAATGGTTGACCGTAGCTTATGTACGCAATGTGAGGGAAGTGTGGGGGGTGGGAGGGCCTGGCCGGGGTTAATTGGATATGTTGACGACACCACTGTTCTCATTCGTGCAGGGATGTCAATGAGAGTGTTGGACGAGGTGGTGCAATTATTTGGAAGTGCCACGGGTATGCAGGTAAATAGTGCGAAGTCAAGGTGCATGGGGTTGGGTTCTTGGGTGGGGGGTGTGGGGGAGAGATGTAATGTTGTTAAAGAATGGGCGGTGTCTTTGAAGATTTGTGGTATTATTTATAGGGATGACATGGTTGCGGCACGGGAGGAAAATTCTGATAGGTTATTGGAAAGGATCGTGGGGCGTCTAGGTGTTCTGAGACCCCAGCACCTAACTCTGATACAGCGAGTGATAGTCGTGAACATTTTATTGTATAGTAAGGTTTGGTATGTTGCAGCTGTGTTCCCAATTACAGGGACAGCGATTGCGGGGATACTAAGACGGGTGTACAAATTTTTATGGGGTTCACGTTGTGATTGGTTACGGAGGGAGGTTGTAATGTTACCTGAAAGTCAGGGTGGGTTGGGGTTGTTGGATTTGAGACGGAGGGCTAAATGTGTGTTTATTAAATGGGAAGTGTTGCGTGAGGGTGTGAACGCGGGGCGTTTGGGAAGGATACACGACAGGCTGGGTATGTGGTATCGAGGAATGGAGTTGAGGGAATGTGAAATAGTTTTGAGGGCTGTGATGTTGGTTAGGGAACTGAGAAAGGTTCGTATAAGGGTTTTGTGTAGGTTACTTGTAGGTAGGTGCGTTGTCCCAGTTGAGGGTTTGTTCCCCATGTATGCGTGGAAGAGTATTTGGTTTAGATTTAGTAAATTGAAGTTAAAACCTCGGGCGCGTGAGGTGATGTTTCGTTTTCTGCATGGGATCCTTCCGTCTGGTGAGATATTACGAAACAGACAGGTTGTAGAGGGTGGGGGGTGTGGTATCTGTGGAGGGCATGAGACAGCGTTCCATGTAGTTTACTTTTGTGAAGGGCTAGAGGAGGTTAGGTGCTGGTTAAGTAGGTTGGTACAGAGGGTGGGGGGCCGTGGGGTGTCGGTTTTGCATGCTCTAAGTCTAGATATGGGTGGGTTAGACGAGGGTGTCATAAGAGCTTTAGATTATATCATGGTAGATTATATATATATGTCGTGGGTGATGAGGGGGAGAGGGGATAGTGAGGAGAGAAGAAAGGTTCTTGCGGTAACGTTCTATAGTACGAGGTGTCGTAACAGAGATTTGTATGGGAGGAGGTGGGATCAGGCTTTCTCAGAGGGGTATAGAATGCTAACGTTAGGGATTCTCGTAAATCTGTGATTGGATATGAGTGAGTGAAGGGGTTTTCATAGGTTGGAGGGAGTCAGGGGGCAACAGCGGGCTCGCCTCCCTGGGGGGATGGGTCGTGAGAGTGTTGTGAATGTGGGTTTGGAATGGTTTCCTGGTTTTCATTGGGACTTTATGGCATCCAAGTGTGGATGTAGAGCTCAAGGTCTCGTTATGGTAGATATAACACTTTTCAGAATGTAGGTATAATATAGTAGATTTTTTATGTATAATTATGATGTGTATCAGTCTTGTATAACATGATTCTTGAGAAATAAGTTATTTGCGACATGAAGTGTGTTTTAGTTTGTATTTATGTTACGTGCTGGGTTTTTGCACGATGAGATATACTTATATACTGTTTTGCATTGTGCATACAGTGCATCTGATTAATGTGATTTTGTGAATATTTTTGTGTACGTGTGGGTGTGTGTGGATGTGGGTGTGGGTGTGTGGGTGTGTATGTGTATATATATAAATATGTATCTCTTTCTATTGTATTGAGCCTTTGTCATGGGTCAGACGTTATGTAATACTTTATATATGCATGATTGATTCTTTTTAAAGTTTATAATTATGGTCTGTACCCTGATACCGGTTTGGTGTTCATGCAAGTTCTTGATGTTAAGTTTTAGTCTGTATGGTATACAGACATATCTAGACAGTTTAGTGACGTAGTCCATTTGTCTGAAATTTGTATATGGATGTATTGTAACAGTATAGAGCTTGTTATTGTGTTCTAAGCTGTATTCTTTTTCTGTTTATTTGTATGTTGGGATATGTTCAGCTGTATTGTTAGGGATAAGTATGTAGATTATCTAGTCAGATTATGATGTTAGGTTTTGGTTTTTTGATTAATGTGAAGGATGGGATTTAACTGATATAACTTCTTTGTACATTTTATGTTCAAGTGTATTGAACCTTTGTCAGATGTCATTTATATGTACAATTTATATATATGCAAGGTTTTGTATATATGTCAATTCATGACCCTGTGACATGTAATTTTGTTTTTAGTTATGTTCTTGATGTAAGTTTTTGTTGTAATATCTTGCGAGCATGTAGGTACAATCCGTTTGTCAGTTAATTTGATTAGGTTCCATACTGTTTCTTTATTTTTATGTTAAACTGCATTGGTTTTAAATAAAATATAAAAAAAAAAAAAATTCTGAAGAGAGGGGCAATTACGTTGTAAATTGACAAAGGAGTTTTTAGATATATCTAAAGGCTTAAAGTCAGGGAAAAATCAAAGGATGGACAGTCGGAGAAGCCTGGGCTTTGGTCTGAACCCTAGTCAAGACATTTATAGTATCGGAGGCGATATCCTCACTTTAATCTAATAAGTGAACCGGTGATCCTGCTACCTTACTTTCGAGAGTAGTATCACTGGTTTCTAACCCCACATGAATATCACCAGACATTGTCTCATCTGAACTGTCGAGGGGCTTTTCTGACTTTACAGGACGAGGAGCTGAAAAACTTATGTCCATCTTTGGTGATGAAAGGTCAACCTCAGAAGGAAGAATGGCACCTTTTACATTATCTATTAGTACGGAGCAAGAGGTGATGGGAGCTAGTACGGCTTCGGACCAACCTGTGAACCATTTAGACCTAATGTAACAACGGATGGTAGGAAAAGTGTCTGTACGGCCCAAGTAGTCTGAAAGGATAGCAGAGGCACGAGTTTCTTTAACGTTAGGGAACAGCTTATCAGAAATCACTATACACGTGCATCCAGTGTCTCGTAAAATGGTAAATACATTAAGTCCATTAACTGTTCCCAGACAGAAGGGTGCCTGGTCATTACAGTCTTTAAAGCACCTACCAACTTTTTGCACCTTCTTAGAAGGACAATCGGGACGTTTATGTCCCTTAACACCACATAAATGACAAACCGGAATAAAAGACGTCAGTTTACTTTCCACTAGATGCTTCGATTTCTTAAGATCTGTTGAACCCCTGCCCTTAGGGTTCGATCCCTTTAGGTCTATAATAGGAATTGTGAGCCTCGGCATACAAGTCAGCGGCCTCAGCAACTTCCTCAGCATTAATCAGGTCACGTTCTCTAATGAATGTTCGTATCCGGTGGGGAAGAGCTGTCAGGAACTGGTCAGCAACCATGAAGTCTCTAAGAGATTCATAACTGATCAATTCCTGAGCTCTCTATCCAAAAGTCGAACAAACGAAAGAGAGTAACCAGCAATTGTTGAAAGTTTTGGCCATGCTGTAAGGTGGCATACCTGAAATCTTTCCCATAAGAATTTGTGGTCTTTTGGTATGCTTTAAGGATTGCCTTCTTAAGTAGGTTATAATTACATATGATATCCTGCAACAAAGTTGCATAGATATTCAAAGCTGTAGAGGGTAGCGGTATTTTCAAATCTAATAATGTATGAAGCTATGTCTTCACCCTCTGTGAAGGGGGGTAAATTATGTGTTGGAATATGTGCACTAGCTGCATGATGTTCCATTACTCCTTCCTCCAATTTCTGTTGTGTAAAGGTTAACTTTTTATTTTCTAATTCAAAGCATGCCTTCTCTACCTCACAATCTTTGTCTCTCTCACAACTCATTCTCTCTAGCTTTTTCCTCAAGCTCTCTATCTTTTGCTTTTTCCTCAAGTTCTCTTAATTTAGCTTGTTCCTCACGTATTTTAGCTTGTTCCTAACGGATTTTAGCTCTCTCCTCACGATCAAGTCTATCACGCTCCTTTTTTTCTCTTTCTCTTTCTGTCTTTCTTGATTTTCTCTTTCAATTCGATCTCTCCTTTTTCTCCTCTCTCTCGATTCTCTCTCATTTTTCTCTTCTTTCTCTTTCTAACTGTCTTTCTCGGTTTTCTCTCTCTATTCCATCTCTCCTTGTTCTTTTCTCTTTCTCTTTCCAACTGTCTCTCTTCTCTCTCAATTCTTTCTCTTTCAATTCTTTCCTGGATCTTAGCACTAATGAAAGCTTCTAAATTTTTCCCCATTATTCCTAACTTACTCTCAGCATTCATCCAAAACTGGTATTCCTCCATGCTTACAAGAATAACTTAAACTACCAGGGGAAAATGAAACAGGTATCAAAGAAAATGGAGGGTTCAATTCCTGCCCCACTCAAACTGTAAATCGGAGGGTTCGACCCATGCTTCGATTAAACAGCATGTATGAATGAAAACGGAGGGTTCTATGCTGGCTCCGACCAAACAGTAATTTGAATGGGGTCACTTGACCATTCAATCTTCTCACCAACAAATCAAGAGTCCTAAACAGTTCCCTTGATATAATAAACAGAGCTCAATGAAACAACTTGTCACTGGAAAATCTTGGGTCCCTAGAGTCAATTCCACCAAATCGTTTCAAGCTCAAAAATAAAGGTGGCAGAATTAACTAGTATATCCTGCCTTGACTTACAATAAATTGAGACTAACAATCACCAAATCTTTTAAATACCTGTACTGTAGTCCTACCATAGAGAATGATTACTCATGGCTGGTGGTAACTGTCTGTGGTATACTGCATTGAAGTTCCAATGGTAGATTCGAGATGGAGTCAAATCTTGATTCGGTCGAGTGATCCTGGCAGGGTCGCCACTTGTGAAGGCTTACTCAGCCCTGTAAGATCTTAAGTAGATCTTACCAAGGCTGGCTCCTCCTTAGGAAAATTAATGAGTAGAAAAAGAATAATAACATACAAATATAAACACTTTACTGTTATAATTGAAAATATAAAACATTTAAATATGAACTTTTATCCTACGTGGAAGAGAAATGAAAAATGAAATATAAAAATGATATTTGAATTCAACGCTAATATGTACAGTTAGACTGGGGTGTCTTGGTTGATGTTGTTGACACTGCGTCTTCTAGAAACTGTAGCCGTTGCTGATGATGTGGAAGGGGGGGGGGGTCACAGCTGATGAGTGACAACCCAACGACTATTTCATCACGGTGTCTCTAGCCTTGAATAATCCACCAAGATAATAGGAATGCAGGAGTTTCACCACTGCAAAGACGAGGGGTAGTTGCCTGGGGTTGGCTACACTCAGGTATATAGATAAAAAGCTGTCATCCCAGAACTCATATGAAGTTCGTCTCCTTCAGCACTGTTTCTCTGGTTGCCAGATGACCCAAACTGACATTCCAATCTAGAAAGAGACAAAAGTTAACCACTGCTTGAGAAATCACTCTCCATGATAAGTGTAAGGCACTTAAAAGAATGGTGAGGATTTAAAAGCAAAACATGGAAATCAAGGCAGAATGAACTAAGTCTTAGAATTGGTTAAAAGTGAAGCTTTTAACCAATATATCCACTAAAATAGGAGCAGAGGCTTTTACTTACAGTTGTGTTGGGAGCTGTGAGTCAAGTGATTATCCATTTGTTTGGAGCCCCACACGTCACCTTTCCGGGTGGAGAAAAGGATGGGGGGGGGGACAGCCGGAGCTAGACACTGACCCTATCTTAACAAGCAGACTGGCAATCAAACTTTCGTCGCCATATACTCGCTCGCTACTCCTATCTGTTGAACTTTTCCCTCACAACCACAGTCTGGTGCTTCATTCTTTAGTACTGACCTCTGTACCACAGTCTGGTGATTCATTCTTCAGTACTGACCACTGTACAACAGTCTGGTGCTTCAGTCTTTAGTACTGGCCACAGTACCACAGTCAGGTGCTTCAGAGTCGTTAGTACTGACAACTGTACCACAGTCTAGTGCTTCAGAGTCGTCAGTACTGATCACTGTACCACAGTCTAGTGCTTCAGAATCGTCAGTACTGACAACTGTACCACAGTCTAGTGCTGCAGAGTCCTCATTACTGACCACTGTTTCACAGTCCAGTACTGGAGTCGTCAGTACTGACTATTGTACCACAGAGTCTAGTGCTTCAGAGTCATCAGCACTGACTATTGTACTCCAGAGTCTGGTGCTTCAGAGTCATCAGCACTGGCTTTTTCACCCCAGAGTCTGGTGCTTCAGAGACGTCAGTACTGACCATCGTACCACTGAGTCTGGTACTTCAGAGTCGTCAGTACTGACCACTGTACCACAGTCTGGTGCTTCAGAGTCGTCAGTACTGACCATTGTACCACAGAATCTGGTGCTTCAGAGTCGTCAGTACTAATCACTGTACTACAGTCTGGTGCTTCAGAGTCGTCTGTACTGACTACTGTATCACAGCCGAACGTCATATTGTCAGCCATCAACACCTACCTGACCTACAGGAAAATGACCTGTCAGATCACACCAGCTGACCTTATCCAGATAATCTCTAATCCCATGAAATCATTCGTCTCTCGACCTCCGGGGAGAGAGGACGCACGCCTAGTAGCTACACCTGCCCTCTGGTGGTGACCTTTTGCAACTGGAAGACAAGATGGCGGTTCGAGTGGGTCAGAGGATCAACGCTGTTTGTATTCAGCTGGTACGTGGCATGCTCAGTGGCGAAACAATGAATACCTTGCTACCTGCCATCATCAGAGACGTCTATGGTGTCCCCAACGATGAAGTATACGGTGTAGCTTTAAACGGGATGTCCAGGGTATCCGTGAAAATGAATCGTGCCGTCTTCTACGACAGAATTGTTGACGAGTACCAGGAGAGGAAGATGATTGTGAACTCGACGGTGGACGTCGTCTTGCACGACGTATCTAAGTACTATACGTGGGTGAAGGTGAGAAACGTCCCTTTCGAGGCGACTGCATATGGTATACAAGAGGCTTTCAACAGTTATGGTAAAGTCCATTCAGCTACTATGGGAGTATGGGAAGATGGGCCATACGAGGGACTATCGGAGGGCTCTTATACCTTCAAAATGACTTTTGCTAGGCCTATACCATCCTACGTCACGCTAGTGGGTTACAGGACGCAGGTATACGTGCACTATGCCGGACAGATAAGGACCTGTCACTTATGTAGCTCCTAAGATCATATGGCAACACAGTGTCCTAGGAGACAGCCTACCAGGGCACCTGGCATGTCGGCTGTGGAGCAGTGCCCTTGTGAGTTGAGGCCAGAGTTGGGAGAGGAGGAATCAAGGATGAGTGGTAGTTGGAGTGATGAGGTTGAACGAGAAGAAAGGACGGCCGGTACGTGTGTCACACTCCCAGTAGACTCGGGGGGAGCCAACGAGAAGGAACGACGTGCCTCAGGACAACTTACTGGAGGACGTGTTGAGAGGTTTTTTGGACGGGTCGGAGACCTGTGCCTTAAGTGTTCCCATGGCCGATGCGAGGGAGGAACAGCAGTCTGTAGTAAAGACATTGTGTGGACCTCGCTTGGAGCAAGTGGTGGAGGTGGAGGTCCATCTTGAGAATTTGTCAGACGAGGACATGTGTGTGAGTGGTGGCTCTAGAAAAAGGCTGGCTGGTATAACAGAGGCCGAGGAGGTACTCACACTGGGGCAGAGGCAGGGCAAAAAAGCTTGGGCACCGAAGGCGGAGTTGTTGGACTGAAAGGATCCAGTGGAGAATGAGTTATGCAGTGAAAGGGTAAAGGGTGGGGAGGGAGTCCTGGGAAAGTCTGGTGAGGCGTCGGGTCGACGCACTGGTAAAGGTGTGGTAGGCAAGCCACAGTGGCATCGAGGAAACTGCCCTTCTTGTAACCTTCAGGTGTGTCACCTTAAATGTGAACGGTCTCAAGGCTGAGATCAAAACTGTGTGGTTGGTATGGTTTTTACGTAGATTTCAGGTGGATGTGTGTTTCTTGCAGGAACACAATCATAAGATTGAAAGTGAGTTGGTGTTGAATGGGTATAAGTTGTACGTTAGTTGTGCTCAGCTGTTGAAAGGGGGGTGGTGATAGCGATAAAGGAGACCAGCCCCTTGTGTGTCACGGGTTGGGAGGAGGCAGGGGGGAGGGTTGTGCAGGTAGATGGCATATGGGGTGATAGAAGGGCATGTTTCATTGGAGTGTATATGCCAGTGTCGAGCATTACACGGGTAAAGGCGGATTTTGTGAGGGAAGACTTATTGTATCATCTGCAAGGATTGCCTGCCATCACGATCATTGGTGAGGATTGGAATTGTGTTATTCGGGGCCGAGATGTTGAACCGAGGGGGGCGGGTTGTGTTTCAAGTGTTCTGAGGGATGTGATGAGGGATGTGGGTAGATATTGCAGGGGGGGTGGGAGGTTATATGGTGGAGCACACGTTCGTACGTAGGGGGTACGCTGCAAGACTAGATAGAATTTACGTCATGCAGGGATTGTAGGTAGGGAGGGTGCAGGCATTTGACGTGGGTTTCTCGGATCATAGGGCGGTGATAGTAGATCTGTCGTGGGAGGGTGCTGTGCATATTTACCCCGGCTATTGGAAGTTGAATGTGGGGCTGCTCAGGGGGAAGGGTGGGGGAAGGGGTTTTGAGGAGTGGTGGAATGGGTTTTGGGGTGCTAGGGATCGGGCTATGGAGCTTATAGACTGGTGGGAGTTGCAGGCGAAACCTGCGATTGCGGATTTTTATAGGGTCAAGGGACGTGAGGAAGCAAGATGGAGATATGGATTACAGAATTATTTGGAGGGACAGTTGCAGGCATGTTACGGGAGGGGTGGAGGGGGAAGAGATCGCATTACTACGAGGTAGGATTGAGGAGATTCATAATGAACGTTTTGATGCAGTACGTTTTCGTTTGGGGTTGGATGACTTGTTGTGGGGAGATAAACCGACTGGGTATGTTTTGCATAAGTTTAGGGAACGTAGGAGAGTGACTACGTTATTGCAGTTAGTGACTAGTGAGGGGGTGGGGAATTACCCGGAAGGTGCGGTCCTCGTCTCCACTGAGAGTATGAGCATTTATGCTGATGAATGGTTCAGGGGAAAATGGAGAGAGTGTGGGAGGCAAGGCACCTGGCAGGAGTCTTTCGGTAGGGGGGTTCATAATGCTATAGGAGAAAAGGATAGGGAGGGGTTGGAGGCTGATATTAGTGAGGCTGAGGTGGCGGATGCTGTCTTTGGCATGGGCATGGGTAAGGCGTCAGGGATTGACGGTTTGCCTATCGATTTTTATAGGGCTCATTGGGGGTGCATGAGGCATTGTTTTGTTGGGGTTTTGAACAATATGCTAGATGGGCAGAGAATGGGTGAGTCACAATGTATGGGCATAGTAGTATTAGTACCGAAGAAGGAAGGGGCACAGGCGCTGAGTGCTTTCCATGCGATTTCCTTAATGTGTGTGGACTATAAGGTGTTCGCAAAGATTTTAGGTAATAGAATGAAGGCAGTTCTGGGATTGCTCTTACACTGTGGTCAGTTTGGAATTCCAGGGAGGAGTATGCGGGAAGGACATGGGCGCATAAGGGATTTCTTAGAGGGCTGTGGAGGGGGGTTCTAGGTGTGGATTGGGAGAATGCGTATGATTGTGTGGACAGGGTGTTTTTGCGTGAGTGCTTGAGTGGTTTGGGTTTTGGAGCCAAGGTGGTAGGGTGGGTGGATGCATTGTATGTGAGGGCGAGGATGCGGGTGCAGGTGAACGGTCGGTTAGGTTGTGAGATTTGTATGGAGAGGGGTTTGTGGCAGGGTTGCCCGCTTTCACAGCTGTTATTTGCTTGTGTACAGAATCCATTTTATGAGCTTGTAGACAGAGAGTTTTTTTTTTATATTTTATTTAAAAAGCACAATACATATTCATATGTATACTATGCATACGTTACATAAACTAAGACATGTTATCCATTAAATATGAAACAACAATTCCAAATTCCCTATCCCAGCTCTTAACCTATACTTAATAGTCACACTTCAATTTAACATGATTGCCATCCCCAAAAATTCAATCATACATGTGACTACACAAAAGGCAACCCACACCCAAACATGCAGTAAGGTTTAATAAATTCAAATACAGTTTCTTACTCACAAAAGACTATATAATCCAAAGAAAATCACACGTAGTACATTATACATAAAAGGCTATATACAAAGTCATACCCATATAATCGGTTCCTTACCCCCTCATTTTAACAACGAATACAAGAACGTATAAGTGATTAATAAAAAGAACTATACTGGATATTATCAAAATTCCTCTACCACACATTCCAGAACTTAAATAACACGTTACCCTTAGGTGAATTACCACCATTTACAAACCCCTTTTTAACAAATTAATAAACCAGTGCATACAAAAAATATTTTCATGCACAGTTTTGACAAAAAAAAAAAAAACCTCAAGTAATCTAACAATCAAAATACATAAGAACACAGATATGTACATTATGTTACTACACGGACACACTTGTATAATTGGAAGAATATACATCCACAATATTCCATATCAATAATAAAAAACAACCACCATGAAAATCAGAACATCATTGTATAACATGTGTTTTACACATAAATTAGAGGATACACTTCTTTAAACAACCTATGTACATATTTAATATAAACCATATGAAATGGGTTCTCACAAGGACGGGGCAAACTTGTTAATGACTAAACAAAATTCTAATCTCCCTATCTGAAACACAATTAAACCTCCTTGACTAAGTCATATTCTTCACATTCTCTTGTGCCAAGGTATTACAATCCTTCTTTTATAAAGAAGTACCGTTATAAAGGAAATACTTGTATACTAATTATCTAAAGAAAAACTAATCAAGGGTAATATGGAAAGTACTTGCAGCTACACGTTAAAACTACTAAAAAAAACTTGACTACAGTTTTTACTTGCTTTATTTTATATTTTAAAACCCCTTCTCAACGTTAATAAAAACACATACTATAATTCACTGGTAAATCATTTTTTCACGTGTTCAGTACTACTTGGCCTAAAAAGCCATAACAGCCACTTAAACCACCTCTCCTCGATAGTGAGTGCAATAATATACCCAACCAATATGTAATGCAAGGCATTCCAATTATGACAATGTATCCAAGGTACTGATCGCCAATATCAAATATCTCTACAGGAACATATCCATTTCATAAATATATGCCCTCACTATCTCACCCTCACACCACCTTCCACACTGCTATCCTAACCTTACACCCCCCCCTCACAAAAAAGACCCTACCCTTGCCCCCCCCCCTGTTCCCTTAGAAGCTGTGCTACAGAAAAATTACGATAACCTATCGAAAAACTTGAATCCCATCTCCCCCCATATATTAACCTATTCCTACACCTTGTCCTATAAAACCTCGCTGCTAACGCTTTTATCCTCAACTGCCCTACAATCTGCCTCATACCCCAAGAAACATGCAAATAATCTGCCATGACATACATCAAAGCCCTACCCACCTCACTTGCTACCCCACTAACATCCATTGACAACGATCTAAGAAAAGACCAACTCCCCCCCCCCCAACAGCCTAATAACCCCCGCCATCCAGACTCTCACCACTTCCAAAGATGAACAAAAATATACCACATGATATGCCGTCTCCTCCTCCCCACAGAATAAACATGTTGCCTCTCTAACAAACCCCATCTTATGCAACATATACTTAGATGCCACCACCCCCATTAGAAAACGATACACCAACTCCCTAACCCTTGCTGGTATCCGAAGCGTCCTGAACTCCCTCCATATGACCCTCCAGTTATACATGGGGTATACTGTGACCCCCTGCAATGCACCCCTTCCCCACACCACACCCACCACTGCTTTTACCTTCAACCTTTTTACCTGCCCCACTGCCAACATGAATCTTATTACATCTTCACACTTTCTCAAATCCCTACCACTCCACCAGTTTCTAGCATCCCTCATCACCCTATCCACCCTAACACCCCTCTCCCCCCCCACCCTTAAATACCTCTGCTTAATATATAAAACCATTACCCTAGATCCTAAGTCCAACAAACCTAGACCCCCCCCTTTTCACCTCCGTCATGACCACATCTTTGGACAACCAGGCCCTCCCAAACCCCCACACAAACCTCAACACCCTCCTCTGTATTTCCTGTATATCCTGCACCCTCAAAGGGAACACCTCCGCTACACCCCAGACCTTGCTATACACCACCGAATTAATTACCAACACCCTCTGCTGTAACGCCACTTCACTGGCCCTCAAACCTTTTAACTTGCCTATAACCCTACTCGTGACTGCTTCTGAGTTAATCCTCCTACATTCCTGCAATTGCTTCATATACCATATCCCACACACCTTAATTCTATCACAAACCGTCCATCCCATCTCCTCCCCCAATCTCCCCCCAACCCATGTTCCTACTTCTAATAACCTAGACTTTGCTAAATTAACTACCATTCCTGAAACATACCCAAAGCTCCTAATGACCTCTCCCACCCTACGTAAAGCCTCCCCACTCGTAACTAACACAGTTGTATCATCCACATAACCTACTATGCCCCCCATACTTCCCCCCCCCACCTCCCCCAATTCCTCGTCCACAGCCTCAAAGAAAGGATTTTGCACGCATGCAAAAAGCAACTGTGACAGCGGGCAACCCTGCCTTAATCCCTGTTCCATCATCACCGCCCCCCCCAGCTTACCATTAACTTGCACCCTCATTACAGCCCCCTCATACAGCGTGCGCACCCACCTCACTACCCCCCCTCCAAAACCCAATTTCTCCAAACATCCCCACAAAAAGTCCCTCTTCACACAGTCATATGCCTGAGCCCAATCCAAGCCAAGGACGCCCCCTCCCTGACAGTTCTCTATAAAATCCCTTATCGCACTATGCCCATTCTTCATAGTCCTTCCTGGAATCCCATACTGTCCCTCATGTACTCTACTCCCAATTACCTTCTTTAACCTGTTCCCCAATACCTTCGCAAAAATTTTGTAATCCGTACACATTAACGACAACGGACGATAATCTCCCAAACCCTTCTCCTCTCCTCCCTTCTTTGGCACCAAGACAACGACCCCAGTTCTCTGTGTTTGCGCCATTCTGCCCCATTTCAACATATAATTCAGAACCTCCACTAGGCACTCCCTCAGAACCTCCCAATGCGCTTTGTAAAAATCATTAGGTAACCCATCTATTCCCGGTGCCTTCCCCTGACTCAACCCATTCACCACTTCCCCCACCTCCTCCCCCGTAATGCCTCCCTCCAACTCCCTATCCCTCTTCCCCATACCCTGCGGTACCCTAATCCCACTAAATGTTTCTATCCCACCTACCCCTCCCCTTCTCTTCCATTTCTCCGTAAACCAATCATCAGCATACCTACTAATAGAATCTGTGTCAGTGAGACCCTGTCCCCTCACATAACCCTCCCCACCCTCCACAACAATATGCGCCACGGTAGTCCTCAACTGTCTGTCCTTGAATTTTCTGAGAACATACCCGGTTGGCTTATCACCCTTTAGTACGTCCTCCAATCCTGCCCTGACCCTGAGTGCATCAAAACGTTCATTATGCATCTCTACTAAACGACTCCTAAGTTCCCCCATAACTCCTTCCCCTCCCTCCCTACTCCCCCCCGCATAACAATCATTCAACTGACCCTCTAAATAATTCTGCAATCCAAACCTCCAACGTGCCCTTTCCCTGCCCCTCTTCCTAAAAAATTCTACAATTTTCACCTTTGCCTGCAACTCCCACCAATCTAACAAATCCACCTCCTCATCCCTAGCCTCCCAAAAGCCCTTCCACCATGACTGAAAAGACCGACCTTGATCCTCCTCCTGTAAAAGCCTCACATTTAATTTCCAATAGCCCTGATATATTCTCGGAATACCATCCACCCTAAGATCAGCCAACACTGCTCTGTGGTCTGAAAAACCCACGTCTACTGTTCTAACTCTCTCCACTCCTATCCCCTGCCTCACATAAATCCTATCCAACCTTGCCTCATAACTCCCCTGTACATAGGTATACTCAACCTGATACCCCCCCCCCTGCCAACCACATCTACCACCCCGACATCACCCAATGCATCCCTTAAAACACCCAACACACACCCCGCCCCCCTAGGAACTACGTCTACATGCCTAATCACACAATTCCAATCACCTCCAATTATCGCTATGGCAGGTAAACCCCTGAGATGATATAACAAAACGTCACGAACAAAATCTGATTTTATCCTTACGTTACCAATCGCAGGCATATAAACTCCCACAAAACATACCCTACTCTCCCCCCACCACCCATCCACCCGAACAACCCTCCCCCCACCCCCCTCCTCCCACCCCATGACTCGCAAGGGACTGGTCTCCTTTACTAAAACAGCCACTCCGCCCTTTAAAAGCGTTGCCATGCTCACAAACAACTTATATCCTCTCAATCTCAACTCACTACCTGACTTATAGTTATGCTCCTGTAGGAAACCAACATCAACATCGTACCTTTTAAGGAAACACTCCAACCACACCCTTTTAACCTCAGTTTTTAAGCCATTAGCATTTATCGTTACACACCTGAATGGTCAAGGAGAGGCGGCTTACCCCTATGCCGCTGTGGCTTGCTCACACTTCCCTTCAAGCTGCTTACACTTTCCTTATTACTCTTTTTAATAGAACTTCCTACCCCTCCTTGTCTCTTCCCCGATTTTCCCTGTACTCCCCCCCCTGTAGGGGAATTGCGGACCACCTCCGCCCAAACCTTCTTACCTGGTCTTTGCCCAGGTGTTAAAACATCATCTAATTCAGTCAGCCCCGCTGGTCTCTTCCTAGAGCTGCCTCCCAAAGCCACCTCTTCCTCAGGTACATCCTCCCTGTGTACCTCTGCCACTACAAGTGTATCCTTTCCAGTGTTCCCTACTACTTCCGACTTCTCACTCAGGCCTTGCAATTGCTGCTTTTCACTGATCCGTTCATCCATGTCCCCTCCTACCAAGGCCTCCTCCAAGAATTCCTGGAGCACTGACTCCAAGGACACCTCCTGTGTCGTCTCCACCACTTCCTCCACCACCTCAGATGTTGGAGAAGGAACTTCCTCCTCCACCGGGAGTGTGACACACGTCCCCATCTGTTCACCCTCCTTCTCCACCTCCTCACTCCATAGAGTAGTCCCATTCTTCGCCGCCGCCACCACACTCGCCTGCTGGATGTCCTCCACCGGGACTGACACCCCCGGGGCAACTCTACGTGCACATTGTGCCGCTATATGGTCAAAAGAGCCACAAAGACGACACGTTCTCCTTTGCCCCACATACGACACATATACCTGATTTCTGGTGCCTGGCAACATTACATACGAAGGTATAGGCGTCTTTAAAGTCATCTTGATATTGTATGACCCTTCCGGGAGGCCCACATATGGTCCATCCCGCCAAACCCCACCTCTGGCTTCATGAATGACACCATACTTGCGAAAAACTTCCTGTATACCAAACTGCGTTGCCTCGAAGGGTACATTCCTCACTCGTACCCACGTGTAGAATGTAGATACGTCATGCAAGCACACATCCATCGTCGAGTTGAGACACATTCGCCGTTCCTGATACTCCTCCACCACACTGCTGTAGTAGCTATTCCTCAGGAACTTTACAAATACTCGTTTCATCCCATTAAGGGCCACACCATACAGTTCCTCATTAGGGATACCATATAAATCCCTAATAATTGCAGGTAGAACGACGTTCATAGTAGCAGGGCTCAGAGAACCCCTCAACAGCTCAATGCAAACTGTATTTATCCTCCTGCCGGTGTACTCCGCCATGTCTGAACAGTGAAAACTGCGCAGAAACCAGTTGTAGTGGGAGCTACTGCACAGTGCGTCCGCACGGCCCAACAGCGATGCGAACAATGTAGACAGAGAGTTGTGTGGGGTGGGTGCTGAGGGGAATAAAGGGGTTGTTGTGGGTTATGTTGATGATACGACGATCTTACTTAGTGGAAAGGAAGATTTTTCAAGGGTGGGTAGAGTCATCAAGAATTTTGGGGCCGTAACGGGAATGAGGGTGAACAAAAGCAAGTCGAAGTTGTTAGAGGTGGGCACTTGGGTAGGCGGGAGATTGGGTCAGGGGTTTGGATGGAATGTCGTGGAACGGATCAAAATTTGTGGAATTTGGTATACAGCGGATAGGCAGGACAGTTGAAGGGTTAATTCAGAGGCAGTTAGGGACAGGGTGGTAGGTAGGTTACGTGGCCTTCGGGCCAGAGATGTTACGTTGCATCAAAGGGCAGTGATCATGAATTCGTTGGTATACAGTAAGGTTTGGGGGGTGGCGGCAGTATATCCCTTGAGGGATTGTGATGTAATAAACATCCAAAGGAGGGCGTTAAGGTACATATGGGGTTATGGGAGGGCGTGGTTGGGACGTGACGTAGTAATGACTGGGGTGCATCAGGGATGATTGGGTTTGTTGGCATTGGGGCCCAGGGTGAGGGCAATTTATGTCAAGATGCGATTCCTCAGAGGGGGGGGTCAGGGGGCGGCGTGTGGGGGAGGTGATGAGGGGCATTCATTGTTGGTGAAGTGGGAGGGGCCTGGAAGTGTGTGAGGATATATTGCGGTATATGTTAAGGGTTTGAGATGTGCGGCGATTGCACATAGGGAGGCTGTTGGGAGTTGAGTATCATCGGGAGACGCTGCAAGGGGTGGCTGTCTTCCCCACATATGAATGGGAGGTAATATGGGAGGAATTTCGAAAGCTAAGAATTCTTGCAAGGGTGTGAGAAGTGGTGTACAGATTCCTTATGGGTACATTGGCGTCAAAAGAGGTGTTGAGGCAGATGGGATATGTGAGTGAGGCGTCATGTGTGCAATGTTTGACGTGGAAAATGCCTTCCATGTAGTGTATTTTTGTCTTTTTTTGGAAAATGTACGGGTGTGGTTAAGGGGCGTTTTTGGGTTACTGGGGGGGAAGGGTGAGGATCCTAAGGGCTTTACTTTTAGACGTGGGAGGAGTGTCTTGTGAGGTAGCGAGGGCGTTAAGGTATATAATGGTTGATTTTTTGTATGTTTCTTGGGGAATGAGGGAGGTTGGGGTAATGTCAGAATCAAGGCTTTAGCGGGCAGTTTTTATAGGTCGGTAGGTAGGAATAGGAGCTTATATGGGGGCCAGTGGGTTACTCTTTTTCCGAAGAGTTATCGGGGATTGACGGTCTCACGACTGCTACGGTTGGTGCCGGGGAAGGACGGCAAGGGGTTGGCTTCCGGAAGTGTGTGATGAGTAACTGGGGATGAATGTAGTAAGGATGTGCGGTGATGGTGGCTGCTACAGTGGTGTATGTGAGACAACATTTGCATCATGTTCCTAAGATGAGGACGAAGCCAGTTGTCCTCGAGACTAGACGTTTGTATTCCTTCATAGTTCACAAGGGGTTTCAGTATGAAAATATATTATAGACGTTGCATGGCACAGGAGCCCAAGGTATAGCTTCATAGCTTCTGTCGATCGACAGAGTCTTTCCTGAGTGAAGGGTTCTGGGTTTTGGCAGTGGTCAATCGATTCTCATTCACCGGTCCATATTTTAACATGATGTAAGATTCTGTCTTTATGGGAGCTTTTGTGTGTGTGTGTGTGTGTGTGTGTGTGTGTGTGTGTGTGTGTGTGTGTGTGTGTGTGTGTGTGTGTGTGTGTGTGTTTGTGAGTGGTTGTGTGCATAGGTCTGTGTGTGTGTGGTGTGTCCGGTTATTGAAATGGGGCTTCTGGGAGCGAGGTGGAGGTTTCATTAGTATGTTTTACTCGATTCTGAAGGTTCTGCCAAGGTGTCCTCTTCGTTACTTTTAACAGAGTGACCAATTGGAAGATATTTTGGTAATAATGTGCACAGGATTTTTTGTGTTGCGAAAGAAGCAGGGTTTTTTGTTTCATTGCCCCAGAGACTAATGTATGATTCTTATTCTCCTTTACTACTGTAGTAAGGGCGAGGTGCCTGCGTGCACCAAGATCATGTACTTACTGTTTGTCAACCCTGTCAGTTTAGAATGTTCTATGTTATAGGAGACGGCATTGAACGTTGCCCTATTAAGTGCTCATCTCTGATTGGAGGTTAATGAGGTAGGAATATATATACACATACGGATTAAGGGGATATTTTTCAAACTGTTCATACTGTGTACCTTGTGTGTGGCGAGAGGAGGCAAATATCATAGAAATTTTTTTTTCTTATAACTTATCATTTGTTCTAGTGTATGCAATGTTGCATAAGATGTGTTTGTTAGGGTATATTTGGTGTGGGGGTGCTATTAGTCTCCTCGAAAATATTGTATTGGGGATTTTCGTTTTCGAATGTCTATGTACATAAAATGTTACTATACAACACAACTGTGAGTAAAAGGCATTAGTGTATAATTAATGTTTAGTATATAAAGTTTTTATACAAGTTATGAATAAGAGAACCAGTTTTGTGTTGTTTCTATTTTTGGTAGAGGAATGTTTAGGTGTAGGTTGTCCTCTGTTTAGTTCTAGGTTTTCTTATATTGTTGCTTACTTTTTCTTCTTAGGTCATTATGTATCACAACATGTATAATGTATACTGTGTTTCTAAATAAAAATATAAAAAAAAAATTCCATGAAATCTGCCAAGCGGAAATCTGTGACTTTGACTTGGTTGTAGTGATTAAGATAATTCTATGATATAATGTAACTTGAGTGATTTCTGATCGCTTTCCCCAAGCTCAGTATTAACCTCAAAATTATTGATTTGAGATTCCTTGTTAGCAAAAGCCAAGTCAAGCAGTTGCTTCTGTCACAAGCTGCTCTAAAACACAATCATGGATCATTTGTAGACTCAAGATTTACTGTCAAATTCCTAAAATAAATTTGGCTAAAGTTAGAATTTTCCATTAAAACAACATTGTCGTATATCGATGCATTAGTAATTTCGTCCTATAGATGTTTAGCGTGTTTCCTATCTAGATTTGGACTTGTAAATCACACACAATATTAACTTTCCACGTCCCTAGAGAAACTGTAGCCAAATGGATGCCGTGTCCGTCATTTTTATTTTTATATCTTGTTTAATACAAGAGTTTGAATTATCTCTTCCATATATTGCCACTCCACCACTCTTCCTGTGGACCACATCAATGCTTCCTGCATATGCAATTAGGCTTAGCTCATTCATCTTTTTTCTTACTCTCATATTATCAGTACAGTAGACTTTAAAGGAGTTAGCCAATCGTTGCCCTCTGTTGTTTCTCTTCGATTGTTTACCAATTCTTTGCTTTTAGTAGCAACTATATGATGAAAGAATATGTCTTTTGAACATTTCTCTGAGGTATGTTGACAATTCTTGCTGTTTTTACCTGTGAATCTCGGACCACAATAATATGCTTATCTTTATTAGCAGAGGAATTGATGATACATTTATCGACCCTGACCGTTGAAGTACATTCGTCCCTGGAAACAAAAGAGCGATTTCCTAAAATCAAATCTGCTCCTTCAACTTTCATCAGTTTGATGTTTTTCCTTTTACTAGAAATCCCTTCCAATTTGTTACTGCTGCCAACCTGTTCCTCACTAACGGTAACCTGTTTTTCTTCACATACCTCAACCACTTCATTCACTGTCACACGTATCTAGGCGAATTTTGAGCTTCGTGTGTTCCTCTTTAAGAAGAAGAACCTTCTTCTTCAACGCCTTTAGCTCTGACTTTAAAACTCTACAAAAACAAGCCATGGTAACATTATACACTCCACACACTAATACCACAAGAACAGCTGTAGAGAGGTAGCTTGACTTCCCTTGACCACTACCTCAGTGAACAGTGTCTGTCAGGCAGTGTGTGTGTGAGGCAGTGTGTGTCAGGCAGTGTGTGTGTGTAAGGCAGTGTGTGTCAGGCAGTGTGTGTGTGTGTGTGTGTGTGTAAGGCAGTGTGTGTGTGTGTGTGTGTGTGTGTGTGTGTGTCAGGCTGAGTGTGTGTGTGTGTGTGTGTTTAGCAGAGTGCGTCAGTGTATGTGTACTCAATTGTACTCACCTAACTGTGGTTGCAGGTGTCGATACTTAGCTCCTGGCCCCGCCTCTTCACTGACCGCTACTGGGTCCTCCCTCTCCCTGCTCCATGAGCTTTATCATACCTCATCTTAAAACTATGTATGGGTCCTGCCTCCAGGAAGCATACATAGTTTTAAGATGTGTGTGTGTGTGTGTGTACTCACCTAGTTGAGGTTGCAGGGGTCGAGTCCAAGCTCCTGGCCCCCTGGACCGCTATGGGACCCCGCTCGTCACAGGTGCCCACTGTGTGTGTGTGTGTGTGTGTGTGTACTCACCTAGTTGAGGTTGCAGGGGTCGAGTCCAAGCTCCTGGCCTCCTGGACCCCTGTGGGACCCCGCTCATCACAGGTGCCCACTGTGTGCGTGTGCGTGTGTGTGTGTGTGTGTGTGTGTGTGTGTGTGTGTGTGTGTGTGTGTGTGTACGTACCTATTTGTACTCACCTATTTGTGGTTGCAGGGGTCGAGTCATAGCTCCTGGCCCCGCCTCTTCGCTGATTGCTACTAGGTCCTCTCTCTCCCTGCCCCATGAGCTTTGTGTGTGTGTGTGTGTGTGTGTGTGTGTGTGTGTGAGTGTGTGTGTGTGTGTGTGATGCAGTGTCAGACAGTGTGTGTGACAGGAGAGGTCGTTAAGTTCACAGTATTGTTGCTCGGGTTGTCTGCGATGCACAGCAGATTTTGCGTCAACTTTCCTCAAAATTTGCATACAAAATTATTCCCTAAGTTTGTGACCTCTGAAGTATGACATTCCAGGAGGCAAAAAATGCGTGTGCCACTACTGAGTTTAGCTGCAGAGACGCACTGCAATACTGCCCACGTAGTGTTCACACACACACACACACACATACAGTGGGCACCTGTGACGAGCGGGGTCCCACAGGGGTCGGTCCTAGGACCAGTGCTATTTTTGGTATATGTGAATGACATGATGGAAGGGACAGACTCAGAAGTGTCCCTGTTCCCAAATGATGTGAAGTTAATGAGGAGAATTAAATCAGATGAGGATCAGGCAGGACTTAAAAGGGACCTGCGAAGGCTGGACACCTGGTCCAGCAACTGGCTTCTCGAATGTAATCCCGTCAAATGCAAAGTCATGAAGATCGGGGAAGGACAAAGAAGACCGCAGACGAAGTATAGGCTAGGTGGCCAAAGACTGCAAACCTCGCTCAAGGAGAAAGATCTTGGGGTGAGCATAACAACGAGCACGTCTCCGGAAGCACAAATCAGCCAGATAACTGCTGCAGTATATGGGCGCCTGGCAAACCTGAGAATAGCATTCGGATACCTCAGTAAGGAATCGTTCAAGACACTGTACACCGGGTATGTCAGGCCCATACTGGAGTATGCAGCACAAGTTTGGAACCCACACTTGGCCAAGCACGTCAAGAAATTAGAGTAAGTGCAAAGGTTTGCAACAAGGCTAGTTCAAGAGCTAAGGGGAATGTCCTGCGAAGAAAGTGTAAGGGAAATAGGCCTGACGACACTGGAGGACAGGAGGGTTAGAGGAGAAATGATAACGACATACAAAATACTGCGTAGAATAGACAAGGTGGACAGAGACAGGATGTTCCAGAGAGGTTACACAGAAACAAGGGGTCACACTTGGAAGCTGAAGACTCAGGTGAGTCAAAGGGATGTAGGGAAGTATTTCTTCAGTCATAGAGTAGTCAGGAAGTGGAATAATCTAGCAAATGATGTAGTGGAGGCAGGAGCCATAAATTGCTTTAAGACGAGGTATGATAAAGCTCAGGGAGCAGGGAGAGAGAGGACCTTGTAGTGCTCAGTGAAGAGGCGGGGCCAGGAGCTGAGTCTCGACCCCTGCAACCACAATTAGGTGAGTACACACACACACACAAACACACACACAACACACACACACACACACACACACACACACACACACACACACACACACACACACACACACACACATACACACACACACACACACACATTCGGGTAGCGGCCAGGTGAAGAGGCGTGACCAGGAGCTGTGAATCGACCCCCGCAACAACAACTAGGTGAGTACAACTAGGTGAGTACACCTCAAAGGCGACAGGGCCGGATAACATATCTCCATGGGTCCTGAGTGAGGGAACAGAGGTGCTTCGTGTACCACTAACAACTATCTTCTACACATCTTTCGAAACAGGACAGCTACCGGAAGTATGGAAGACAGCAAATGTAGTCCCATTTTTTAAAAAAAGAGACAGATACGAAGCATTGAACTACACACCAGTGTCACTGACGTGTATAGTATGTAAGGTCATGGAGAAAATTTTCAGAAGAGTTGTGGAGCACCTAGGAAGGAATGAGCTTATCAACGACCGCCAGCACGGTTTCAGGAATGGGAAATCCTGTGTCACAAACCTACTGGAGTTCTATGACAGGGTGAGGGCTGTAAGACAAGAGAGAGAGGGGTGGGTAGATTGCATTTTCTTGGGCTGTAAAAAGGCGTTTGACAAAGTTCCACAAAAGAGACTAGTGCAGAAGCTGGAGGACCAGGCAGGGATAACAGGGAAGGCACTACAATGGATCAGGGAATACCTGTCAGGAAGACAACAGCGAGTCATGGTACGTGGCGAGATGTCAGAGTGGGCGCCTTTAACGAGCGGGGTGCCACAGGGATCAGTCCTAGGACCAGTGCTGTTTCTGGTATTTGTGAACGACATGACGGAAGGAATAGTATCCCAAGTGTCCCTGTTTGCAGATGATGTAAAGTTGATGAGAAGAATTAAATCGGACACCAGGCAGAACTACAGAGGGATCTGGACAGACTGCAGGCCTGGTCCAGCAACTGGATTTTGGAGTTCAACCCCACCAAGTGCAAAGTCATGAAGATTGGGGAAGGACAAAGAAGACCACAGACGGAGTACAGTCTAGGGGGCAAGGGCCTGACGACACTAGAGGACAGGAGGGTTAGAGGAGACATGATAACGACATACAAAATACTGCATGGAATAGACAAGGTGGGCAGAGACAGGATGTTCCAGAGAGGGGACACAGAAACAAAGGGTCACACTTGGAAGTTAAAGACTCAGATGAGTCAAAGGAATGTTAGGAAGTATTTCTTCAGTCATAGAGTAATCAGGAAGTGG
>NC_091303.1:35122492-35137383 GCF_038502225.1 Cherax quadricarinatus | reverse complement strand
ACCACGTTTCAGTTAATGCAATGATATCAAAGTTCCCAGCACATGCTACCAAACGTAGTTCATTAATTTTATTTCTTGCACTTTGACTGTTAGCATAAAATGCCATCATATGTTTTTTCTTCTGCACATTTTTCCTATTGATCTTTGTTTTTACACAATTTCTGAAATTATCATTACCCAGAGTTACTCCATGACAGTTACTATTAAGATTCTTAATATCAGAGCATAAGTCAATATATCTATACTCATTATTAATCATTTCTAAACCCATACCTCTAACTAATCCTAGTTTAAAGTCCTAACAACCCCCTCAACTGAGTTAGCAAGAAAACCCACACCTGCCCTGGATAAGTGAACCCCATCCCTGGCATACATGTCATTTCGGCCATAGAAGTTGTCCCAGTTGTCAATGAATGGTACTACATTATCCTTACAGTGTTTATCCAGCCAACAATTAATACCAATTGCTCTGGACAACCATTCATTACCAACACCTCTTCTTGGCAAAATGCCACATGTAACAGGGCGCCCCCCCCCCTTCTTCCTAATGATGTCTATAGCTGTCCTGAACTTTCTAACTCCTCACTTCTACGCTTCCCTACGTCATTGCCTCCAGCACTGAGGCAAATAGGATTGATCCCATTACCGTTCATGATGTTGTCAAGCCGGCTAACAATGTCCTCCATCCCAGCCCCAGGAAAGCAAACCCTCTGTCTCCTACTCCTTTCCTTCAAGCAGAATGCCCTATCCATGTATCTAACCTGGCTATCCCCAACAACAACAATATTCTTACCTTCCCTGTTGTCGTTCGTCGTGACGGTCCCAGTAGTCGACTCACATTTGTCGGGTAGCACCGAGAATGCATTGGAGGTTTCCACAAGAGCTCCCACAGCAGTCTCTTTCTTCTTCATCGTTTCTGGCTTTCTATTCGTCTTCTTGATCGTCAACTTCGTCGTCCCCTGCTGTCCAGCCACTGACCAGGATCCCTTCTTGACCTGAGGACTCGAAACAGGAGGACTACTACGAATTCTCTTGTTTTCCTCGGTCAATCGCCGTATCTCCATCTTTGCTACCCTCAATTCTTCCTTAAGCTGCTGGTAAAGTTGCTCGATGGAGGGCATCTTGGTTCAGTCCACGGGGAGCACACAATACACTTCTTCACAGAGCTAAGTACAGGTCACCACTGAGTTAAGTACAGGTCACCACTCAATAAGTACAGGTCACCACTCTTAAGTACAATATGATAATGTGTATATGGACTTCAGTAAGGCTTTTGACAGGGTCCCACATCAGAGACTACTGAGGAAAATTAAGGCACATGGAATAGGAGGAGAAATTTTTTCCTGGATAGAGGCATGGTTGACAAATAGGCAGCAGAGAGTTTGCATAAATAGGGAGAAATCAGAGTGGGGAAGCATCACGAGCGGTGTTCCACAGGGGTCAGTGTTGGGCCCCCTGCTGTTCACAATCTACATAAACGACATAAATGAGGGCATAAAGAACGACATCAGCAAGTTTGCCGATGACACCAAAATAGGCCGTCGAATTAATTCTGACGAGGACATTAGAGCACTCCAGGAAGATTTGAATAGACTGATGCAGTGGTCGGAGAAGTGGCAGATGCAGTTAAATATAGACAAATGCAAAGTTCTAAATGTTGGACAGGACAATAACCATGCCAAATATAAATTAAATAATGTAGATCTTAATATTACGGATTGCGAAAGAGATTCAGGAGTTCTGGTTAGCAGTAATCTGAAACCAAGACAACAGTGCATAAGTGTTCGCAATAAAGCTAATAGAATCCTTGGCTTCATATCAAGAAGCAAAAATAATAGTCCTCAGGTTGTTCTTCAACTCTATACATCCTTGGTTAGGCCTCATTTAGATTATGCTGCACAGTTTTGGTCACCGTATTACAGAATGGATATAAATGCTCTGGAAAATGTACAAAGGAGGATGACAAAGTTGATCCCATGTATCAGAAACCTTCCCTATGAGGACAGACTAAGGTCCCTGAATCTGCACTCTCTAGAAAGACGTAGAATTAGGGGGGATATGATTGAGGTGTATAAATGGAAGACAGGAATAAATAAAGGGGATGTAAATAGTGTGCTGAAAATATCTAGCCTAGACAGGACTCGCAGCAATGGTTTTAAGTTGGAAAAATTCAGATTCAGGAAGGATATAGGAAAGTACTGGTTTGGTGATAGAGCTGTGGATGAGTGGAACAAACTCCCAAGTACAGTTATGTAGCTTTAAAAATAGGTTGGATAAATACATGAGTGGATGTGGGTGGGTGTGAGTTGGACCTGATAGCTTGTGCTACCAGGTCGGTTGCCGTGTTCCTCCCTTAAGTCAATGTGACCTGACCTGGCTAGGTTGGATGCATTGGCTTAAGCCGGTAGGAGACTTGGACCTGCCTCGCATGGGCCAGTAGGCCTGCTGCAGTGTTCCTTCGTTCTTATATTCTTATGTTCTTACACTAGCAGGCCAGGAAGATTATTAAAACAGCTGACCTGTGTGGTAAGTTTCTGGTGACTTCTGGCACCTGCCTCTTTAGGCCTATCACTTCAGTTTCAGTTACACTTGTTTTAAATGACACTTTAGCATTTATTAGCTATGGTACCACTGTAGTATACACTATAACACTCTGTATACACAATATTATCAGGGAGTTCTATTATTATTATTTTGCACACGGCACACAGGCCTATGATTCCCCTCTGGCAGTAGAACTCTGCTAGATAGTGCACACTAATCCTCCTTTATGACTCAGTATGTACTATTTTCTCCTCAAGACTGGTTCCAAGCGCTAGAGGGATGTATCGTAGAAGATTGATGGCACAAATTAAAGTTCTAGCACGTAAGAGAGACCGTGAAAACACGAAAAAACACGGAGCACAACGAGGCACGGCGGGCACTATAACTATAACTATAGGGAGTATACTCCAGGTAGAAATCAATATGGCTTTCGCAATAAAAAAAGATTTTTTAGTATTAAACAGTTAACAAAAGTGAGACGGAAAAAGTCCTCTCAGACGTAGTATGTCTAGATTTCCAAAAGGCAGCCTAGGACAAGATACCTCATCAAAGACTGTTAGAATAAAAGGCATGATATAAAAGAGAAACTTCATACCTGAAATAACATAAGAACATAAGAAAGAAGGAACACTGCAACAGGCCTACTGACCCATGCAGAGCAGGTCCATGTCCCCCCCCCGGATTAGCCCAATGACCCACCCAGTCTGGTCACCTCCACTCAAGGAAGGAGCAAGGCACCAGACTCAGCAGGACAAGCTAGTCAGGTTCAACTCACACCCACCCACACCCATTCATGTATTTATCTAACCTATTTTTAAAACTACACAACGTTTTAGCCTGAATAACTCTACTCGGGAGTTTGTTCCACTCATCCACAACTCTGTCCTCTTCAATACTTCGGAGAAACTGGTCGATCTCTTTCTGACAGACTTAGGGAGCACAAAAATAGTGTTAGGCTTGCCGACACTAACAATGCTCTTTTCTGTCACGTCAGAGATCATAGCCTATAGAGATCTCTATAGAGATCATAGACTGGTCTTCTGCTAAAACTGTCTTCCCTACTTCCAACTCGAACAGTCGCCGTCTAGTTGAATCCTCTCTAATACACAACTTTCCTTGTATGAACCTTAGCCCTGGCTTCGTCTCTGTATGAACCAGGCCTACTGACCCATGCAGAGCAGGTCCATGTCCCCCCCCCGGATTAGCCCAATGACCCACCCAGTCTGGTCACCTCCACTCAAGGAAGGAGCAAGGCACCAGACTCAGCAGGACAAGCTAGTCAGGTTCAACTCACACCCACCCACACCCATTCATGTATTTATCTAACCTATTTTTAAAACTACACAACGTTTTAGCCTGAATAACTCTACTCGGGAGTTTGTTCCACTCATCCACAACTCTGTCCTCTTCAATACTTCGGCGAAACGTCTACGATTGGGATGCCCGGGTGTTGCGCATGTGTCTGAATTTCATCTTGTCGGTATTATATACCATTCTTGTACTACTACTACTACTATCACCACCTCTTCCTGCCTATATATAGCCGTCCTGCTGGGTTAAGCCCTGGCTCTATTTCTACGACTAAGAACACTCCTCTCCAGCACTATTCTTCGTCTGTTCCGTCATCCCCGCTCATCCCATTTGGGATCTTACCTGAACTTTCGTTCGTTCGTTCGTTCGTTACTTCTGGCTAGTGTGACTTTGTAAATGGTCCAAGTCGGACCGAAACGTCGTCGTAAGCTTCTCTCTTTTATGTGCGGGTTATTCGTGTAACGTTCCAGTCACGGTATTGTGCCTTTTTTTTGTTATCTATTACCAAACCAGTGCTTTCCTATATCCTTCCTGAATCTGAATTTTTCCAACTTGAAACAGTTGCTGCGAGTCCTGCCTTGGCTGGAAATTTTCAGCACGCTATTTACATCCCCTTTATTTATCCCTGTTTTCCATTTATACACCTCGATCATATCCCCCCTAATTCTTCTATGCCTTTCGAGAAAGTGCAGATTCAGGGCCCTCAG
The DNA here is from genome assembly GCF_038502225.1 of Cherax quadricarinatus. Lineage (NCBI taxonomy): Eukaryota > Metazoa > Arthropoda > Malacostraca > Decapoda > Parastacidae > Cherax > Cherax quadricarinatus. The sequence goes on along the minus strand of NC_091303.1, from coordinate 35,132,821 downwards.
TCTATCCTCATAGGGAAGATTTCTGATACATCTTTGTCATCCTCCTCTGTACGTTTCCCAGAGCATTTGTATCCATTCTGTAATACGGTGACCAGAACTGAGCAGCATAGTGTAAATGAGGCGTGACCAAGAATATATAGAGTTGAAGAACAACCTGAGGACTTCTATTATTTATACTTCTAGATATGAAGCCAAGAATTCTGTTAGCTCTATTGCGAACACTAATGCACTGTTGTCTTGGTTTTAGATCACTGCTGACCAGAACTTCTAAATCCTTTTCGCAATCAGTAATATTAAGATCTACATTATTTAGTTTATATGTCACATGGTTCTTTTCCTGTCCAACATTTAGAACTTTGCATATGTCTATAATAAAGTGCATCTGCCACTTCTCCGACCATTGCATCAGTCTATTCAAATCATCCTGGAGTGCTCTAGTGTTCTCATTAGAATGAATTGGACGGCCTATTTTGGTGTCATCAGCAAATTTGCTGATGTCACTATTTATTCCCTCATCTATGTCGTTTATGTAAATTTTGAACAATAACGGGCCCAACACTGACCCCTGAGGAACACCGCTTGTGACGTGCCCCCATTCTGATTTCTCCCCATTTATGCAAGCTCTCTGCTACCTATTTGTCAGCCATGCCTCTACCCAAGAAAAAAAATTCTCCTATTCCGTGTGCCTTAAGTTTCCTCAATAGCCTTTTATGTGGAACTCTATCGAAAGCCTTACTGAAGTCCATATACACAATATTATATTCATTACCATGATCTACCTCCTCAAACACCTTTGTAAAACCGTGTTGAGATTCATTAATCAATCTGTGCCTATCAAGATGGCTACGAATTGCTTCGGCAATTATTGATTCCATAAAGTTTCCCACTATGGAGGTAAGGCTTATTGGTCTGTAGTTCGAAGCCAAGGACCTGTCACCTGCCTTGTAAATAGGTATTACATTTGCCATTTTCCACTTATCAGGCACTATGCCAGCTTGTAGTGATATGTTAAAAAGATTAGCCAAAGGTATGCTAAGCTCCTCTTTACATTCCTATAACACCCTTGCAAACAGTTCGTCAGGGCCTGCGGATTTGTTAGGTTTTAGGTTCTCTATTTGTCTTAGGACCATGTCACTAGTTACTGCAATTGTGCAGTATATTTCAGAAATATTGCTAGTATTTTCCTGGGTGAAAACTGAGAGGAAGTAGGTATTGAGAATTTCACACATATCCTTGTCACTGTCAGTGATTTGACCAGAGTTACTCTTAAGTGGGCCAGTCTTGTCCCTAATCTTACTTCTGTATACCTGAAAAAAACCCTTTTGGGTTAGTCTTTGAATCCCTTTCAACCTTAGCCTCATAATCCCTTTTTGCTTTTCTTATTCCTTTCTTTATTTCTCTCTTTAATTGAATACACTGATTTCTTAACTGCCCATCCCCTCTTTTGATATGCCTGTATATGCCTCTCTTTTGACCAATGAGATGTTTTAATCTATTGTTCATCCATTTGGGATCAATTTTGTTAGATCTAATTTCCCTACTCGGAATAAAAGTTGTCTGGGCAGCTAGAACTATGCTCTGAAAAATGTCGTATTGGCAACCAAGATCACCTACTTGATCCATAGTCAGGACATCCCAATTTAGCCCACCCAGGTAATTTTTCAGTCCCATTAAGTCGTTCAAGTGAAAATCTGGGACAGAGATTTGATTTCAGTTATCTGGGTAATTCCATGATATATTGAAACTAAGTGATTTGTGATCACTTTCCCCAAGCTCATCATTAACCACAAGATTATTAATTAGTGACTCGTGCCAACAAAAACCAAGTCAAGCAGATTGTTTCCTCTAGTTGGTTCTGTCACAACCTGTTCTGAAAAGCAATCCTGAACCGTATCAAGAAAGTCACTAGACTCAAAATTTCCTGTCATATTGTTCCAATCAGTTTGTCTAAAGTTAAATTCTCCCATTGTCACAACATTTTCTTATCTAGATGTCTTATGAATTTCGTCCCATAACAGCTTACTGCACTCCCTATCAAGGTTTGGGGGCCTATAAATCATACCCAAAATTAATTTGTCACGATCCTTGAGAAACTGTTGCCAACAGATTCTGTGTTCGATGTTTCTAATCTTATATCATGTCTAAGACAACAATTTAAATTTTCTCTGACATACATCGCCAATCCACCACCCTTCCTGTTGACTCTATCAATGTGGAATAGTTTATAACCCTGTTTGTTGCATTCAGAAGGCATTTCTCTATCAGGTTGAACCAAGTCTCTGTTATACCAATAATATTTATATTACCTACACTTGCAAGTAATCTTAGCTCATATATCTTATTTCTTAGACTACTACTATTTGTATAGTAAACCTTAAGGGAGCTAGTCAGTCGTTGCTCTCTGCTATCTCTCTTTATTTGTTGATCAATTGATTTGTCATTACTAGCAACTTTATTTTGAATATTGTCTTTTAAACATATCCCTGAGGTATCCTGGTAATAACACTTCTTTTTAACCCTGATAATGCAGCCTGATTGTTTCCCACAAACACCCATACCTCTATAATCTATCAGTTTAAATTCCTAGACAAGTCATCAAATACCCTCTCAATCGAATTGGCTAATGCAACCACACCATCCCCAGAGAGATGAACCCCATCCTTTTCATACATATCACATTTGCCAAAGAATAGGTCCCAGTTATCAATGAATGGGATTGCAAGTTCCTTGCAGTACCTGTCTAGCCAGCAATTTATACCAATTGCCCTAGACATCCCTTCATTGCCCACTCCCTTTCTAGGAAAGATGCTATAAACTTTCCATAAACTTTCCCACAATGGAGGTAAGACTTATTGGTCTATAGTTCGAAGCCAAGGACCTGTCACCTGCCTTGTAAATAGGTATTACATTTGCCATTTTCCACTTATCAGGCACTATGCCCGTTTTGTAGTGATATGTTAAAAAGATTAGCCAAAGGTATGCTAAGTTCCTCTTTACATTCCTTTAACACCCTTGCAAACAGTTCATCAGGGCCTGGGGATTTGTTAGTTTTTAGTTTCTCTATTTGTGTGAGGACCATGTCACTAGTTACCGCAATCGTACATAGTATATTATCGCAGACGGGAGCAGGACAAGGCACGGGGGGGAGGTGGAAATCTTTAGCTCAAGTACTTTCACACTTCTCAGTGCGTCATCAGCATAGGTTCGAGTCCTTGGCTAGTCCCAGTGTTATTGATCAATACCACTCGTTCGTGGGCACAATAATATAAAATACTGCTCGTTGCACTAGTACACCAAACAGGGACTAGAATTAAATTAGCCTAGAGTCATCCACACCATCGTATGTCCTTGGGTAGCGAGTACAACATCCAATTCTACTGGATGCGCTACTCTTAAGGATTGTATGGTCCAGTGGATTAAAGCGTCATGAGTTTTCGCCCACCATGAGGCAGGCCAAAGTAGTACGGGTTCGAGTCCTTGGTTAGTTGCAGTGTTGTTATTGATCAATACCACTCGTTTGTGGGCATAATAATGTATATATATATATATATATATATATATATATATATATATATATATATATATATATATATATATATATATAGAGAGAGAGAGAGAGAGAGAGAGAGAGCAAAGGAAGGGGTAGCAGTAATGTTAAATGATAAGTTATGGAAGGAGAAAAGAGAATATGAATGTGTAAATTCAAGAATTATGTGGATTAAAGTAAAGGTTGGATGCGAGAAGTGGGTCATAATAAGCGTGTATGCACCTGGAGAAGAGAGGAATGCAGAGGAGAGAGAGAGATTTTGGGAGATGTTAAGTGAATGTATAGGAGCCTTTGAACCAAGTGAGAGAGTAATTGTGGTAGGGGACCTGAATGCTAAAGTAGGAGAAACTTTTAGAGAGGGTGTGGTAGGTAAGTTTGGGGTGCCAGGTGTAAATGATAATGGGAGCCGTTTGATTGAACTTTGTATAGAAAGGGGTTTAGTTATAGGTAATACATATTTTAAGAAAAAGAGGATAAATAAGTATACAAGATATGATGTAGGGCGAAATGACAGTAGTTTGTTGGATTATGTATTGGTAGATAAAAGACTGTAGAGTAGACTTCAGGATGTACATGTTTATAGAGGGGCCACAGATATATCAGATCACTTTCTAGTTGTAGCTACACTGAGAGTAAAAGGTAGATGGGATACAAGGAGAATAGAAGCATCAGGGAAGAGAGAGGTGAAGGTTTATAAACTAAAAGAGGAGGCAGTTAGGGTAAGATATAAACAGCTATTGGAGGATAGATGGGCTAATGAGAGCATAGGCAATGGGGTCGAAGAGGTATGGGGTAGGTTTAAAAATGTAGTGTTAGAGTGTTCAGCAGAAGTTTGTGGTTACAGGGAAGTGGGTGCAGGAGGGAAGAGGAGCGATTGGTGGAATGATGATGTAAAGAGAGTAGTAAGGGAGAAAAAGTTAGCATATGAGAAGTTTTTACAAAGTAGAAGTGATGCAAGGAGGGAAGAGTATATGGAGAAAAAGAGAGAGGTTAAGAGAGTGGTGAAGCAATGTAAAAAGAGAGCAAATGAGAGAGTGGGTGAGATGTTATCAACAAATTTTGTTGAAAATAAGAAAAAGTTTTGGAGTGAGATTAACAAGTTAAGAAAGCCTAGAGAACAAATGGATTTGTCAGTTAAAAATAGGAGAGGAGAGTTATTAAATGGAGAGTTAGAGGTATTGGGAAGATGGAGGGAATATTTTGAGGAATTGTTAAATGTTGATGAAGATAGGGAAGCTGTGATTTCGTGTATAGGGCAAAGAGGAATAACATCTTTTAGGAGTGAGGAAGAGCCAGTTGTGAGTGTGGGGGAAGTTCGTGAAGCAGTAGGTAAAATGAAAGGGGGTAAGGCAGCTGGGATTGATGGGATAAAGATAGAAATGTTAAAAGCAGGTGGGGATATAGTTTTGGAGTGGTTGGTGCAATTATTTAATAAATGTATGGAAGAGGGTAAGGTACCTAGGGATTGGCAGAGAGCATGCATAGTTCCTTTGTATAAAGGCAAAGGGGATAAAAGAGAGTGCAAAAATTATAGGGGGATAAGTCTGTTGAGTATACCTGGTAAAGTGTATGGTAGAGTTATAATTGAAAGAATTAAGAGTAAGACGGAAAATAGGATAGCAGATGAACAAGGAGGCTTTAGGAAAGGTAGGGGGTGTGTGGACCAGGTGTTTACAGTGAAACATATAAGTGAACAGTATTTAGATAAGGCTAAAGAGGTTTTTGTGGCATTTATGGATTTGGAAAAGGCGTATGACAGGGTGGATAGGGGGGAAATGTGGCAGATGTTGCAAGTGTATGGTGTAGGAGGTAGGTTACTGAAAGCAGTGAAGAGTTTTTACGAGGATAGTGAGGCTCAAGTTAGAGTATGTAGGAAAGAGGGAAATTTTTTCCCAGTAAAAGTAGGCCTTAGACAAGGATGTGTGATGTCACCGTGGTTGTTTAATATATTTATAGATGGGGTTGTAAGAGAAGTAAATGCGAGGGTCTTGGCAAGAGGCGTGGAGTTAAAAGATAAAGAATCACACACAAAGTGGGAGTTGTCACAGCTGCTCTTTGCTGATGACACTGTGCTCTTGGGAGATTCTGAAGAGAACTTGCAGAGATTGGTGGACGAATTTGGTAGGGTGTGCAAAAGAAGAAAATTAAAGGTGAATACAGGAAAGAGTAAGGTTATGAGGATAACAAAAAGATTAGGTGATGAAAGATTGAATATCAGATTGGAGGGAGAGAGTATGGAGGAGGTGAACGTATTCAGATATTTGGGAGTGGACGTGTCAGCAGATGGGTCTATGAAAGATGAGGTGAATCATAGAATTGATGAGGGAAAAAGAGTGAGTGGTGCACTTAGGAGTCTGTGGAGACAAAGAACTTTGTCCTTGGAGGCAAAGAGGGGAATGTATGAGAGTATAGTTTTACCAACGCTCTTATATGGGTGTGAAGCATGGGTGATGAATGTTGCAGCGAGGAGAAGGCTGGAGGCAGTGGAGATGTCATGTCTGAGGGCAATGTGTGGTGTGAATATAATGCAGAGAATTCGTAGTTTGGAAGTTAGGAGGAGGTGCGGGATTACCAAAACTGTTGTCCAGAGGGCTGAGGAAGGGTTGTTGAGGTGGTTCGGACATGTAGAGAGAATGGAGCGTAACAGAATGACTTCAAGAGTGTATCAGTCTGTAGTGGAAGGAAGGCGGGGTAGGGGACGGCCTAGGAAAGGTTGGATGGAGGGGGTAAAGGAGGTTTTGTGTGCGAGGGGCTTGGACTTCCAGCAGGCATGCGTGAGCGTGTTTGATAGGAGTGAATGGAGACAAATGGTTTTTAATACTTGACGTGCTGTTGGAGTGTGAGCAAAGTAACATTTATGAAGGGATTCAGGGAAACCGGCAGGCCGGACTTGAGTCCTGGAGATGGGAAGTACAGTGCCTGCACTCTGAAGGAGGGGTGTTAATGTTGCAGTTTAAAAACTGTAGTGTAAAGCACCCTTCTGGCAAGACAGTGATGGAGTGAATGATGGTGAAAGTTTTTCTTTTTCGGGCCACCCTGCCTTGGTGGGAATCGGCCAGTGTGATAATAAATAATAAATAATAAATAAAAACATATATATATATATACGTGTATATATATATATATGTATATATATATATATATATATGTATATATATATATATATATATATATATATATACACACCAAACGGGGAGTAGAATGAAATTAGCTCTGAGGCACCCACACCATAGTATGTCCTCGGATCACGGCACAACACCTAGCTCTGCTGGGTGCATGATTTTTGTAGGATTGTATGGTCCAGTGGGTTAGAGCGTCGTAAATTTTCGTTCACCATTAGGCGTGCTAAAACAATGCGTGTTTGATCCCCCGGCTAGTCGCAGTGTTGTTATTGAATAAATACCAATCGTTGGTGGTGTCAATACTGTTTATATATATATATATATATATATATATATATATATATATATATATATATATATATATATATATATATATATATATATGCAAAACAACCACTCTGAAAGAATAGAGAGTGAGTAGTCACGAAAGAGCTTGGAATTTCTCTATTCTTTCAGAGTGGTTGTTTTGCATATTCTGAAATCACCTGTTTACTGTGATCTTATTGCATATATATATATATATATATATATATATATATATATATATATATATATATATATATATATATATATATATATATATATATATATATATATATATATATATACATATATGTATTTATTAATTTATTTATATATGTATATATATATATATGTATATATATATATATGTATATATATATATATATGTATATATATGTATATATGTATATATATATATATGTATATATATGTATATATATATATATATATATATATATATGTATATATATATATATGTATATATATGTATTTATTATATATATATATATATATATATATATATATATATATATATATATATATATATATATATATATATATAGATGTATTTATTATATATATTTATATATATATATATATATTTATATATATTTATATATCTATATATATATATATGTATATATATGTATATATATATATATATATATATATATATATATATATATATGTATATATATGTATATATATATATATATATATATATATATATATATGTATTTATTATATATATATATATATATATATATATATATATATATATATATATATATATATATATATATATATATATATATATATATATATATATATATATGCAATAAGATCACAGTAAACAGGTGATTTCAGAATATGCAAAACAACCACTCTGAAAGAATAGAGAAATTCCAAGCGCTTTCGTGACTACTCACATTATCAAGGAACTATGAAAGTAAAGCATCCAAGGAAGCTATATAAGGGGTCTGGCCAGCACCTCACTATCAGATCCCACAACGGTTAAACACCTGACGCGCGCCGACCCAACTTGGATAGGTCCTTGGCACAACTCACCCCACAAACTATTCTACCCAAGAAAATTTAAAAATTATTTGTCCAGTGTATTATTAAATTCTTCCCAAATTCTATTAATTATAAATGGATCTAATTTATATAAACCAATGGAAATATTCATATTATTGTCAAAACTGCTTTTTATAATTGAATCTTGTTTCATAAAAAGTAGTTTTGACAATAATATGAATATTTCCTTTGGTTTATATAAATTAGATCCATTTAAAATTAATAGAATTTGGGAAGAATTTAATAATACACTGGACAAATAATTTTTAAATTTTCTTGGGTAGAATAGTTTGTGGGGTGAGTTGTGCCAAGGACCTATCCAAGTTGGGTCGGCGCGCGTCAGGTGTTTAACCGTTGTGGGATCTGATAGTGAGGTGCTGGCCAGACCCCTTATATAGGTTCCTTGGATGCTTTTCTTTCATAGTTCCTTGATAATGTGAGTAGTCACGAAAGCGCTTGGAATTTCTCTATTCTTTCAGAGTGGTTGTTTTGCATATATATATATATATATATATATATATATATATATATATATATATATATATATATATATATATATATATATATATACTTATATATACTTCCCATCTCCAGGACTCAAGTCCGGCCTGCCGGTTTCCCTGAATCCCTTCATAAATGTTACTTTGCTCACACTCCAACAGCACGTCAAGTATTAAAAACCATTTGTCTCCATTCACTCCTATCAAACACGCTCACGCATGCCTGCTGGAAGTCCAAGCCCCTCGCACACAAAACCTCCTTTACCCCCTCCCTCCAACCCTTCCTAGGCCGACCCCTACCCCGCCTTCCTTCCACTACAGACTGATACACTCTTGAAGTCATTCTGTTTCGCTCCATTCTCTCTACATGTCCGAACCACCTCAACAACCCTTCCTCAGCCCTCTGGACAACAGTTTTGGTAATCCCGCACCTCCTCCTAACTTCCAAACTACGAATTCTCTGCATTATATTCACACCACACATTGCCCTCAGACATGACATCTCCACTGCCTCCAGCCTTCTCCTCGCTGCAACATTCATCACCCACGCTTCACACCCATATAAGAGCGTTGGTAAAACTATACTCTCATACATTCCCCTCTTTGCCTCCAAGGACAAAGTTCTTTGTCTCCACAGACTCCTAAGTGCACCACTCACTCCTTTTCCCTCATCAATTCTATGATTCACCTCATCTTTCATAGACCCATCTGCTGACACGTCCACTCCCAAATATCTGAATACGTTCACCTCCTCCATACTCTCTCCCTCCAATCTGATATTCAATCTTTCATCACCTAATCTTTTTGTTATCCTCATAACCTTACTCTTTCCTGTATTCACCTTTAATTTTCTTCTTTTGCACACCCTACCAAATTCATCCACCAATCTCTGCAACTTCTCTTCAGAATCTCCCAAGAGCACAGTGTCATCAGCAAAGAGCAGCTGTGACAACTCCCACTTTGTGTGTGATTCTTTATCTTTTAACTCCACGCCTCTTGCCAAGACCCTCGCATTTACTTCTCTTACAACCCCATCTATAAATATATTAAACAACCACGGTGACATCACACATCCTTGTCTAAGGCCTACTTTTACTGGGAAAAAATTTCCCTCTTTCCTACATACTCTAACTTGAGCCTCACTATCCTCGTAAAAACTCTTCGCTGCTTTCAGTAACCTACCTCCTACACCATACACTTGCAACATCTGCCACATTGCCCCCCTATCCACCCTGTCATACGCCTTTTCCAAATCCATAAATGCCACAAAGACCTCTTTAGCCTTATCTAAATACTGTTCACTTATATGTTTCACTGTAAACACCTGGTCCACACACCCCCTACCTTTCCTAAAGCCTCCTTGTTCATCTGCTATCCTATTCTCCGTCTTACTCTTAATTCTTTCAATTATAACTCTACCATACACTTTACCAGGTACACTCAACAGACTTATCCCCCTATAATTTTTGCACTCTCTTTTATCCCCTTTGCCTTTATACAAAGGAACTATGCATGCTCTCTGCCAATCCCTAGGTACCTTACCTTCTTCCATACATTTATTAAATAATTGCACCAACCACTCCAAAACTATATCCCCACCTGCTTTTAACATTTCTATCTTTATCCCATCAATCCCGGCTGCCTTACCCCCTTTCATTTTACCTACTGCCTCACGAACTTCCCCCACACTCACAACTGGCTCTTCCTCACTCCTGCACACTTCCTGCACTCTGAAGGAGGGGTGTTAATGTTGCAGTTTAAAAACTGTAGTGTAAAGCAC
>NC_091303.1:35114992-35117492 GCF_038502225.1 Cherax quadricarinatus | reverse complement strand
AGTGTTCATTCCTTGATATATTTCTTTTCTTGTGTGTGTTGTAATTTTTATTATTGCACATTGACTCATTTTGCAATAATTCTTGTGCAAATATTGTGTTGCCACTAAAGTTTTTCTTGCAGAGATTCTAAGCAGTGTTTTTTTTTTTTGATTAGCAATTATTTGCAATATTGCTACAGTTTATTTCAGTGCAGTTTCATATGCCCTGTTCTGTGCATAATATTTTATTCTGTCTGTGTCATTTTATTTTATTTCAGTGAATTGTGTCTCTGTTTTATTTTTTTTGGCACAAGTTTTATTGAGTCCATTTTATCATTTTATTGCGTATTTCCCTGTTGCATTGAAAGTAAAGACAACTCACTGTGCCATTCATTCAATTTAAAGTAAAAGTTGAGCAAATTAGATTTGAGTAAAGCACAAGTTCTCTTGATTTTCAAGTGTTGTTCATTCAGTTGCATATTTTTCTTGTGTGACTTCTTTACTTACTGTGTAACCTGTCAAGTTTTAATTACTTATGCAGAATAGTTAAGCATTTTCTTCCATTTAAGCTTACTGTGTCATTCTCTCAATTTTTTTTGACTTATGCCCTTCAGTAATCTCACTGAGAAGATGTCCCAGTCACTTTTGAATGTTCACTTAGTGTATCATGCCAGTCAAAGTCAATATGAATCGGTCCACAGTACCAATATTCTCTTACTGACTGAAAGACAATACCTAGCCCTTGAGCAATGTGTTTGTTCTCACAGCTTGTATCTGAGATTTGTTAAAGTGCTGCGAAATGTGAAGTTCAGATTAAGTTCCTATAGATCCGTGAATTACTTATTAACATAGCCGAGCGGTCAGGCACTAGTAATACTGTCACTCCTGTCTGGACTTCAGCCACAATACTGTGCACGCAGGATAGTGCTGAGACTACTATCCTTGCTATGGCGACTTGTTCAAGTACGCGTTCCTTCCCAGGGGATGCTTTGAGAAGAACTTTACTTGCAACGAGTTATGCCATCTCTTGCTGATGCCACAAGCCGTTGCAGAAAGACGTTTCTGTGGCTAGTGTGCTCACTTGAGTGTTGTTGTTGTCCCTTGTGTTTCAGATTGTGATCCCATCCTAGTTGACAGTAATCAGTGCATTGTAAGAAGTTATTTCTCGAATAGCTTTCACGTTGTTAACGTTTGTAAGTGTAGTTTCTTTATAGCTGATACCTCGTGTCACTGTGTGCGACTCAGATTGAATATCAGCATTGTTGACCGTATTCATTTCATTTCCCTTTGCTTGCAGTTTGAGATAGTAGATTCATTCTCCCTTGCTCATATTGCGTGTTATAGCGTTAATTTTTTCAACCGGGGGGAGTCATCCACTCCACCGAGTTTGTTCATTCCTCCTGTAAGAAAGAAATGATACCTTTATTCCAGAACAAACAGCCTACTGGAAGGTTAGCCAGATGGACCTTGACTATCCAAGAGTTCAATCCCACTTTTGAACATTTACCTGGCAAGTCGAATGTAGTCGCAGATGCTTTATCGCGACACGTTAGTGTAGTTACTGCAGATCCTCCATTTACTGTCGAGGATGTCAAAATGCCCAAAGAACAGATCCCATGTGGTCTGGTGTGATTCGATTCCTGCTCCAGGAAGATCTTATTCTTACTGTGAAGCCACCAGCACCCATTAGTGACTTTGTAATGAGCCAAGAATTACTGTACCGAATAGTCGAGTTGAGTACTCCTAGCAGACGAGTTATAATTCCACAGTCACTAGTGATTGTAGCTGTATCTTTTGTAGATACTCGTTCAGAATGTCCTCAGTCAAGGCATGTGTTAGCCATTGCAGAGGAATTCGATCCTCCCAGAGATGATAACCATTCTGCATACGTAAACCTTACCCTCGCAGAATTGGGTTTAAGTGTAAGCAGCCTGTATAATTAGATGTCCGAGATGAATGAAATTATCAACTGTGTGTTTTGTCATTAGCTGATCAGTTGTCAGAAATTTTCGTGTTCACGTTCCCTCCGTATTCTGAGAATTTGACAGTAATAGTCTGAGTGCACCGGATGCCTTTGCTGTTAATTTCACCTTATATATATATATATTTATTCTTCCTCAGAATCCGTAGAGTGCTTGAATACAGATCGATCGATCAGTTCCATCCATGTTGTACAATGATTTGTTCTTATAGTTTGTAACTCATTACGTAAAACTCATGTTGTAACATCCATTATGATACAATCCACTAGTTCTAAGTTATATATGAATTTGTTATTGTATAGAATCAGCCCAGAACCGCCTGCCTGTTCAGCCTATAGATAGCAGTGTATGTCGAGACGACATACGTAACATGACCGAGCTGTCAGCACAGTTGCTGATCCCTGTGTTATATAGCATAGCATATTAGTATCGTCCATGTGCTTTAAATACGAGATCCCTTGTAGGCCTGTGACTTTGTGTGACGTCACGGGATGCGCATGTGTAGGCTCGTACCTCTGCCTCCCTCTCAGTCGGCGTAG
>NC_091303.1:34959992-35109992 GCF_038502225.1 Cherax quadricarinatus | reverse complement strand
GGGGTTGGGTAAGAGAAAAGGTTGGAGGATATGTTGCATTCATGCAATGTCTGTACTTCATTGATGGCTACAGTGCACCCATGTATAGCTTCATGTATGCTGTATAAGATGTTTATATACCTATTGTTGGACTAGTCGTTGATTGACTACAAAGGATCTGGAGGTTGTCACTGTTATATGGTATGTGTAATAAAGTACTGTTTTTCATATACTGTAACACTGTGTTTGTGGGGTTTCCCTCATATAAATGTGCCCTGAAATAGATTTGTATTGATCATTGTGATGTTAAATGTTTGGGATGTATTTATGGAACCATGATGCAAATTGTAAGTTATTATGTAGGCTATATATTGTTAGTTGTATGTATGTATATGTATAGTTGTGTATGTGAGTGTTTGTGTATGTATATATATATATACATATATGTGAAGCAGTGGGTAGGGGTATTGGGAGTGTGGTATGGATACAGTCGGTGGCATGTGTGTGTATTGTGGACCTGTTTTTGTATTGTGGTATTGCATCTAAAGTTATTTACAGTTTGTTTCTTGGCTTCAGTGAGCTTATGTATAGCATATGTGTACACTGTAAAATGTTTTAAATAAAATATAAAAAAAATCTTTTTTTTTAAAGTAGGGAATAAGTCATTACCATCAGATTACCGTCCAATAAGACTGACTCATATGCAGGTAAATTATTAGTCAATCATATCTGATATTATAAGAATCCATCTTGATAAACATAATTTGATTTCTGATGCTCAATATGGATTTACGATGAGCCGTTCCTTCCTGAGCAATTTATTGACTTCTGCACAGCATTTGAGCAGAGAGTCTGCATAAATGGGGTGAAATCTGAGTAGGAATTAGTCACAAGTGGTGTCCCACGAGGATCAATTTTAGGCCCATTATTGTTCCTAATTTACATTACTGACCCTGACGAGAAAATAACAGGTGATATGAACAAATCTGCTGACTACACACACACACAAAAAAAAAAAAGGAAAAATAATAGATAAAATGGAAGATGCCACCGTACTTCTGTAGTATTTAGAAAAATTCATGTCATTGTCAGAAAAGTGGTAGATGCAGTTCAATACAGATATATGCAAAGTCCTAAATCTCGGGAATGTAAATTACCTTAGCACTTATAAAATTAATAATACAGAACTTGACCATACAGAATGTGAAAAGAACTTAGGAATTACGGTAAGCAGCAACCTGAAGCCAAGACAGTAGTGCCTGAGTGTGTATAATAAGGCAAACAGATTACTGGGATTTATAAAAAGTATGAGTAATAGGGGTCCAGAGGTAATACCATAGTCTGTATATCATTAAGACCTTATATGGAATATACAACTCAGTTCTGCTCTCCATACTAGAGAACATACAGAAAAGAATGACAAAATTAATCCACTTCCTAAAAGATCTTTTACAGAAAGACAGATTGAGAGCCCTTAACCTGTATTCTCTTGTAAGATATAGAATAAGGGGAGACATGGCAGATGTGCATAAATATAGGTGATATGAATAGGGTTCTGAGGATTGGGCTGGAAGATATTCTGTTAGAGGGTTTGAGTTTGAGAAAGACTTGCCTAGTATGGGCTGGTAGGCCAGCGGCAGTGTTTCTCCATTCTTATGTTCTTAACTATAGATCCTAAAAGCCGTACGTGGGATGAAGCAATCTCTGATATGCCGGGTGCCATCAACCTTATCCTAAATGTCACAATAGGATTCCCACCGCTGTCGCCAGTCAGTTATGTCCTGGTCTGAACTTATCATGGTTTCATCCAATAGATGGAGATTGAAAAGGCCATCTTTAAGTGTTCAAGAGAATGCGAGTAGAGAACTGCAGTCACACATAAAGCCTTGAGCTCTCTAAGTGTGCAGCAGGAGGGAGTTAGTATACAGCTAATAGGAATTAGAGTGCAGCCTGGGGCAGTTAGTTTGAAACAGGAGGGAGTTAGTGTTAGCAAGAGGGAGGGAGAGGGAGAGATGGAAGGAGGGATGGAGGGAAGAAGAGAGGGAAGGAGGGATGAAAGAAGGAAGGGAAGGAGGGAAGGAGGGAAGGAAGGAGGGAGGGAGAGAGGGATAGCGGAAGAGAAGGACGAACGGAGTGATGGAGGGAGGAAAGTTATGGAGGAAGGGAAAGAGGAATGGAAGGAGGGAGGGTAGAGGGATAGTGGAAGAGAAGGAGGGACGGAGTGATGGATTGATGGTGGGAGGAAGGGAAGGCAGGAGGCAGCATGGGAAACGAAGCAGCTTATCTAAAGCTTCAATTAAGGTGCTTGATGAACTAGGGCTGAGAACTAGATGAAGTTAGTGTCCTACGTCTCTCTCTCTCTCTCTTTCTCTCTCTCTCTCTCTCTCTCTCTCTCTCTCTCTCTCTCTCTCTCTCTCTCTCTCTCTCTCTCTCTCTCTCTCTCTCTCTCTCTCTCTCTCTCTCTCTCTCTTTCTATGTCACGGTCGCTGTCAACCATCTGGCAGTGCTTTTTGGTTAAATATGTTTCTTTAACCTAACTCAGCATAACGTAACTCAGCATAACGTAACTCAGCATAACGTAACTCAGCATAACGTAACTCTGCATAACGTAACTCAGCATAACGTAACTCAGCATAGCCTAACTCAGCATAACGTAACTCAGCATAGCCTAACTCAGCATAACCTAACTCAGCATAACCTAACTCAGTATAACCTAACTCAGCATAATCTAACTCAGCATAACCCCAGCATACCTGGAGAGTCAACGCCCCCGTTGCTTGGTCCGTGATCAGGCATCGTGGTGGGTCAGGGTCTGATCAACCAGGCTGTTACTGCTGCCGCACGCAATCAAACGTACGAACCACAGCCCGGCTGGTCAGGTACTGACTTTAGTTGCCTGTTCAGCGCCTTCTTGAAGACAGCCAGGGGTTTATTGGTAATCCCTTCTTATGTATGCTCGGAGGCAGTTGAACAGTCGTGGGCCTCTGACACTTATTGTGATGTTTCTTAGAGTCTTTTGCTTTAATAAGGAGTGATTTCCGTATGCAGACTTGGGATTAGTTCCTCTAGAATTTTCCAAATACATATTGTGATGTATCTTTCTCGCCTGCATTCCAGAGAATACAGGTCAAGGGACTTAACCGTTCCCAGTAATTGAGGTACTTTACTGTACTTATACGTGCAGTGAACTTCTCTGTACGTTCTCCAGATCTGCAATTTCGCCTGTGTTGAAAGGGGCCGTTAGTGTACAACAGTACTCCAGCCTAAAGAGAACAAGCAATTTGAAAAGAATCATCAACTGGCTTAGCATTCGTAGTTTTGAAGGTTCTCAGTATCCATCCAATCATTTTCTCAGCAGATATGTTAGGAACATTGTTGTGATCTTCGAAAGTGAGATTCTCCGACATTATCATTCCTAGGTCCTTCATATTAATTTTTCGCCTCATTGTGTGGTTAAAATTTGTTCTGTACTTTGATCCAGTTTTTATTTCCTCGAGTTTTCTATATAACGGAGTAATTGAAATTTGTCCTCACTAAACTTCAAGTTGTTTTCCGAGGCCCATTTATAGACTTGGTTAACATCCACTTGGAGATTTGCAGTGTCCTCGATGACACTGTCATGGGAATTCTGGTAACGTCAACAAAGGAAAACACGGTGCTGTGACTTACTGTGTCAGATATGAGGATAAGGAAAACGATGGTAGCGAATATTGTACTCCGTAGAACAGAGCTTTTCACTGTAGCCGTTACACAAATAACCCGCACATAAAAGAGAGAAGCTTCGGACGACGTGTCGGTCCGACTTGGACCATTGACAAAGTCACACGGTCCAAGTCGGACCGAAACGTCGTCGTAAGCTTCTCTCTTTTATGTGCGGGTTATTTGTGTATCGTTCCAGTCACGGTATTGTGCCTTTTTTTGTTATTCACTGGAGCCGTCACTGACTCTACTTTCTTTGCTATTACTCTTTGTGTTCTATTTATTAGGAAGTTCAGATCCATCTACTCACTTTTCTTGATATTTCTTTATCAGACATTTTGTGCTAATACACCATGATCATACTTGTCGAAGCTTCTCAAGCTCTAACGTTTAAATGCATGCTGCTGCCTTGAGTTGTGCAATTGTTGGTTGTCCAGGTGGCTGGTGATCTTTCTTCTTAGAACCCTTTCAAAGATTTTTATGACGTGGAATACTATTGTTATCGGTGTGTAATGCTCTGCAGCTGCTGTACCGCCACCATTGTGGAGTGAGGCTGTATCTGTTGTTATCCATTGTTATTAGACCCCTGTGTATATGCTTCCTCTCTGTGGAATATATATATTATACTATAACCTAACTCAGAATAACCTAGCTTAGCAAAACCCAACTCAGCATAACTTAACCCAGCATAACCTAATTAAGCATAACCTAACCCAGCATAACCCAACATAGCATAACTTAAACTCATCATAGCCCAACGCAGCATAACTTAACTGAACCTGAAATAATTAAAGTAGCAAGTATTAGCTCACAAGAAACGTTGTTAAGTAGACGACGGCAGCTTCGTCACTACATGTATGTTGTAATATGAACACAGTTAATGAGATTGACAAGCAGTGACTGACAAGCAGTGATTAACAAGCAGTGACTGACAGTGACTGACAAACAGTGGCTGACAATCAGTGGCTGACAGGCAGTAACTGTAAAGCAGTGACTGACAAGCAGTGATCGAGCAGCAGTGGCTGACAAGCAGTAACTGTCAAGCAGTGACTGACAAGCAGTGACTGACAAGCAGTGACTGACAGTGACTGACAATCAGTGGCTGACAAGCAGTAACTGTAAAGCAGTGACTGACAAGCAGTGACTGCCAAGCAGTGACTGACAAACAGTGACTGACAGTGATCGACAGGCAGTGACTGACAAGCAGTGGCTGACAAGCAGTGGCTGACAAGCAGTGGCTGACAAGCAGTAACTGTCAAGCAGTGACTGACAAGCAGTGACTGACAAGCAGTGACTGGCAAGCAGTGACTTACAAGCAGTGACTGACAGACAGTGATTGATAAACAGTGACTGACAAGCAGTGACTGAAACACAGTGACTGACAAGCAGAGGCTGATACAGTGACTGACAAGCAGTGACTGATACAGTGACTGACAAGCAGTGACTGACAAACAGTGGCTGTCACATTCCTCCCTCACCCCCACCACACAGTTACTTCATTCTACAGAAATTATTATTGACGTGTAGCAACAGCGTGAGTGATCAGAGGTCAGGTGACGGTTAATGGACGGAGGATCGAGCCTCCAGCTCTCTGAATGTGCCACACGGATGAAACTCTTCATGAAATACCATAAACAGTGCAACAATTGTCTTCTCATAAATTATATAAGGAGAGTCAGGAAACAGGACAAGAGTTTCCTGACTCGGGTCTAAGTCATATAATGAACCGCAACGAGAGCTTTTGGTCACCTGACCGAGCCTTTCTGCTGGCTTACCTGTCCACCAATTAAAGATTAACGTTAAAATTACAACCAGAGTTTATAATAAAATATTTTATTTTTTATATTTCTTGAAATACAGAAGAAATCTGATATTTCAGTTTATGTCTCAGCGTCTGTGGCAACACTCAGCGTCTCTGTGGCAACACTCACCGTCTCTGTGGCAACACTCACCGTCTCTGTGGCAACATTCACCGTCTCTGTGGCAACATTCACCGTCTCTGTGGCAACACTCACCGTCTCTGTGGCAACACTCACCGTCTCTGTGGCAACACTCACCGTCTCTGTGGCAACACTCAGCGTCTCTGTGGCAACACTCAGCGTCTCTGTGGCAACACTCAGCGTCACTGTGGCAACACTCAGCGTCTCTGTGGCAACACTCACCGTCTCTGTGGCAACACTCACCGTCTCTGTGGCAACATTCACCGTCTCTGTGGCAACACTCACCGTCTCTGTGGCAACACTCAGCGTCTCTGTGGCAACACTCACCGTCTCTGTGGCAACACTCAGCGTCTCTGTGGCAACACTCAGCGTCTCTGTGGCAACACTCAGCGTCTCTGTGGCAACACTCACCGTCTCTGTGGCAACACTCACCGTCTCTGTGGCAACATTCACCGTCTCTGTGGCAACATTCACCGTCTCTGTGGCAACACTCACCGTCTCTGTGGCAACACTCACCGTCTCTGTGGCAACACTCACCGTCTCTGTGGCAACACTCAGCGTCTCTGTGGCAACACTCAGCGTCTCTGTGGCAACACTCAGCGTCACTGTGGCAACACTCAGCGTCTCTGTGGCAACACTCACCGTCTCTGTGGCAACACTCACCGTCTCTGTGGCAACATTCACCGTCTCTGTGGCAACACTCAGCGTCTCTGTGGCAACACTCAGCGTCTCTGTGGCAACACTCAGCGTCTCTGTGGCAACACTCAGCGTCTCTGTGGCAACACTCAGCGTCTCTGTGGCAACACTCATCGTCTCTGTGGCAACACTCATCGTCTCTGTGGCAACACTCATCGTCTCTGTGGCAACACTCAGCGTCTCTGTGGCAACACTCAGCGTCTCTGTGGCAACACTCAGCGTCTCTGTGGCAACACTCAGCGTCTCTGCGGCAACACTCAGCGTCTCTGTGGCAACACTCAGCGTCTCTGTGGCAACACTCAGCGTCTCTGTGGCAACACTCAGCGTCTCTGTGGCAACACTCAGCGTCTCTGTGGCAACACTCAGCGTCTCTGTGGCAACACTCAGCGTCTCTGTGGCAACACTCAGCGTCTCTGTGGCAACACTCAGCGTCTCTGTGGAAACACTCAGCGTCTCTGTGGCAACACTCAGCGTCTCTGTGGCAACACTCAGCGTCTCTGTGGCAACACTCAGCGTCTCTGTGGCAACACTCAGCGTCTCTGAGGCAACACTCAGCGTCTCTGTGGCAACACTCAGCGTCTCTGTGGCAACACTCAGCGTCTCTGTGGCAACACTCAGGGTCTCTGTGGCAACACTCAGCGTCTCTGTGGCAACACTCAGCGTCTCTGTGGCAACACTCAGCGTCTCTGTGGCAACACTCAGCGTCTCTGTGGCAACACTCAGCGTCTCTGTGGCAACACTCAGCGTCTCTGTGGCAACACTCATCGTCTCTGTGGCAACACTCAGCGTCTCTGTGGCAACACTCATCGTCTCTGTGGCAACACTCATCGTCTCTGTGGCAACACTCATCGTCTCTGTGGCAACACTCAGCGTCTCTGTGGCAACACTCATCGTCTCTGTGGCAACACTCAGCGTCTCTGTGGCAACACTCAGCGTCTCTGTGGCAACACTCAGCGTCTCTGTGGCAACACTCAGCGTCTCTGTGGCAACACTCAGCGTCTCTGTGGCAACACTCAGCGTCTCTGTGGCAACACTCAGGGTCTCTGTGGCAACACTCAGCGTCTCTGTGGCAACACTCAGCGTCTCTGTGGCAACACTCAGCGTCTCTGTGGCAACACTCAGCGTCTCTGTGGCAACACTCAGCGTCTCTGTGGCAACACTCAGCGTCTCTGTGGCAACACTCATCGTCTCTGTGGCAACACTCAGCGTCTCTGTGGCAACACTCAGCGTCTCTGTGGCAACATTCAGCGTCTCTATGGCAACACTCAGCGTCTCTGGGTCAACACTCTGCATCTCTGGGTCAACACTCAGCGTCTCTTTGACAACACTCAGCGTCTCTGTGACAACAATCAGTGTCTTTGTGGCAACACTCAGCGTCTCTGTGGCAACACTCAGCGTCTCTGTGGCAATACTCAGCGTCTCTGTGGCAACACTCAGCGTCTCTGGGGCAACACTCAGCATCTCTGTGGCAACAATCAGCGTCTCTGGGGCAACACTCAGCGTCTCTGTGGCAACAATCAGCGTCTTTGTGGCAACACTCAGCGTCTCTGTGGCAACACTCAGCGTCTCTGTGGCAATACTCAGCGTCTCTGTGGCAACACTCAGCGTCTCTGTGGCAACACTCAAGTCTCTGTGGCAACACTCAGCGTCTCTGTGGCAACAATCAGCGTCTCTGGGTCAACACTCAGCATCTCTGTGGCAACACTCAGCGTCTCTGTGGCAACACTCAGCTGTGATGTAGTTCAGCTGGGCTTGTGAGGTCTCTGGGGAGACCTAATTTAACCAATTATATGGTGACACCTTGCCTTGGCAAACGTCTGTCTGCCACGCCTTTTCGGCTTAAGACTGAGGTCTTTTGTTCTGGACGGCGTCAGACCTCGGCGTCAGATCAACACCACGTGTGCACACCTCATTGTGGGGGGTGTGCTTGGACCACCATATAAGCCCAAGGAACAGCTGAGTAGGGAGATTCGTGCGGAGCTCTGGCCTGGGTGCAGAGCTCTGAGCAGAGAGACTTTGAGCGGAGCTGCTGCTGGGGTGCAGGGCTCGGGAGAAGGCTGCTGAAGTCTCTGGAGGAGACTGTTGGAGACATCGAGCAGTACTCGTGCTGTGTAGGTCCTGTGACCTGTGACTTAGTTCCTGTGGTGAACTGTCCTCTGAACCATATTGTAAGTTATATTCTGTATCGTCTAGTTGATTGTGTTCCCTGTCTCACTATTTATATGTGCCACCCCATTTATCTAAACCCCAATGATGTTCTCCTGTTCCCAAATATATTTTTGTACAAAGACTTAATAATAAACTGTGTTTGAGTTGAATAGCAATATTCACTGTCCCCGTTATTTGCTATTCCTATTTCTTATATTTTATTATGTTTAGTTAAAGTAGTGAGAGGGTGAGTAGTGTGGTGGGTAGAGTAATGAG
This sequence comes from Cherax quadricarinatus, assembly GCF_038502225.1. Classification (NCBI taxonomy): domain Eukaryota; kingdom Metazoa; phylum Arthropoda; class Malacostraca; order Decapoda; family Parastacidae; genus Cherax; species Cherax quadricarinatus. The sequence goes on along the minus strand of NC_091303.1, from coordinate 35,101,254 downwards.
AGGTGAAGGTGTAGTCACCAGTGACCTCACATTACCGACCTCCGCACTCATCTCTCCTACCTACCTCCGCCGCGCGTCACTCGACTCACCTCTCCTGCCTATCCTTTTGCCTACATAATCCCTCCTCTTATCCCCGGTATTTCACTAATCATTACCCCCCTACATGACACAGCGTCTCTGTGGCAACACTCAGCGTCTCTATATCAACATTCAGCATCTCTGTGGCAACAATCATCGTCTCTGTGGCAACACTCAGCGTCTCTGTGGCAACACTCAGCGTCTCTGAGGGAACACTCAGCGTCTCTGTGGCACCAATCAGCGTCTCTGTGGCAACAGTCAGCGTCTCTGTGGCAACAATCAGCGTCTCTGTGGCAACAATCAGCGTTTCTGTGGCAACACTCAGCGTCTCTGTAGCAACACTCAGCCTCTCTGTGGCAACACTCAGTCTCTCTGTGGCAACGCTCGGCATCTCTATGGCAACACTCAGCGTCTCTGTGGCAACACTCAGCGTCTCTGGGTCAACACTCAGCGTCTCTGGGTCAACACTCAGCGTCTCTGTGGCAACAATCAGCGTCTCTGTGGCAACACTCAGCGTTTCTGTGGCAACACTCAGCGTCTCTGGGGCAACACTCAGCGTCTCTGTGGCAACACTCAGCGTCTCTGTGGCAACACTCACCGTCTCTGTGACAACACTCAGCGTCTCTATATCAGCACTCGGCGTCTCTGTGGCAACAATCAGCGTCTCTGAGCCAACACTCAGCGTCTCTATATCAACACTCAGCGTCTCTGTGGCAACAATCAGCGTCTCTGTGGCAACACTCAGCGTCTCTGTGGCACAATCAGCGTCTCTGAGGCAACACTCAGCGTCTCTGTGGCAACAATCAGCGTCTCTGTGGCAACAATCAGCGTCTCTGGGTCAACACTCAGCGTCTCTGTGGCAACACTCAGCGTCTCTGTGGCAACACTCAGCGTCTCTGTGGCAACACTCAGCGTCTCTATATCAACACTCAGCGTCTCTGAGCCAACACTCAGCGTCTCTGAGGCAACACTCAGCGTCTTTATATCAACACTCAGCGTCTCTGTGGCAACACTCAGCGTCTCTGTGGCAACACTCAGCGTCTCTATATCAACACTCAGCGTCTCTGAGCCAACACTCAGCGTCTCTGAGGCAACACTCAGCGTCTCTGTGGCAACAATCAGCGTCTCTGTGGCAACAATCAGCGTCTCTGTGGCAACAATCAGCGTCTCTGTGGCAACACTCAGCGTCTCTGTGGCAACACTCAGCGTCTCTGTGGCAACAATCAGCGTCTCTGTGGCAACAATCAGCGTCTCTGTGGCAACAATCAGCGTCTCTGCGGCAACACTCAGCGTCTCTGTGGCAACACTCAGCGTCTCTGTGGCAACACTCAGCGTCTCTGTGGCAACAATCAGCGTCTCTGTGGCAACACTCAGCGTCTCTGTGGCAACACTCAGCGTCTCTGTGGCAACACTCAGCGTCTCTGTGGCAACAATCAGCGTCTCTGTGGCAACACTCAGCGTCTCTGTGGCAACACTCAGCGTCTCTGGGTCAACACACATCGCCTGAGCATCCAATTTAGTTGGAATAAACTGAAACTCATTTGAAACACTTAATGTTCCTTGAAAATACAAGACGGAAGAATTTATTAATTGCAAAGAAATGCTGAACGGATAGAAAGAGTTGAATGTGAATGTAATTGCACACTTGAGCCTTCGTTAAATCAATTAGAGCAGCAACAGCGGCTTCTAAGCTTCACCGACCACTGCAAATACGTACAGAATTATGTATTTTTACAACATGAAAAAGAGTGATGATGAAATAACTGGTAGTTGAGTGCTGTTCTCTGGTAGTACAGTGCTGTTCTGTGGTAGTACAGTGCTGTTCTCTGGTAGTACAGTGCTGTTCTGTGGTAGTACAGTGCTGTTCTCTGGTAGTACAGTGCTGTTCTGTGGTAGTACAGTGCTGTTCTCTGGTAGTACAGTGCTGTTCTGTGGTAGTACAGTGCTGTTCCGTGGTAGTACAGTGCTGTTCTCTGGTAGTACAGTGCTGTTCTGTGGTAGTACAGTGCTGTTCTCTGGTAGTACAGTGCTGTTCTGTGGTAGTACAGTGCTGTTCTATGGTAGTACAGTGCTGTTCTATGGTAGTACAGTGCTGTTCTCTGGTGATACAATGCTGTTCTCTGGTAGTACAGTGCTGTTCTATGGTAGTACAGTGCTGTTCTCTTGTAGTACAGTGCTGTTCTATGGTAGTACAGTGCTGTTCTCTGGTAGTACAGTGCTGTTCTATGGTAGTACAGTGCTGTTCTATGGTAGTACAGTGCTGTTCTATGGTAGTACAGTGCTGTTCTCTGGTAGTACAGTGCTGTTCTATGGTAGTACAGTGCTGTTCTCTGGTAGTACAGTGCTGTTCTATGGTAGTACAGTGCTTTTTCTCTGGTGATACAATGCTGTTCTCTGGTAGTACAGTTGTGTTCTATGGTAGTACAGTGCTGTTCTCTGGTAGTACAGTGCTGTTCTATGGTAATACAGTGCTGTTCTAAGGTAGTACAGTGCTGTTCTCTGGTAGTACAGTGCTGTTCTCTGGTAGTACAGTGCTGTTCTCTGGTAGTACAATGCTGTTCTATGGTAATACAGTGCTGTTCTATGGTAGTACAGTGCTGTTCTATGGTAGTACAGTGCTGTTCTCTGGTAGTACAATGCTGTTCTATGGTAATACAGTGCTGTTCTATGGTAGTACAGTGCTGTTCTATGGTAGTACAGTGCTGTTCTATGGTAGTACAGTGCTGTTCTATGGTAGTACAGTGCTGTTCTATGGTAGTACAGTGCTGTTCTATGGTAGTACAGTGCTGTTCTCTGGTAGTACAGTGCTGTTCTATGGTAATACAGTGCTGTTCTATGGTAGTACAGTGCTGTTCTCTGGTAGTACAGTGCTGTTCTATGGTAGTACAGTGCTGTTCTCTGGTGATACAATGCTGTTCTCTGGTAGTACAGTGCTGTTCTATGGTAGTACAGTGCTGTTCTCTTGTAGTACAGTGCTGTTCTATGGTAGTACAGTGCTGTTCTCTGGTGATACAATGCTGTTCTCTGGTAGTACAGTGCTGTTCTATGGTAGTACAGTGCTGTTCTATGGTAGTACAGTGCTGTTCTCTTGTAGTACAGTGCTGTTCTATGGTAGTACAGTGCTGTTCTATGGTAGTACAATGCTGTTCTCTGATAGTACAGTGCTGTTCTCTAGTAGTACAGGGCTGTTCTGTGGTAGTACAGTGTTGTCCTAGGGTAGTGCAGTGCTGTTGGCTGGTAGTACAGTGCTGTTTTCTGGGAGTACAGGGTTGTTCTCTGGTAGTACAGAGTAAGTAAGTAAGTAAGTAAGTAAGTAAATTTATTCAGGTATACACAATACAGTTACATAGAATTATCATACATAGCAGCATATGTGTAGAGAACCTAGGATAACCCAAAAAAGTCAGACAGAGTGACTTATTTCCATTGGCGTCCTTTTACCTTATTATTATAATATAAAGGTTATAATATTTTCTTATTATTCTATAATGAAGATAACATCTTATTATCATACTAAAAAGACTATCTACTACACGAGGGTCATTAAGACTATCTACAATACGAGGGTCATTAAGACTATCTACTACCCGAGGGTCATTACGACTATCTACAATACGAGGGTCATTACTAGGGATAAGGTAAAATTTACACGTATTTTAGCTAAAAAATAGAAAATCATCCCCCTCCCTTTCTGTTGCTTCATTCATCAGACACTTTTTGGCAGTCTTCTTGAACTGGTTCAAGCTATGACTGGCCTTGACATTTGTGGGTAGTCTGTTCCATTCCTTTATTGCTGTACAATAAAAGGTGTTTGAAGCCTGGCCACTGACTGTGGGTACTACAAAGTTGTGCTCTCTCCCCCTAGTACTATGATTGCTGCGGTTCCCAACCTTGACAAAATTGACAGCAAGATATTCTGGACACTGTTTGTGAGCAATTTTATAAACATGATTTAGCTTCAGTTGTTTTACTCTGTCTTCAACATTCAGCATATCCAACTGCTGTAATTCATCCTGGCCTACATGTTCTCTTGGTCCCAGCCCCAGGATGAATCTTACGATTTTGTTCTGGGTGATTTGCAGTCTATCTTTCAGTTTTTTTGTCAAGGCAGAGTACCAAGAAGAGCAAGCGTAATCCATATGGCATTGTATAAGGGCTAGACATAGGGTCCTGCGAGCCTCAGTAGGTAGACACTGTGCTTGTCTATACAGGAACTTCAGCCTGGCATTCGCTTTCTTTACTACACTGTTCCCTATCAATTCTCCTGACATGCATGGGTCAAAGGGGATTCCCAGATATTTAACTGATGAAACCAAAGTGATGGACTCCCCATTACACTGAACATTAAAATTATTTACCCTTCTCAGTTTATGTTTCGTTCCAAAGAGAATGGCTTCAGTTTTCCCTAGGTGTAATGATAGTTTCTTGTCTACTAACCATTTGCTGCAGGACTCCAGTTCCAGTGTTAAAACATTAGCAATATCTTGTGGGTCTTTACCTGTCACTAACAGAGCACTGTCATCTGCATACAGTAGGAGTTTGCACTTGACACTGATAGGCATATCATTGACATAACATAAGAATAGTAAGGGACCCAGAATACTACCTTGGGGAACTCCACATGTTATCGGCAGGGGTTCTGATTCCGTTTTGTTGATTTTGACTATTTGTCTCCTGTTGCTAAGGTAGGACTTAAACCAGTCTACAGAACCTATACCGATAGATTGAAGTTTATTACATAATATATTGTGGTTGACAGTATCGAAGGCCTTTTGCAGGTCTAAGGTTACCATACCTATGAGGTTCCCTTTTGACATTTCAGTTCTCAGGTAATCCATCAGATTAATAAGGGAGGTATCGGTTGAGTAGGATCTTCTAAAGCCCGATTGATAGCTATGGAGAATGCTGTTGTCATTAAGGTACTTAACTACTTGAGAATACACCGCCCTCTCCAGAATTTTAGATATTATACTGAGTATACTAACAGGTCTATAGTTGCTTACATCAGACCTATTATTTTTCTTGAAGATAGGAGTAACTCTAGCCTCCTTGAACCCCTCCGGTACGGTATTAGTGGTGATTGATAGATTTATTATGTGAGCAATAGGGATTGACAGTTCAAAAGCACCATCTTTTAGGAACTTAGATGGGATGTTATCAGGGCCTGTGCTCTTAGTTGGGTTTAACCTGCTTAGTTCTTTTTGAATGAAGTCATGAGATACACTTACTAGTTGACAACTGTTTGGGGTTACCCCTTTATTGGTATAGTATGTTTGAAACTTATCAGAGTCTGTGTTAAAGGTATTTGATGCAGCTGGTAGTTTACTTACTAGTGTTGATGCAACAGACGTGTAGTAGGAATTAAAGCAATTTGCCACCTTAGATGTTTCGTGGCATACCTCATTATCGATAGTGAGTACTATGTTAGACCTATCTACTGGCTTATGGCTATATCCCAACTGTTTTAGTTGTTGCCAGAGCTTTCTGGGGTTATGCTTATATTCTTCAATTTTTGAGCAATAGTGCTTTGCCTTTGCTCCTTTTATAAGCCTCTGTACTCTGTTCCTCACCCTTTGGAATTCATTAAGTGCTGCAATATCCTGTCTGTTTGCTTTAAATCTTTTTAGCAGCTGGTCTCTGAATTTCATATTATCTAATATCTCAGTAGTCATCCAGGGTTCAGTTCTTCGTTTAATCCTAACCTCTTTAACTGGTGCAATATTATTAAGAATGGTAGTGAACATTGTTTTGAATTTTTCCCAGGCATCGTTTACGTCCGTGCAACTTGTTATCTCTGTCCAGTCACAATTGTGTAGCCTATTTACCAGTGTTTCTTTACTGTAGTTTCTAGTTGACCTCATTTTTATTGTCCTGTGTAGGCCTATCCTATCCCTAGTGATTTTCCTGGTGCAGTAAATGATGAAATGATCACTAAGACCTGTGGTAATGACGCCTGACTGACTAATGTTCTCAGCGCGGTTGCAAAGTATGTGGTCAATTAGGGTGGCTGAGAACTGTGTGATCCGGGTTGGTTTATTAATTAGTTGGGTGTAGCTATTTAATCCTAGAATTTGCTTATACCTTTTGCATAGCCCGTTATTCTGTTGCTGAAAACAGATATTGAAGTCGCCCAGTATTATTGTTTCGCAATTGCTTTCAACTCCGGACAAGACTCTGGAAAAGTCTTCTAAGAACTGGTCCTGGGTAGGAGGGCGGTAACTAGTTCCTACTAAGATGGGTTTGGTCTTGGGAAGCAGCACTTCAAACCATAGAATCTCCAGTTTATTGTTATTTAAATCAGGTCTTGGGTTGTATGCTAAGTCATTTCTAATGTAGGCACATACTCCACCGCCCTTTCTGTTCCTATCTAAGCGTTTTATATTGTAACCTTCTATTTTGACCTCGTCGTCAGTCACCGTATCATCCAACCAAGATTCAGAGATGGTTATAACTGCCGCCCTATTTTTGTTAGCTAGAATCCTAATCTCTGCCAATTTAGGAAGAAGTGATCTTGCATTGACATGAATAAAGTGAAGGCCTGTTTTCATAAAACAATCATAATCATCAATATATGGCAATGGGTCATTTGTATTAAAATTAGGTAAATCAATGTCATCACTGCTAAAGGGTAACTGTGCCAAAGTGCATTTGTTACACACAAAATGAATTCTGGCACCGTTGCTATAATTGTACATACATCCATCATGCACCCACCCCTTACACATTTTACATAAGGTGCCTTTTCTGTTTTTCATGCGTACTTTAGTACAGTGTATGCATCTGTTTGGTAGTGTTTGAGATAATAATGGCTGTATTGTCTCACATTGACCTATGTATGCATTACATATGGAGTTAAGGTTATCATCCCTAGCTACTAGACCGTCATTATTGCCGTCATTTATCTGTCTGTTTTGCCTCTGCACAATAGTTTGAGGTCCTGGATTAATTTGGATATCACCACTTAAGAGCGCTACAATAAGAGCTGTGTGCCATTGTTTTTGTTTGGGTATGCGGTGTTGCCATACCTTGCGGCGATAGTGAGGTTTACTTTTCTGGTAGGATGGCAACTGTTGGGCTTTTACTGTCCAGGGCGCTGTTACTCCATTCACCTTTTCCAACCCCCATGACTGATTTCTTTCTTCATGGAATTGAAGAAGAAATATAAATATAATTATGGCAGCCTGTACCCCTCTAATGCCTGCCATTTTCACTCTTCGCTCTTTTACTCATATACAATAATATTTATTTCTCTTTTCCAGTCCCTAGTACACTTAGTATCTGCTTTAATTACACTGAATTACTAGTAAAATTTCCTCTTCAAAACCCTCTTCACTGCTCACTTTTCCCTTAACTTCACAAAAACCTTACAGTTGACCTCTTCAAAACCCTCTTCACTGCTCACTTTTCCCTTAACTTCACAACACCCTTACATTTAACCCCTTATTCACCCTCCCCTACCCACCTCACTTCACAGTCTGGCTTCACCAATTAACTTCTAACTCCTTTCCATTCTGGTAGACCAGAAAGGTTTAATCAGTGGTTTTATCCTTCCAAATCCCCCTCAATTCCATTTATCGGGGGGTGTCGTGTTGTTGTCTCCTGACCTGTTTTGCTGACTAAGCCATTTTTAAAACACTGAGGGGAGTAACACCACCTGACTTTCCTTGAGTTTATAGATATATTTGGCTTTTTCTGCTATGATTCTCTCACTGTACACTGGTCAGCTGAATATAGGTCAGCTGCTAAAATATTAACCTTGACTATTTACCTATTCACTTCTTTCCCACGACTGGCACTGAGGGATAACCGTCCTATACCTTGGAGTTTTATACTGTTGATTTGACGATGTCTCCTGTGTTTCCCTCTCGTTAGCACTGGTACAGGTGATATGATGGTGGTACAGATATGATGCTACTGTCAACAGATGAACGTCAGTAAAGATGAGAATTTCACTTCGCTAGTTGTACGTCTGGCAGTAGCTGCTGTTTGAATGCCGGTCAGCCATGTTTAAAGGCTCAAATCTTTCCCTCGTTTGGCACTGACGAAAAAAGTCCTACAGACCTGGCATTTCCTTGGAGATTTAGTTGATCAGGATTTCTGCCATGTTGTCTTCCCGTTAAACACTGGTGCAGTTGATATGGAGGTCAGTTATTTCATTTAGTGGAAAACGTCTTGTGTCTGGTTCACGTCTGGCAGCAGGTCTGGTACTTGAATGCCGGTCCCTCTTCTGTCATATTTAGTCCATTTCGTTGTCGTCACCGTCAGTTTTTATGTAACTATAGTTAACTTGCATGTTGTTGCAGCAGTACTTGCAAATTTGGCCATCACTGGAGTTCGGATAGGCCCAGGGGACGGCAAGATATAGGAGCAGCCTTGTTGCTGCTTGCTGCGGCTGCAGCTGCTGTTCTCAGAGCTGTTCTCAGGTAGTTCAATGTTGATCTCTGATAGTGCAGTGCTGTTGTCTGATAGTACAGTGAATTTCTCTGGTAATACAGCGCTGTTCTCTGGTAATACAGTGCTGTTTTCCGATAGTACAGTGCTGTTCTCTGGTAGTACAGTGCTCTTCTCTGGTTGTACAGTGCTCTTCTCTGATAGTACAGTGCTGTTTTCTGGTAATACAGTGCTGTTTTCTGGTAGTACAGAGCTGTTCTCAGGTAGTTCAGTGCTGTTCTTTGGTAGTATAGTGCTGTTCTCTGGTAGTGCAGTGCTTTTCTCTGGTAGTACAGTGTTGTTCTCTTGTAGTACACGGCTGTTCTCTGGTCTTACAGGGCTGTTGTCTGGTAGTGCAGTGCTGTTCTCTGTTGGTACAGTGCTGTTCTCTGGTAGAACAGTGTTGTTCTCTGGTAGAACAGTGCTTTTTCTCGAAGTACAGTGCTGGTCTCTGCTAGTAAAATGCTGTACTCTGACAGTACAGTGCTGTTCTCTGACAGTACAGTGCTGTTCTCTGGTAGTGATGTACTGCTTTCTGATAGAACAGTGCTGTTCTCTTGTAGTACAGTCCGGATCTCTGGAAGTACAGTGCTGTTCTGTGGAAGTACAGTGCTGTTCTGTGGAAGTACAGTGCTGTTCTCCGTTATTACAGGGCTGCTCTCTTGTAGTGATGTACTGCTTTCTGGTAGTACAGTGCTGTTCTCTGGTAGTACAGTGCTGTTTTCTGATAGTACAGTGCTATTCTCTGGTAGTACAGTGCTGTTCTCTGGTAGTACAGTGCTGTTCTCTGGTTGTATAATGCTGTTCTCTGGTAGTACAGAACTGTTCTCTGGTAGTACAGAGCTGTTCTCAGGTAGTTCAGTGCTGTTCTTTGGTAGTATAGTGCTGTTCTCTGGTAGTACAGTGTTGTTCTCTTGTAGTACAGTGTTGTTCTCTTGTAGTACACGGCTGTTCTCTGGTCTTACAGGGCTGTTGTCTGGTAGTGCAGTGCTGTTCTCTGTTAGTACAGTTATTTTTTCTGGTAGTACAGTGCTGTTCTCTGTTAGTACAGTGCTGTTCTCTGTTGGTACAGTGCTGTTCTCTGGTAGAACAGTGTTGCTCTCTGGTAGAACAGTGCTTTTTCTGGAAGTACAGTGCTGTTCTCTGATAGTACAGTGCTGTTCTCTGGTTGTAATGTACTGCTTTCTGATAGTACAGTGCTGTTTTCTGGTAGTACTGGGATGTTCTTTGGTAGTACCGTGCTGTTCTCTTGTAGTACAGTCCTGATCTCTGGAAGTACAGTGCTGTTCTGTGGAAGTACAGTGCTGTTATCTGGAAGTACAGTGCTGTTCTCCGTTATTACTGGGCTGCTCTCTTGTAGTGATGTACTGCTTTCTGGTAGTACAGTGTTGTTCTCTTGTAGTGCAGTGTTGTTCTCTGGTAGTACATTGCTGTTCTCTTGCAGTACAGTGCTGTTCTCTCGCAGTACAGTGCTGTTCTCTGGTAGTACTGTTCTGTTCACTGGTAGTACAGTATTGTTCTCTGGTAGTACAGCGCTGTTTTCTTGTAGTACAGTGCTGTTTTCTGTTAGTACAGTGCTGTTTTCTGGTAGTACAGACCTGTTCTTTGGTAGTACAGTGATGTTCTTTGGTAGTACAGTTCTGTTCTCTGGTAGTACAGTGCTGTTCTCTGGTAGTACAGTGCTGTTCTCTGGTATAACAATGCTGTTCCCTGGTAGTACAGTGCTGTTTTCTGGTATTACAGGGCTGTCCTCTGGTAGTACAGTGCTGTTCTTTGGTAGTACAGTGCTGTTCTCTGGTAGAACAATGCTGTTCTCTGGTAGTACAGTGCTGTTCTCTGGTATTACAGGGCTGTCCTCTGGTAGTACAGTGCTGTTCTTTGGTAGTACAGTGCTGTTCTCTGGTAGAATAATGCTGTTCTCTGGTAGTACAGTGCTGTTTTCTGGTATTACAGGGCTGTCCTCTGGTAGTACAGTGCTGTTCTTTGGTAGTACAGTGCTGTTCTCTGGTAGAACAATGCTGTTCTCTGGTAGTACAGGGCTGTTCTCTGGTAGTACAGTGCTGTTCTTTGGTAGTACAGTGCTGTTCTCTGGTAGAACAATGCTGTTCTCTGGTAATACAGGGCTGTTCTCTGGTAGTACAGTGTTGTTCTCTGGTAGTAGAGCGATGTTCTTTCTCATATCCTGTCTTTACGGCAATTTAATACTACAGTGCTGTATATATGCTGATGGCTTGTTTTAATTCCTATTTTAGTGACTAAGCATTTATTATCTAGTGATAAAGAGGTTACAGGCAACCTTAATAACCCTATTTTAATCTTTAGGCTTTAGACCCTAATAATCAACTAACCAAGGCAAATTTCATTTTGCTGCTGACCAGTGAAGTAGGAGAACTGGTTACTGTTCCAAACACCTCACACATACATTATCACTTTCGCTACTTATAGATTCTGAGCATCGTCTAATTTCTCCAGCCTCTGTTCAGTGTACTGTTCAGTGTTGACTCTGTCATTAGGTACATTGTTGAATTTGCCTCTGAGAAGGTCATCAATCTGAGCTTCATTATTAATACTATCTACAAAATTCTCACACTTTCACAAATATGTCTTTCCTTGTTATTACAGACCTTGTTTTAGCAACTTGCTATTTTTGAACATAGTCTTACATAATGGTGTAAGTACACTAGGTCGTGTGTTATGTTCCTGGGACACAGCACTGTGGAGAGGTTTGGAACTTAATTTTTTGATGCGTATGCCCTGTGAGAACTTGGATCGTGTTTTGAAGTAGAACACAGTATGTCTCGGGGTTGACTTTGATTCATTTGGGTGGTGTTAGCTTTAACTTACACTAGGTTTATTAGACACTTATCTCTGCACTGTCTTGTGTTAACTCGGTCTCAAAATTCATTTGTTTTACTTCTGTAAACCTAGTATTTCCTAAGCTTCGTAGACTCAAGTTGTGCTATGATTTTTTTTTTATATTTTATGTAAAACAATATAAATTACATGGTGGTATAAAATATTAAATAACACCACAATACAGGATCTGGACAAGATTATTGAGAATCATATCACAAGTGCAAGAGAAAAATATATGAAAACCCAATTCAAAATATGAAAGTGTAACAAACACGCAAAATGCATACACACCATTCACTGACACACATTATACAAAATGATAAAATTTCTGACTCATACACACAAAACTGCTGGGGGGGGGACCCCCCCTTAAACCTATCTATAAATAAACCCACATCATTCGCACACGTATTGATCACAGAAGTGATCAAGCATAAATTTATGTAACTTTATATATACATGCAACTGTTTATGCGATTTTACTTAAGAACAAATTCTGGTAATTATCCGTCAACATTACTCTATAACAAAAATAAGCATTACACAAATTACATAAGCGTATAAAGCATCAACAACTGCAAGATTTTTACAGCATACGTTGCATCAGCAACCAAACTTAATACCATTACAAAAGTGATGGAAAAACAAATCATGTAAAACCAAATATAAAAGCCAACTAAGAGGAAATAAATTCCCTACAAAATTACAATAAATACTACGAAAATACATACCAGAAAAATTATCTTTGCAAAAACTGGTAGACCAACATGGACAGTGACTTCTATAACTCCCTTTTAATCACAAGGCTCTAATTTAAACAAATCTTGTGCTTATCAAAACCTTTCACACAAAACTTACATGTCAACACAGCACCACTCAGTACATACCTTCCCGACCCTCACATTCCTTCGCAAGTCTTTACCTTATACACTCTCCCTCCGAAATACTAATGTCAACCCGCTTATGAAGGAAACCAGTTCTTTACGTATAATTAGCTCGCCAAATGAATGAGGCCATTGACCGTAATTTTGCAGTAGGTCTCCGGAAAACGTGCCCTCCACTGTCCCCGTAAATAAGTTTGTTCCTGCAAACCGTTCTATATATGCCTGCCGAAATTGCCCTAATTCTAATTCCCCCCGCCATGTCCCTCATCCCCCAGGAAATATACAGAAAATCCGCCACTACATACATAATCGCCCTTTTCACTTCCCTTGAGACCCCGCGTACTTCTAATGTTAAGGCTCGCAGGGTCTCTACATTACCCCCACCCATCAACCTAAAAACTTTCGCTAACCACACCCTTACCTCCCTCAACTCTTCACAGAAATAAACAGCATGAAAAGCTGTTTCCTGTTCTCCACAGTGATCGCAGGTCTGTTCCCTCACCAGTCCCATTGAACACAAAACAGCTTTCGATGCTAATATCCCCATCATAAATCTATAGACAAACTCCTGTACTCTCGGCATTAACTTAAGCTTTCGAAAGTCATTCCAGATCATCCCCCAATCATACAAGGGATAAACCGATACCCCCTGTATGATTTCCTGCATCCTGCTCATCGTCACCAAACGCCCCACCCTAAGTTTTTCCACCTCCCTAATCAATAACAATAACCTCAGCATATCCTCGCATTCAATTAATTCTTTTCCGCTCCACCATCTCCGCACATCCTCCATCACTTTCCCCACTCTAACCCCTCTTTCCCCCCCTCCCTAACGAACCTCTGTTTCACATATAGGGCCTTCTACTCTCGGCCCCAACGCTAAAAGGCCTACTCCTCCACTGTGTATATTTAACATCACCACCTCCTTGCTCAGCCATGCCCTCCCGAAACTCCAAGCATAACGTAATGCCCTCCTCTGAATTTCCTGTACGTCCTAAGTCCGCAATGGATACACCACAGCCATACTCCACACTTTACTATAAACCAATGAATTTACGATTATCGCCCGCTGTTGTAAGGTGACGTCCCCCGCCCGTAAACTCTTTAACCTTTTTACTGTCTTCTCCACCACCACCTCCGAATTCACCTGCCTAGCCTCCCGCGCATGTCATGTATATAACTCCACAAATTTTTAGCCTAACCACCACTTCCCACCCAAACTCCAACCCCAAGGCCCCCCCCCCCCACCCAGGAACCCACCTCCAGCAGACTTGATTTTGCCCTGTTCACCCGCATTCCAGATGCCCTCCCGAAAAGCTCCAACACACTTTCCACTGTACGCAATCCCTCCACTCCGGCTATCAGAACAGTGGTATCGTCCACATACCCCACCACATCTATACACCCATCCTTCTCCCCATTTAAAATCCCCCTCCCCTCACCGAGCCCATAAAATGGATGCTGCATACACGCAAACAAAATTTGAGAAAGGGGACACCCCTGTCTCAATCCCCTCTCCATCCAGACAGGCCTACCCAACCTGCCATTAATTTGTACCTGCACCATTGCAGATGAATACATTGTATCAACCCACCTCACCACTCCCATGCCAAAACCGAGATGCAACAAACTAGCCCTCAGAAAGTTCCTATCCACACAGTCGTATGCATTTTCCCAATCAATACCCAAAAGCCCTCCCCCGTTGCAACCCTCCAAAAAATCCCTAATGCGGCCATGCCCATCTCTCATGCTTCTGCCTGGAATACCCATCTGTCTCTTATGAATAACCCCACCTAACACCTTCTTCATCCTATTGCCCAGTATCTTTGCGAAAATCTTGTAGTCAGCACACATTAGCGAAATAGCTCTGTACGCATTCAGTACTCTTCCCTCTTTCTTTTTGCGTACTAACACGACTACACCCGTTCGCTGAGTCTGTCCTAACTGTCCCTCCCGTCGCATACAATTCATGACCCTCACCAGACAGTACTTAATGTGCTCCCATTGAATTCTATAAAAATCATTTGAAATCCCATCTATACCCGGTGCCTTCCCAGTACTCATGTTGAACACAGCCTCCTCAACTTTCCCCATGCTAATCTCACCTCCCATCCCCATGCCCTCCTCTCCACGTGACCCTAACCCTCTCCCCCCCACACCTCCTCAATAGCATCGCCTTCCTCCTCCTTCCCCCATTATTTTACATTACTGCGTTATTTTGCCTTGATGCTGGTGAGTGGCTCTTGATCGAAGGAGCTGGACTAAACCTCCCCTTCCTGGGATCGAATCTGAGTGCCTCCCTTTCCTCTGGTGTTATATGACCCTTACTGATTTAACGTTTAACTCCTAATTAAAATAAAACATTTCTGAAAGTCATCCATATTTAATGACTGATGCATCTTATGTAATGTACGCAACTTATTATTTAGTTCAGGATGTAGGGGAATAAATATGGTTGGATTCTGTTCAATAACTGGAGAAGGTCTCTTCTGATGTGTTGTCCTCAAAAGAATCTCTAAATTAATTTTATGTTGTGTGAGTTTTAATGTGCCAATTTTACCAGTGAAACTGGTGTGAGTGAAACTGGTGTGAGTGAAGCTGGTGTCAGTGAAACTCGTGTGAGTGAAGCTGGTGTCAGTGAAACTCGTGTGAGTGAAGCTGGTGTCAGTGAAACTGGTGTGAGTGAAACTGGTGTGAGTGAAACTGGTGTGAGTGAAGCTGGTGTCAGTGAAACTCGTGTGAGTGAAGCTGGTGTCAGTGAAACTGGTGTGAGTGAAACTGGTGTGAGTGAAACTGGTGTGAGTGAAACTGGTGTGAGTGAAGCTGGTGTGAGTGAAACTCGTGTGAGTGAAGCTGGTGTCAGTGAAACTGGTGTGAGTGAAACTCGTGTGAGTGAAGCTAGTGTCAGTGAAACTGGTATGAGTGAAGCTGGTGTCAGTGAAACTGGTTATCTGGAGGTTATTCCTGGAGGTTATTCCGGGGATCAACGCCCCCGCGGCCCGGCCCGGTGTGAGTGAAGCTGGTGTGAGTGAAACTGGTGTGAGTGAAGCTGGTGTTAGTGAAGCTGGTGCCAGTGAAACTGGTGTGAGTGAAACTGGTGTCAGTGAAACTGGTGTCAGTGAAACTGGTTATCTGGAGGTTATTCCTGGAGGTTATTCCGGGGATCAACGCCCCCGCGGCCCGGCCCGGTGTGAGTGAAGCTGGTGTGAGTGAAACTGGTGTGAGTGAAGCTGGTGTTAGTGAAGCTGGTGCCAGTGAAACTGGTGTCAGTGAAACTGGTGTCAGTGAAACTGGTGTCAGTGAAACTGGTGTGAGTGAAGCTGGTGTGAGTGAAACTGGTGTGAGTGAAACTGGTGTGAGTTAAACTAGTGTGAGTGAAACTGGTGTGAGTGAAACTGGTGTGAGTGAAATTGGTGTGAGTGAAACTGGTGTGAGTGAAACTGGTGTGAGTGAAATTGGTGTGAGTGAAACTGGTGTGAGTGAAACTGGTGTGAGTGAAATTGGTGTGAGTGAAACTGGTGTGAGTGAAACTGTGTCAGTGAAATTGGTGTGAGTGAAACTGGTGTGAGTGAAACTGGTGTGAGTGAAATTGGTGTGAGTGAAACTGGTGTGAGTGAAACTGTCAGTGAAATTGGTGTGAGTGAAACTGGTGTGAGTGAAACTGGTGTGAGTGAAACTGTGTCAGTGAAATAACTGCTGAATGTCTCTTCTGATAAGAAATAAATCACTGCTTACTTTATTTTGTTATCCTACGTAGGTCAGATCAACATTATGTACTTAACGTGCACATAACATGTGCTTGATCTTAAGACCATTGTAAAAAAAAATTATTATATTTTCAAATTAAAATAACACTTAATTATTACTTATTCACTTACACATTTACTTAAACACTGATCCATCTTAGAGAAACGTTTAGAGAGATTTTTGCCTGTGTAGGTTCCATTTTGTCTTGTTTTATGGAAAAACTGGGTAACTTGAAATACTGATTTTTATGCAGTAATTTGTGTCTCATTCACCTGGTTTCACCCTTCAACGTTTAGAGGTTAATAATGTAATTCTGAGCCACTTCAAATTTAATGTGCTTGTGGATTTTAGGATATTTTATTGTCCCTGAGATAAGAAGTTGCTCTTCAAAGTTAGTGTTTCTTAGCGAAAGACTTAAGTTAATTTTGAACTGTATATGTCCTAATTTGCCATTTTTATTGGATAAATTAGGATACTGGTGTCGATTTCATAACATGGGAATATTTTTCTGAGTCTCTTCAACACTTCACTGCTAAAATTTAACGGCATTAGAAACTTCTACTGCACTCTGCACTATTCTTATTGTATGCGCTGAGGCCCAGGAGCTCGAGTTATGCAAGACAGGAATGTCTTCCCAGGAGAGCTCAGCGACAGATATATATCTAGTTGTTGTCATTATTATATTCACTGTGTGGAGGTAGACAGTGAGTTGGAAGCTCAGGGGATTTAGTGTAACTATTTGGTTTTCTTTGATTACGAGTTTCATTTATGTATCTTGTTATTTCCGGTGCTTAATGTTTCGAGTCTTATAATAGACTGAAGTTCTTTTGTTACAGGTATTCATTCTTTTCTATTATAGTCTTCAGGTCAAGGGATGATTTAAATAAAATATCCCTCTTTTTTTTATATTTTATTTAAAACTCAGGTACAAAAATATATGGGTACATAATCAATATGTAACAAGATACAGGCAGTGAACAATAATCAACTGTGACTACACAATACTGAAGAAGCACATATATGATGACAGAACTGGCTGCTGCACTCAAATCAAACACCGCTTGTACGTACTGTGCTTCACATGAAAAGGTGGTCACATATACACATATATATACATATATATACATATATATACATATATACATATATACATATATACATATACACATATATATATATATATATATATATATATATATATACATATATATACACATACACATACATATACACACACATACACATACAACCCACCCAGTAAAGCTTACACTCCCCCCCCATGAAAACGTGCCACTTTCACCTTAAATACACAGTGACAAAACTCTTATACATACACATTTGCAAAAGCATTAAAAACTTCAATGACAATATATATATATATAAACACAATCCAGCCAGCTAAACGGCTGACACTATAATACAAGGAATGTCTGAACCTGATGGCTCACATCCACCATAGAACACAATCCACCCTACCCTCATATACCCTATGGTAATAATTAATATCGTGCACGGTGGTGGGTTTAAGACACTACCGCTGACACTTCAACCCCCCCCCCCACATGCCTAGTAACTGTGTCTGCCGTCACCACTCATAACCACCAACAGTTCTTGATAGTAATTAGCATCTTATATATCACCCTAAAAACACGCTACACACATAAACCTACCACAATAATAAATAAATTTACACATTATTCCCTCCTGCAGACAGATTATTTACACTGCCGGAGATAATCTATACATCACATCCTACAGAGAATGGACAACATTAGACATCTAAAATAATATGACATGTGTATCACATGACCTGCTATTGCAGAGATTACTTAAACTCCTACCTCCCCCCCAAATGAAAAAAAACTGACCAGTTTCACCTGGCTATACACAAGATCAAAAACTCATTCACTTGAACATATATAATGAAAATGTGAAAAAAAAACATCTGTAACAATATATAAGCAAAAACACCCCAGGCAAGATCTTACATTATATACAATACCAGAACGTTCCACTAGTTAAAAAACAGGTATGAAACCTCATTATTATGACAAGTTACATTGCTCATATATAGGTAGACATGTATAATTACAGGTTAAAATATGCTTATATACTAACATGCTTATGTACATCCTTACAAAACATGAAGGAATCCTTAGATAAATTATAATCATCAGTGTTCACAATAACACCAAGACATTACATTGAATATCACATTGAATATCACCTCAACATCCTTTCCTCACACAATTCCACACACACACACACACAATCGTCCTCTGCAACACCCCCCCCCCTGGGAAGGCCAGCCCGTTCATGCCCCTGACCGCTTATAAAGACCATAAATCCCTCAAAAGAAAGTCCCTGTAGCCCTCCGAGAAATCCCTCTCCCACCTCCTACCATATATTTCCCTGTTGCGACACTTTGTTCTATAAAAGGATGCTGCTATGGCCATCCTACGTTCCTCCGCCCCTTTGTCTCTCATTGCCCATGATATATACACAAAATCAACCATTAAGTAAGCCACTGCCCTTTGAACCTTTACCCCAACCCCACCTACATCTAAACTAAGCGCTCTCAAAACCGACAACCCTTTCCCCCCCACATACCGGATTACTTTCCCTAACCATTCCCGCACAATCCCTAGGCTTTCACAAAAATAAACTACATGAAAAGCTGATTCATCTACCCCACAAACCTGACACACCCCACCCTCCCTTATTCGCCTATTTCGTAAAACAACCCCCGACGGCAATATTCCGTGAAGAAACCTATACATTACCTCCCTCACGCGTGGCCGGATGCGTAACCCTTTTAATCGGCCCCAAATGTCTTCCCATGCGTACATCGGGTACACTCCTTCCGTTGCCACTACCACCCTAGGCCATATCTTCCTCTCCATGGACCCTACCCGCATGTTTCTCGGCTCTCTGACCATCATCAATAGACGCAACAACTCCTCACCATCTCTCAAATCTTGTCCCTTCCACCATCTCCGAAGATCTCCCTGCAGCATCCCCAACCCTCCACTTCCTTCCCCCCGAGCCCTTAGCAACCCATGTTTCACATATACACACTTCAACCTTCTTTCCAAATGAATTAACCCCAGCCCTCCCAAGGCCACCGAAAGTGTTACCACCTCTCTTTTCAACCAATCGCATCCCGAACCCCAGATAAAATGGAAAACTCTGCTCAACAATCTCCGGACAGGGTCTAAAGCCAGCAACAAACAACAAAATACCTTTCATCCGTGGACTGCTTGCAGAGGCAAAGGCAATGTTCGCGGCTTTCACTGAGACCCACATAAAGGATCACTTGGACAACGAAATATGGATCCCAGGTTACAACCTATACAGAGTGAACAGGCAAAAGGGGGGGGGTTGGCCTGTACATTGCAGAGTCACTTGTTTGCACAGAACTGCTTAATGCCTCAAATGATGTAGTGGAAGTTTTAGCAGTAAAGGTCGAGAACCAAAACCTAGTCATTGTGGTAGTCTACAAGCCTCCGGATGCAACATCCCAGCAATTCCAGGAACAGCTGTTAAAAATTGACCACTGTCTGGAAAATCTTCCAGCTCCTGCACCCAACATCTTGCTCCTGGGGGATTTCAACTTAAGGCACCTAAAATGGAGGAATATAGCAAATAACATTGTTGCAGTAATAACACCAGGAGGCAGCTCTGATGAAAACTCACACTCACACGAGCTTTTAAATCTCTGCACAAAATTCAATTTAAACCAGCAAATAATAGAGCCTACTAGACTGGAGAATACACTAGACCTCATCTTCACTAACAATGATGATCTGATAAGAAATGTCACCATATGAAAAACAATATACTCAGATCACAACATAATTGAGGCTCAGACATGTATGCGTGGAGCCCCAGACCGACAAAATGAGACTAGTCACGAGGGAGCATTCACCAAATTCAACTTCAATAACAAAAACATAAAGTGGGACCAAGTAAACCAAGTCCTAACCGATATAAGCTGGGAAGATACACTAAGCAACACAGACCCCAACTTATGCCTAGAACAGATTAACTCGGTGGCACTCGATGTATGCACAAGGCTTATTCCTCTAAGAAAAAGGAGGAGTAGATGTAAAATAGAAAGAGACAGGCGCTCCCTTTACAGGTGACGGAAAAGAATAACAGAGCGGCTAAAAGAGGTCAATATATCTGAAATGTGTAGGGAGACACTGGTCAGAGAAATAGCAAGCATCGAACTTAAGCTAAAAGAATCCTTTAGGAGTCAGGAATCGCGGGAAGAACTAAAAGCCATAAATGAAATCGAAAGAAACCCAAAGTATTTCTTCTCCTATGCCAAATCAAAATCGAGAACAACGTCCAGTATTGGGCCCCTACTTAAACAAGATGGGTCCTACACAGATGACAGCAAGGAAATGAGTGAGCTACTCAAGTTCCAATATGACTCAGTTTTTAGCAAGCCGCTAACCAGACTGAGAGTCGAAGATCAAAATGAATTTTTTATGAGAGAGCCACAAAATTTGATTAACACAAGCCTATCCGATGTTATCCTGACGCCAAATGACTTCGAACAGGCGATAAATGACATGCCCATGCACTCTGCCCCAGGGCCAGACTCATGGAACTCTGTGTTCATCAAGAACTGCAAGAAGCCCCTATCACGAGCCTTTTCCATCCTATGGAGAGGGAGCATGGACACGGGGGTCGTCCCTCAGTTACTAAAAACAACAGACATAGCCCCACTCCACAAAGGGGGCAGTAAAGCAATAGCAAAGAACTACAGACCAATAGCACTAACATCCCATATCATAAAAATCTTTGAAAGGGTCCTAAGAAGCAAGATCACCACCCATCTAGAAACCCATCAGTTACACAACCCAGGGCAACATGGGTTTAGAACAGGTCGCTCCTGTCTGTCTCAACTATTGGATCACTACGACAAGGTCCTAAATGCACTAGAAGACAAAAAGAATGCAGATGTAATATATACAGACTTTGCAAAAGCCATCGACAAGTGTGACCATGGCGTAATAGCGCACAAAATGCGTGCTAAAGGAATAACAGGAAAAGTCGGTCGATGGATCTATAATTTCCTCACTAACAGAACACAGAGAGTAGTCGTCAACAGAGTAAAGTCCGAGGCAGCTACGGTGAAAAGCTCTGTTCCACAAGGCACAGTACTAGCTCCCATCTTGTTCCTCATCCTCATATCCGACATAGACAAGGATGTCAGCCACAGCACCGTGTCTTCCTTTGCAGATGACACCCGAATCTGCATGACAGTGTCTTCCATTGCAGACACTGCAAGGCTCCAGGCGGACATCAACCAAATCTTTCAGTGGGCTGCGGAAAACAATATGAAGTTCAACGATGAGAAATTTCAATTACTCAGATATGGTAAACATGAGGAAATTAAATCTTCATCAGAGTACAAAACAAATTCTGGCCACAAAATAGAGCGAAACACCAACGTCAAAGACCTGGGAGTGATTATGTCGGAGGATCTCACCTTCAAGGACCATAACATTGTATCAATCGCATCTGCTAGAAAAATGACAGGATGGATAATGAGAACCTTCAAAACTAGGGAGGCCAAGCCCATGATGACACTCTTCAGGTCACTTGTTTTATCTAGGCTGGAATATTGCTGCACTCTAACAGCACCTTTCAAGGCAGGTGAAATTGCCGACCTAGAAAATGTACAGAGAACTTTCACGGCCCGCATAACGGAGATAAAACACCTCAATTACTGGGAGCGCTTGAGGTTTCTAAACCTGTATTCCCTGGAACGCAGGAGGGAGAGATACATGATTATATACACCTGGAAAATCCTAGAGGGACTAGTACCGAACTTGCACACGAAAATCACTCACTACGAAAGCAAAAGACTTGGCAGACGATGCACCATCCCCCCAATGAAAAGCAGGGGTGTCACTAGCACGTTAAGAGACCATACAATAAGTGTCAGGGGCCCGAGACTGTTCAACTGCCTCCCAGCATACATAAGGGGGATTACCAACAGACCCCTGGCAGTCTTCAAGCTGGCACTGGACAATCACCTAAAGTCAGTTCCTGATCAGCCGGGCTGTGGCTCGTACGTTGGTTTGCGTGCAGCCAGCAGCAACAGCCTGGTTGATCAGGGGCTGATCCACCAGGAAGCCTGGTCACAGACCGGGCCGCGGGGGCGTTGACCCCCGAAACTCTCTCCAGGTAAACTCCAGGTAAACATCCCCATACACCAAAGGGTACAAAGCTGCCACATGCCATATTTTACTGTACAAAAGCACATTGACCACAATGACCCTCTGGTGTAGCGTAAGATGTGTCGGCCTCAATCCTGACAATCTTCCCAATACCCTATCTACCACACCCTTTGAATTATTCTCCCTCGCCATCTGAGCATTACCCATATACACAACTCCACAAATTTTCACCCGGTCCACGACACTCCACCTCACCCCCCCACCCCCGCCCTCCTGCCCATCCCATTCACCCAATATCATGAGCTCAGATTTATGCACATTCACTGCCATACCTGTTGCCATCCCAAAAACGTCTATAACTCTCTCCAGACCCTCCAATCCCTCCCTCCCACTCACTAGGACAATTGTGTCATCAACGTAACCTATGATACTGGGACTCCCACCTCGTATGTCCTCCCTTACCCCCTCCTGTATGCACCTTTCCACTGCCCTATAAAACGGATTCTGTAAACATGCAAATAATATTTGTGACAACGGGCAACCTTGCCTCAATCCCCTGCCCATTTTCACATGCAACCCCACCCTCCCATTTATCTGTACACACATCCCAGCTCCCCGATATAAAGTACGTGCCCAATTCACAATGTCCTCCCCGAACCCTTGCCACTCCATGATTCTCCACAGAGCCTCCCTCTCGACACTGTCATATGCCGTTCTCCAATCCAACGCCAATACCCCACGTTCCCCCTCTTGTGGACCCTCAATAAACCTTCTAATAACCCCATGCCCCTCATACATTGATCTCCCCGGAATCCCATATTGACCCCTCACTATTACCTTTCCAATGACCTTTTTTATACGATTACCCAAAATTTTTGCAAAAAGTTTGTAGTCTGCACACATGAGTGATATCATCCGGTAATCTCTCACTGTGCACTGACTTTCACCCTTTGGCACCAAAACTACTAGTGCTGTCGCCTGCAAAGGTCCCAACGCACCCCTCTCTTTTATGATATTAAATAATTGCACCAAAAAATCTTTTAATACTCCCCAATGCTGTATGTAAAACTCCGCAGGCAGCCCATCTATCCCCGGTGCCTTACCCCTGCTCATACTCATTAAAGCCGTCCACACCTCTTCCTCCACAATAGGCCCCTGTAACTGTTCCCTGTCGTCCCTGTCCAGCACACTCCGCACCCATCCCCCTGTCTCTCTTAAAGCCCCCTCTCTCACACCCACACTCCTCATATGTGCACTAAGCCAAGAATCAACATACCCTCCCATCCCCTCCGTTGTCACCAAATCTTGTCCCTCCCTATACCCCTCTATGTCCTCAAGAACTCTCAAACCCACCATTTCCATTGCAACGCGTCGGCGCCCCTGCCCTCGCAGGACACACGCCGATGGTCTATCACCCCACATGACCTCCTCCAACCCCCCTAAAACCCTTGCCGCATCAAACCTCTCATTTTGCACTTCCATTAGGCGTTCCTTCACTCCTTCTATGTCAGCCACAGGGGCTCCCATCCCCCCCTTCCTCTCTCATGATACTCCCTTAACTGCCCCTCAAGATACCTAATAAGCCCATAAGCCAACTGATTCTCGTGCCTTCCCTGTCGGACATAGAACTCTCGAATCCTCGTCTTCGCCGTCACATCCCACCATCTCAACACATCCCCATTGACTTCCATCCCTTCCCATAAGCCTTTCCACCATTGTGCAAATAGGACCCTCCCCTCAACATCTTGAAGCAACCGAACATTCAATTTCCAATAACTCTTATACCTGTTCGGCCGACCCTCCCATCCCAAATCCACCAAAACACCTCTATGATCAGAAAAAAAGACATCCAAAACCCTTACACTCCGCACCACAGCTTTCCTTGTCACGTATATCCTGTCCAGCCGTGCAGCATACCCCTGCCTCACTAAGGTGTGCTGCACCTCCCACGCCGCCCCCCCCTCTACATCCACCAACCCCACCCCGGTTAACAGGTCCCTCAGAACGCCAGAACAATATCCTGCTCCCCTAGGTTCCACATCCTTGCGGCGTATAACGCAATTCCAGTCCCCTCCCACCACAGCTAATGCTGGAAGCGACCTTAAGTGATACACCAACACTTCACGTACAAACTCATTCTTCACTCGACTGTCCCCCTCCGCCGGACCATAAACACACACAAAAGACATCTTATCTCTTCCCCATGTCCCATCCACTCTTATAACCCTCCCCTCACCCCCCTCCTCACAATGATGTACAGTAAACGGGCTAGCCTCCCTCACCAAAATAGCCACTCCCCCTTTCAATCTCGTTGAGTGTGCCGTATATACAGTATACCCCTCAATCATCAACATACAACCCGGCTTGTTTGTTGTGCTCTTGCACAAACACTACATCTACACCATACCTAATGAGCATCTCATGAAACCATTCACACTTCCTAGAATTTTTCAGACCATTAACATTTATAGAGAGACTCTTGAATTTGTCAATGGAGGTTTGCCTTTACGTATTGCACCACCTTTATCCCCCTTCCCCTTTATACGCCCTTGATCTTCAATCACCATTCTGTGATCTGCTTTCACATGCCCCTTGCCCCTGGACCCCCCAGGTCCATGCTCAACCACTTCAGCCCACACCTTTTTGCCCGAACGCTGTGCCGGAGTGAGCACATCCACATCGTCCACGTCTGAGGGCACTGCCGCTCTCTTCCGTGACACTCGAGCCTTTCTCCCCACCTCCACCTGGAAGCCATCCCCGTGCACTTCCGCCACCACCGTGCCAATTTGCAACCCAGCCTCAACCTGGGTCTCTGACATGCCTCCCCCCCTCTCACCACCTGGAACCCCAGCAGCATCCAGGGCACCCACAAGCCCCTCAACTATGACCTCTCCTGGGGTCCCTAACAGGTCGTGGAGGACTGAATCAATGGTAGCCTCCACGGCCCTGTCCTCACCCAGTGACACCACATCTTTGGTCTCCGGTGCCTGCCCGGCAGTGCATGTCTCTCTCGGAAGAGTTACACACTCTTCCTCCCTCAAGGCCTTCTCGACCTCCACACTCCAAGCCTTGTTCAAGGAAACCGACGAAGGTCGTGCCAAATCCAACGTCTCAAGGTCCTCTGATGCCTCCTTATGCTGCTCCTTCGCCTGTGTACCCTGTTGTTTAACACACTGCGCAGCAATGTGATCATAGGCACCGCATAATCGACAGGTACGTTGTTGCCCTGCGTAAGTCACCATTACTTGAGTCCTGAAGTCTTCTAGGAAAATATAGGAAGGAATAGGATGCCTCAATGTCATTTTTAAGGAAAAACTTCCTTCAGGCATCCCAGAATACGATCCTTCCTTCCATTTCCCCAATGTCGCCATATGAACAGTCCCAAACTTCTCGAAGACAGCACGTAGGTCTGCCTCATTAGCCTCAAAGGGTACATTTCTTATCTTCACCCACGTATAATGGCAGGACACATCATGTAGCCTTACCGTCACTGCAGGATTCACTGGTACACAAAGATCTTGGAACCTGGCGACTATGTCCTCATATACACTTGCATTGAGAAATTTCACAAAAATTCTATATGCCCCGTTCAAGGCTACACCATACAGCTCTTCGTTGGCAATGCCGTATGTGTCCCTGATGATGGCAGGTAATAAAACTTGAGCTGAGAGGGCATGCACAGCCCCACGCACCACTTCTATGCCGACAGTGTTTACCCTTCTTCTTGCCGGCTGCGCCATTTTGAGAAAACCAAGTTGTCACCGGCTGACAGCAGAGGGCAGGCTCAGCTCACGTCCGCTCGTCCCAAAGGTTGAGCGACGAATCGAAGTTAATTTTGAACTGTATATGTCCTAATTTGCCATTTTTATTGGATAAATTAGGATACTGGTATCGATTTCATAACATGGGAATATTTTTCTGAGTCTCTTCAACCCTTCACTGCTAAAATTTAACCGCATTAGAAACTTCTACTGCACTCTGCACTATTCTTATTGTATGCGCTGAGGCCCAGGAGCTCGAGTTATGCAAGACAGGAATGTCTTCCCAGGAGAGCTCAGCGACAGATATATATCTAGTTGTTGTCATTATTATATTCACTGTGTGGAGGTAGACAGTGAGTTGGAAGCTCAGGGGATTTAGTGTAACTATTTGGTTTTCTTTGATTACGAGTTTCATTTATGTATCTTGTTATTTCCGGTGCTTAATGTTTCGAGTCTTATAATAGACTGAAGTTCTTTTGTTACAGGTATTCATTCTTTTCTATTATAGTCTTCAGGTCAAGGGATGATTTAAATAAAATATCCCTCTTTTAAGGGTAAAAGTATCCATGACTGGTGGTGAACAGTTACATCAGGACTTAATGATCCTTTGTGTAGTCGACTGGCTTTATATGCACTTAAAAAAACAATTATTTAATAAAAGAGGAAATAATTCTATTGAAGCATTTGCGAGATATCAAAAATAAAACTCAGCATTTGACATTATTATTGATACTAGCTTTAACAAATTCGACAGAAAGTTGGAAACTTAACTCGTCTGCATGATACTGCCCGGAGATACTTGTGTACTTTTACATAATATATGAAACATCAGATTTGACAAAATAGCAAGAAAATTAAAAAAAAAAAGTGCTTACAAGCTTTTCTTTGTACTTCATTGTAATTTGATAGTATTAATGCAAAAGACAATTGATTTTAAAATTAAAACTGTATATTATATAAACGTCGATGAAATAAAAAAAAAGTAAAATAAATATATAGACATAAGTTTAATAACTTTTAGCGTTTTGTGTTGAGTTGAACCATCCAGAGTATTTTTTTTTTTTTATATTTTATTTAAAACAGTGCGATACAAATAGCAGAAATATATTAAAAAGATACACGACAAAAGCTTACTGCACTAGAATTTCACTTAACCCGAAACCTAATATTGATACCATACTGCACAGTGGTAATACACACACACACACACACTGTATATTACAATGGTAATACACTCTCACACACAACACACCGTATATTACAGTGAATATACACACTCACACTCTACACTATACATTACAGTGATATTGTTTTATTTGTTAAAGAACATCTCTAACAAGGTTACTTATACAAAACATCAAACACTGGAAATTATAAAGATTGTACAATAAAACAAGAGATATAAAAAAACAACTAAACACGCACAATGACACACATACACAAGCACACATAGGTGAGGTTTCTGCCTGTCAACACACACGTATGAGAGACTAAATCTAAGATCTCAGGTGCTTAACAGAGCACCACGATACTCAAACATTAATTTAGGCGATTATCACAAGATCTGAACATACATAGGTATTTAGGATACAAAGAAGGAAACGGTATAATACTAAAAGTCACAATAAAAACATCCAATATAACAAAACAAAACTACGATGTGAAATTTTACATCTCAGCGGAACTAAGAAAAAAATGATGCAAGTAGTTACATGTAATATAATATTACTGAAAAGCAGACTGTAACACAACATAAAATATAACATAAAATAAGAACCAGTAGCTTATGCTAGGAAAATTTTTTTTTTTTTTTTTTTTTTTTTTTTTTTTTTTTTTTTTTTTTAAAACAATTACAATTGAATCAAAATCATTAAAGACACCTATAACATATTTGAGTCATTGAAATTTTCATCATAAAGTCCTTGAAATGATTTATGCATGATAAATGATAATATGCAATCGTAGTGCAACACATTTCTAAATGATAACTTTTTAGTTTCTGAAACCCTCGGGGCAATAACCATATTGCCCATAGATATCAAAACTCAATTATACATCCTTATAAACAGCTCTCCATGCTCACACCCATGTCTAGGAAAATAGCCCGTTGTGTCCCCTTACCCACTTTGCAAATCCCATAAATCCCTTAATGTGAAATTTCGATAACCCTCACTAAAATCTCTCTCCCATCTCCCTCCATACACCCCTTTATTCCTACACTGTGTCCTATAAAAAGTTGCTGCCAACGCATTAATTCTTGCACGCACGTCCGCCTCCCTCATAGCCCACATCATGTATATATAATCCGTAATCATATACCCAATCGCATTCTCAACCCTTTTATTCACCCCAGTTATATCTAAACTTAAAACCCTCAAGACCTGCAAACCCCCTCCCCCCACTAACCTTAAAACCTTACCCATCCAAACCCTTATAAGTTCAATACAATCGCAAAAATACACCGTATGATAAATAGTCGCCAATCCTCCACAATCCTTGCATTCCCCATCCTCTCGTATTCTCTTATAGAATAAAACCATTCCTGACGGCAATATTCCATGTAAAAATCTATACATAACTTCTCTGACTTTAGGTTTTAAACGCAATTTGTTTAAACGCCCCCAAATATTACGCCAATCATACATCGGATAAACTCCTTCTACCGCCGCTACCAAAGCCTTACCATCTGCCCTATCAAGATTTCTCAATTTAATATGTAAAGGATCCCTCACGTTTATAAATACCCGTAACATTGCCTCACCTATCATGAACTCCCTACCCCCCCACCACCGTCGCATATCCTGATGTATCCTATGAAGACCGTCTCCTTTCACCCCTCCCTCCCGCTTATAACTATGTTTTAAATACATACTTATTATCCTCTTTTCGACATCTATAAGACCCAGCCCTCCACGGCCAACGGGGAGTGTGACAACCGCTCTACTTAACCATTCGCTCCCTGTTCCCCAAATGAATCTAAAAACACTTTTTTGTAGCCTTTTTAACTCACAACGAAGTATCGGAAATATTACCGTAACATGCCATAGTTTACTATATAATAGCACATTCGTTGTAATCACCCTTTGTTGCAAACTTAAATTAGCAGCTCTTAACCCACTGAGGCGCTTCAGAACACTATCAACGATACGCACGGAATTTATTTGCTGTGCTAACTTGATATCATTTACATAAACGATCCCACATATCTTTATTTGGTCCACCCTTTTCCACCTTTCAGCAACCATTCCGTCCTCACGTGACCCTTTTCCAAGATTCATATACTTTGTTTTCCCCATGTTGATCGTCATGCCAGTAGCCTTTTCAAAAACTTTCACTAACGTTTCTACCCGAATCAAATCCATGTTTTCTCTCACCAAAATCGTCGTATCGTCGACATATCCAACAATGCCCGCTCCCCCATCCCTTACATTACCCATCCCCTTTGCTTCCAATAAAACCCTTATCCCTCTATAAAAGGGATCTTGAAAACAAGCAAAAAAAATTTGTGAAAGGGGACAACCTTGACGCAAACCCCTTCCCATCTGAATTCGATCTCCCAACCTCCCATTCACCTGCACACGCAAGGTTGCCTCCTGATACATTAATTTGGCCCATGATATAATTTCCGCCCCAAACCCCTGCCATCTCATGATCTTCCATAACGTCTCCCGTTCCACACTATCATATGCCGCCTCCCAATCTATAGCCAATACCCCCCCCTTCCTAATCGTACTCTTTCTTCAATAAAACTTCTAATCATACCGTGACCTTCATACATAGACCTGCCCGGCACCCCATATTGTCCCTTGTCAATCACTCTGCCCAGGACTTTTTTTATTCTGTTAGCCAAGATCCTTCCAAAAATTTTATAGTCACCACATAATAACGAGATTGCACAATAATCTTTAACCGTTAATGGCTCGCCTTTAGGAACTAGGACGACCACAGCCAACCTTTGTTGTTCCCCTAAAACCCCATCCCGCTTCATTATATTGAATAAACGTACCAAAAACCCCTTTAAAACGTTCCAATTTTGAAGATAAAAGTCGCTGGGCAACCCATCAATTCCTGGCGCCTTACCCAATTGCGCCCCAGATAAAGCCTCCCAAGTCTCACACTCCGTTATCGGTCCTCCCAACATCAAACGATCATGCTCCGTCATCTCACAACACACAAACCTACCGATTGACTGCAATGCAATTTCACTTATTCCAACACTTTGCGTTTTCAATTTAACCCAAGCATCTATATACCCACTCATACCCTCCGTCGTCGTCAACTCCTGATTCACTCTATACCCCTGCATACCTACCTGTACATTCAACCCCATTAACTCCATTGCTTTGCGACGTCTGTGTTGATTCCTCAACACACACGCCGACGGCCGATCTCCCCACAAAACCTCTTCGATTCCACCCTTAAGCCTTTCCCCATCAAACCTTTCGTTTTGTAAATTTCGTAGTTGCTCCTTAATTCTTTCAATTTCTATAACAGGATAATTAGCATTCGCTTGTATATAGCAGTCGCGCAACTGCCCCTCTAAATATCGTTGGAAACCATATTGTAACTGACTATATCTCACTCCTTGACTAATATAATATTCCTTAATTCGCTTTTTGGCTATCGTTTCCCACCAATTAACCAAATCCACATCTCCAGGTGCTTCAACCACAAGGCGTTCCCACATATGCCCAAAAGACAAAAGACTTTCCTCCCTCTTCAATAACTTTACATTTAATTTCCAAAAAGATGGACCCCTTCTAGGCACACCCTCAATATCTACATCCATTACAACTCCTCTATGATCCGAAAAAACCACATTTATCACATTCACTCTCCGCACTGTAACCGCACTAGACACGTACATTCTATCCAATCTCGCCGCATAATCTCGTCTAATAAAAGTATGCTCCACCATGCCACCCCCCCCACACACATCCATTAAACCCACACTCGTCAATAAATCTCCCAGGAATCCCAAGCAACAACCCGCTCCTCGAGGCTCCACATCTTTTCGTCGTATTACACAATTCCAGTCGCCCCCTATTATCGCTACATTTGGTAAACTACGTAGATAATATACTAATACATCTTGTACAAAATGAGTTTTAAGTCGTACATCTCCCTCAGCCGGCCCATATACACCTACAAAACTTATGTGTGCTCTACCCCATAAACCATCCACCCTAATCACTCTCCCCTCCCCCCTTTCACTATGGCGTACTACAAACGGGCTATTTTCCTTTACCAGAATGGCGACGCCTCCTTTTAACCTCGTCGCATATTCCATATACACATCGTAACCATCCATTTCTAACTCATATCCAATTCTGTAATTGTGTTCTTGGATAAATACCACATCCACATCTAGACGCACCAAAAATTCATTAAACCACTTTCGCTTCCGCTCAGATCTCAAACCGTTAATATTTATTGTCAAAACCTTAAAGTCAATTAATGGGGTTTTCCTTTCGTTCTAGGTATAGACTTTTCACTTATACATTTTACACCACCTCTATCCCTCCCCCCTTTTTTGGGAACCACCTTGATAAACCCTTGTTTCGTGGATTCACTGTTCCCTGTCCTCTGTACATCCGCCCAAGACTTTTTTCCTGGCCTTTGGGCAGGAGTAAGCACGTCGTCTGAGTCTGATGGGGTCGCAGTTCGCTTTCGAGTCCTACCCTCCACCTGCATTGGGATTTCTTTAGTACTATCGTGATGCACCTCCACTTCTGCTACATTTACCGTCATACCATGCGACACACTAGACTCAATGCTTCCATCCGTCGCCTCACCATGATGTTCAACCGATCCCAAAATTGCACCTGGATCCTCCACACGGTTGATGATCGACTCCTCTAACAAAACATCCAGTGCCTTCACTAAAGACGCCGCTACATCCTCTTCCCCCATAGTGGGCAGAGTCTCTTCAAATACTTTATTTATGTCCAGTGACGGTGATTCTTCTCGTTGTTTTGCATCCTCCAAAGCATTCTCCTGCGCTTTTTCTACCTCTTCACTCCAAGATGACCGTTGTCGAGACGGGTGAGCATAAGACTGTTCTCGTCCCTCAACTTCCTCGACCTCTTCCGATTGTTGCTGTTGTGATATTTGGAGATTCCCACGACGCTTACCACACTGTGCCGCTATGTGGTCATACGACCCACACAGCCGACACGTACGACGTTGCCCCGCATATGTTACATATACTTGAGTTCGAAATGCTTGCAACATAATATAGGACGGTATGGGATGACGTAAGGTCATTTTGACTGAATATGTTCCCTCCAAACTTCCAGCATAAGGTCCAGCGGCCCACCGACCTGCAGAGGCCATATGAACCGTACCATAATTACGTAATTCATCTTTTATAACAAAATCAGTCGCTTCAAAAGGCACATTCTTGATTTTTACCCATGTGTAGTATCGTGATACATCATGAAGACGTACTGATACAGCTGAATTGACGGCTATAATGGTCTCTTGATACTTATCCACCACTGCTTCGTAGACATTTGCTGACGTCATTTTAACGAAAATCCGTGTCGTCCCATTAAGTGCTACACCACATATTTCTTCATTTGCGATACCGTAGGTATCACGGATAATCGCCGGTAGTAACAAATCCATCGTGGCTCCCGTGACAGCCCCACGGGTCAACTCAACGCAAACAGTGTTGATGCGCCTGTTGCTATGCAGCGCCATGTTGGAAAATGAGCAGCACACGTCCTCACTACTCAATGGCTGTTGACGAACTAGACATAAGTTTAATAACTTTTAGCGTTTTGTGTTGAGTTGAACCATCCAGAGTATTATGTGGAATTAAAGAATAAGGTTGTGAACTTGGTGTAGCTGTGACAAATCGTAAACGTTCCGGAATGATAAGTACGGTATGATATCCCCAAGAAATGGGCAAAATGAGGTCTAAATCGCTCAGCAACAATCACAATTTTGCTTCTATTTAGATGCACAAATGTTAAAAATTCAAATACAGAGGCATACTGCCGACCGAACGAAATGTCATATTAAAAGCCTGATCTGAACATGAGTCTGTTAAAAGCCTGATCTAAACATGTGTCTGTTAAAATCCTGATCTAAACGTGAGTCTGTTAGAAGCCTGATCTGAACATTTGTCTGTTAAAAGTCTTGAAGGTGATTCGAAGATGCATTCTCCGGTCACAGGGAAACAAATCCGGGGGAGAGCCGAAGAATAAGACGCACATATAATATTTGGTTATCTTACTTGTCGAACGTTTCACTTGCAGAATAAGCTTCAGTCAACTACAGGACAATAGTAGAAGTGGAGGGGTTATTTCGAAGTGATCAGTCCCTCAGCCTTCACAGGTCGTAATAAAAAAACTATATTAACAACTGAGGTTCCTCGTGGGAAACGAATCCTCAGTATAAAAAACAGGGCCAAGGCTGCCACAGACACTATCTTTATTGGCTACCCAGTTGCTTTATTGATGTTTTGGATGCTTTTTCATCCATCATCAGAATCTAAAATATATTACAGTAAAATCGTGCCTTACTTTTCTTGTATTATATTTTAGATTCTGATGATGGATAAAGGAACATCTGGAACGTCAATAAAGAAATTGGATATCCAATAAAGATGGTGTCTGTCAGATAAATGTGCACAGACGCAACTAATAAAACGCCACAATAGAATGTCCATTTATCTAACATTTTGCTGGTAATTCTACCATTACTACTAATAGTGTTTGTTGCAGCCTTGGTCCTGCTTGTTTTATTAAAAAAAAAAAAAAACTGTGTATACCCGCCAGGGCGGTGGCATCTAAGACACATTATTGTCGTGGTACGTGATACATGATACTTTATCTTCACACACTGATACAGCTTTGACTATTAAAATCCTAATATATAATGTGAGCATAATTGTTACTGAAAACAACGTGATGGGATTGCTTAATAAATGTATTAAACTTTGGGAATATTTCTCACCACAGTACAGAGCATAAACATAAACTGTATGTATACGAGGGTTGTATTTGCATAATCATACAGAGAAGTGTGTATGTCCTCATATTAACACTCAGAGTCTAGTCTTTATTTTAAGAATTAATGTAATCTTGATTTTTAGTGCACAATTATTACGAACATATTAACTCACGTGCAGTCTATTTAGTTTAAACCTAACAAGCTAACTACACCAACTAGTCATTACTGGGTGACGGGGGCAGGCAGGCAGGAGTTGGCTGTGGTGGGGCATGACAGTAGCCACTAAGGTGTGACACGATATACTTGTCTGTGCTGGATGATAGTGACTCGGTGATACTAGCTCAATGATACTGACTCGCGTCATAGTGAACCGCGGGGAAGGGGGGGGGGAAACCCCAGTTATGTAGTATTGAAACTAGTTCTCCATAGCTAATATAAATCCTTCAAGTGATGACATATACTGGTGAACACAATGCAGAGAATGAAGTTTCCGAAGTATTATTAAAAAAGTGATACAGCAAATATATAAAAACAACAGTGATGAATGGTTTTGAAAACCGACAAGTTGCATAAGTGTCTCAGTCTTCAAAAACACAGCATAACAGAAGAAAAAATTTTGAAAGACGAAACGAAACCTTAACAAAGTGAATACTATATCTGTGTGATCCACAAGCTAGTGTGATGAAAGGAATCTGTGTGAGAAAATACTGGAGATTCTCGGTGAGTTTGAGCCTCGGAGACTACGCAACCAGAGGCAACGTTATGAGGTATGTATGATGTAACGACAAACTATGATTTTCCAGACGCTGTGGATAGTTCGTGGTATTGAGGTTACTATGTCAGTATGGTGTAGAACAAACCACCATGGCCTGACACCTTCCCCGGCCCCACTTATAATTTATTATATAAAAGCTAAATATTCAATAGTTTAGAGTAATGTGAAGGTAATAAATAAGAACCATTTACAATTACTGAAACAAGAAAGTAGCGCATTTAAGTATCTCAAAGATGATTATATCTTTCATAATAGCATAATTACGTATCCCCGATGGACTTCCTTAAAAAAGTAGCCTAATTTTTTTTTCTTTTTCTTCCAACTTTTCAGCTTTACTTTGCTCATAACTCAAAAATGCCTTGGTCAGTAGCTTTCAAATTTTCATCACTTGTGTTCGGTGACAATATTATGAATTATTATGCGAGTAAATTATGTGCACAAGGTTACCTGAATTATTATCTGCAAGTAATTTGGGTGAGGTAAGTGGGACTTAGTCACAGCAGGTCGCCAGACTGTCACTCCCTAGAAGCCCACTCCCACCACTCACAAAAAGCTAGACCTGACATTAAATTAATAATTATAATATTAAAACTGGCTTCTCTGGTAAATTAAAATTATGGACTGGGTACACAAAAATTCGTATTACCACTTATTTAATTACTGTAGATAGATAACACCTGCCTAACACCTAGACCCTACACTGGCCAGTTAGAGATGTAACTGAAAGGACTATTGGTACGCTTCCCTTCCCATCCACACACAGTTCTTGGTCTTGCAAATTTATTGTCCCAATTCTTCAGCAGGGGACATTAACACGGGTTCCTATTACAAATTAAGGCCGACACCCCCCCCCCAATTTAATTCGGAAGATGCCGAGTTATTGGCAGAATTTGTGCGACAACCAGGCTCACAAGTTACAAATGGCGTCCTCTGTTTTTCTGTCCTTGTTGCAGAATTGTAAGGGTTTTCCACACTATCCCAATTCTTCAGCAGGAACGTGTCAGCAATTTCTAAATTACAGATTAGGCCGATCGAGAACGACTGATTACATTGCACAATTCAAACCAGTGTTCACACACACAGCGTCTCCCTCTGTGGCGTGACTCCTCTGGCTGTTCTGCTTCCCCCTCACTCGAAATTTCTTGAAGGGTCCAAACATAATCACATTTTAAAACAATTATTATATTATTCATTTATATGTTCTACATTTATGAAATTGTGTAAAAAAAATTACACACGAGAAACAAATTCTTGGAACAATCGTCATGTTCACATGCCCAGTGACCAAAGTTGTTGAACTCATTCCTATCTTCCTACAAGGTCTACAGGCCTAGCTGACATGGCTCTAATAAACTTCAAAATCCTCAGTGGCGGAGCTTATAACGTGTGGGTGACCCCCGTGGCCTGGCTGGCAAAGCTCTCGCATCACACACGGAGGACCCGGGTTCGATTCCCGGTGGAGTAGAAACATTTCGACGAGTTCCCTTACACCTAGTGTCCTGTTCACCTAGCAGCAAGTAGGTGCCTGGGTGTTAGTCGACTGGTGTGGGTCACATCCTGGGGGACAAGAGCGAGGACCCCAGTGCAAATAAGACAGTTCTCAATGATGCACTGCCTTTCTTAGGTTATCCTGGGCGGCTAACCCTGCGGTGTTAAAAATCCGAACGAAATCTTATCTTAAAAAGGTGCCAGATAATTCTACGATGGCGGAGAGTGAAATTCATGTGTGATGTTGTAGATATGACTATTTTGTGTAAGATAGTTTGAAATTTATATTCCCATTAAAACACATGAAACAATATTATGTTTATTTCTTCTGAACAGCTTCTGTATTTAATGGGTGATGAATCCTATTGTCAAGATAATGCTTAAGGTTCGTTTGTGTGAAGACAAATTTGATACAGTAAAATTATAAAAAGGAATTGTTGAAACGTGTGCCACAACTGGACGACTCGCCTGATCGGCGGCTTCAAATTTCCACCACTGATGTGGTTTCCTGAATACATGGTTCACACTGCATTGCGTGACAAGTATCATTTTGCCAATTTTATTTAGTGATATTTCTTAATTCGGTACGTAAAAAATGTCGCTTCTGATGGATAAAATGTTGTTGACGATGGATTCTATAATAAGGATGATAATACACAAGTTTAGTCCGAGTGGGTACAAATTTGAAATTTTGCCAGAATTGTAAAGAAACTTGTAATTGTTGAAATGGAATTAGTCACTCGAGAATGCCTTTTTCTGATTGCATCAAACTTTTACCATTGGTGGCTTGGATTAAAACAGCTTCTCTCTCTCTGAGGTGGGGAAAATTTTCCCAATTTAATGAAGCAACTAGCTCCCCATGTAATAACTAACGAATGCGTTTTGTGATCAGCTTCAAACCCTAAATGCTGGTGTATCTTAAATAGCTTTGTATTGTGGGTTTTATGGATACCTGGAATATACCTTGACAGGGTTTCGGGGATCAACACCCCCGCGGCTGTTACTGCTGGCCGCACATAAACCGACATACAAACCACAGCCCGGCTGATCAGGTACTGACTTTAGGTGCCTGTCCAGCGCCTTCTTTAAGACGGCCAGGGGTCTGTTGGTAATCCCCCTTGTGTATGCCCCTGACACTGTGTTGTCTCTGTGTACTCGTTGCGCCCCTGCTTTTCATTGGGGAAATGTTGCATCTCCTGTCCAGTCTTTTGCTTTCGTAGGGGGCGGTTTTCGTGTGCAAATTTGGGTCTCTGGGACCCAAATCTGTATATTATCATGCATCTTTCTCTCCTGCATTTCAGGGAATACAAATCAAGAAACTTCAAACATTAGGTGCTTTATTGTACTTATGTTTGCCGTGAAAGTTCTCTGTACATTCTCCTCATCTGCAATTTCACCTGCCTTGAAAGGCGCCGTTAGTAGTGTATACCAAACTTCCAGCCTAGAGAACAAGCGATTTGAAGAGAATCATCACTAGCTTGGCATCCCCAGTTTTGAAGGTTCTCATTATTCATCCTATTATTTTCCTAGCAGATGTGGGAGATACATTGTGATCTTTTGAAAGTGAGATCCCCCTAACATTATCACTCCCAGGTCCTTCACATCAGTTTTTCGCTCTATTGTGCGGTTGCCCCTTATGGGAAGTTCCTTGACGCTGGTGAGGGGCTCTTGCTCTAGGGAATTGCATCTGTGCTCCAGTTCCCTGAAGTGAGCCTGAATGCCTTCCATCCCCCACACGCTGTATAATCCTACGGGTTTAGCGCCCCTCATGATTATAATAATATTGTGTGGTTGATATTTGTTTTATATTCCAATATAGTTTTAATTTCATCGAGTTTTTCATATCCGAGTAATTGAAATTTCTCTTCACCGAACTTCATGTTTTTCTGTGGCCCATTTAAAGATATGGTTGATGTTCGCTTGAGTCTTGCAGTGTCATCGATAAATGACACCGTCATGATGAACAGGATGGAGGTGAGTACTGTGATTTGTGAAACAGAGCTTTTCATTGTAGCTGCCTCAGACTTGACTCTGTTTACTATCACTCCTTGTGTTCTATTTGTTAGGAAATTATAGATACATCTACCAACTTTTCCTGTTATTCCTTTATCACGCATTTTGTACACTATTACACCATGGTCACACTTGTAGAAGGCTTTCATTAAGTCTGTGTATATTACACTGCATTTTGTTTGTCCTCCAGTGCATCTAAGACCTTGTCATAGTGGTTCAGTAGATGAGACAGGCAGAAGCGACCTGCTCTAAACCCATGTTACCCTGGGTTGTGTAACTGATGGGTATCAAGGTGGGTGGTGATCATGCTTCTTAGCATCCTTTCAAAGATTTTTATGATACAGGACATTAGTACTATCTGTAATTCTTTGGGACTGTTTTACTGCTACCCTTATGGAGGGGTATATGTCTGTCTATTTTAGTGACTGTGTGATGACCCCTATATCCATGCTCTCTCTACATAGAATGCTGAAGGCACGTGAAAGGGGCTTCTTGCAGTTATTGATGAACACGGAGTTCCAAGAGTCTGAGAAGCCTGGGACCGAGTGCATGGGCATGTCATTTAATGCTTTTTCGAAATCTTGTGGTGTTAAGATAATATCGGAGATTTTTTAATTTGCCAAATTTAGTCTGTCATAAAAAATCATTTAGATTTTCGACTTAGTCTGGTTAATGGCTCAGTAAACAGAGTCATACTGGGACTTAGTATCTCTCATTTCTTTGCTGTCATCTTTGTAAGTCCCATCTCGTCTAAGCAGGGGTTCAATACTGGATGTTGTTTTTGCCTTAGATTTGGCATAAGAAAAGGAATATATTTTTTTTTAATTTCATTTACGGCTTTAAGTTCTTCCTGAGTTTGTCTGCTGTATGATTCCTTAAGCTTAAGTTCGATATCTGCTATTTCTCTGATCAGTGCCTCCCTTCGTATTTCAGATATACTGACCCCTTTCAACAGCTCTGAGATTCTTCACCTTGGCCTGTATAGGGAGTGTCTTTCTAGTTTACATCTTCTCTTTGTCTTAAAGGAGTGCACCTTGAGCATCCCTCAAGTGTCAGTTAATTCTTTCTAGGCAAAGCTTCGGATCCGTTTTGTTTATGATATCCTCCTAGCTTATTATTTAGAACATGGTTGACTTTATCAATGTTTTTGTTAATGAAGTTGAATTTGGTGAAGGCACCCTCATAACTGGTCACCTATTGCTGGTCAGGAGCCCTGCACATACCTGTCTGTACCACTATGTTGTATTTCCCAGTCTTGTTGGTTCTATTATTTGCTGCTTTAAGGTGAATTTGCTGCAAAGATTTAATAGCTCGTGTATATGCGAATTTTCGTCTGAGCTGCCTCCTGGGATTATCTCTGCTAAAACATTTTTGCTATATTCCTCCACTTTAGGTGTCTTAGGTTGAAATCCCTCCACAGCAAGATGTTTTAGGCAAGAACTGGGAGATTTTCCAGACAGTGGTCAATTTTGAAAAGCTGTTCCTGGAACCGATGGGAAGTAGCATCCGGAGGCTTGTATACCAGCACAATGGGTAGGTTTTGGTTTTCGATCTTTACTGCCAAAACTTCAACTACATCATTTGCGGTGTTTTAGTAGTTCCAAGCAAATTAGCGACTCTGTATCATACAAGCCAACTCCACTCCCCCTTGTTGCCTGTTTACTCTGTCGTATCTGAATAGGTTATAACCTGGGATCCATATTTCATTGTCGAAGTGATCTGTTATGTGGGTCTGTGAAAGCCGCAAACATTTTGTTTGACTCTGTTAGCAGTCTCCTGATGAAAGGTATTTTTTTTTTGTTGATGGCTTTAGACCCTGTATGCTTGAAGAGATAAATACCATCGTATTGATGGTATGTAGAGGGAATTTGTTTGCTTGCACTAACATCTGTTGGTCTGGAGTGGAGGCCAATGAGTGCACCTCCACTCCAGAAGTGTTGAGTTGGTGTAAGATTTCTGTCATGCTATTTTTTTTCCTTCCTGGCACTAAAAAAAACTTCATCTCTGGAGTGGTTGTGGCGCTCTTGGTTTGCTTCTCATGATCTGGGTAAACTGTATATTCTTATCTCCTTTAGATGGTAAACCTGGGAATATATGTTTTAGTATTCTTTCATGGACTGACGAGCGACACATTTCTGGGTAAAATAAATTACAAGAGGAGGAGTTGCACTCTGCTGTTGTCATGTGAGTGCTGCATTTGTTTGGCGTGGTCAAAATTGCATATCCCGCCTGTTTTTCCCGATATTCCATGCCTGCAGGTTCCCAAGACAGAATTTGCATAGATTGAATTTGTGTTTGCCAGGATTTTTCGTGGCTGCATTTCCTACAGCTCTAATACTAAAATCAATGCCTCTATCATTTTTTACTGGTAATGTATCAATACAGTTCCCAGAAGCAACATACCCTTTATTTCATCTCCGGTGGTATTGCTACTTCGTAACTCCGGAATTTGTATAACTTTGTTTTTAGCAGTTATGTCACTAGGGTCACTATCTCCATCTGGTGCACTGTCCACCAAGACAGCACCAGCACCAGGGGTGACAGCCCCATCTGACCCACTCCTTTTATTTTCCCAGCTGTTATACAAGACTGTAATGTTTTGTACAAAGGAAATTTTTTTTGTTGGTGTTCCGGTCTTTTAGTATAGATGTAACTTTCTATCACTAGTGCCTCGCTTGGGCAAACCCAAAAACATTTTTCTGATTTCATATCAGTAGTGGTTGCTTACTTAGTCCATACACGACCCATGGGACCATTTTTCACACAGACTGCATGCAATCCAAGCGAGACTTTGCCTGTTACTCCTGTTGCATATTAAACAGATTTTCATGACAGTAATATTTACTGTAGTTTTATAGTTATGGTATCCCATACATCAAACTAGTGTAATAGTCTACTATATTTTGTTTTATATGTGATACATATACTGTAGTTTGGTACATATAATTTTAATAGATTTATATAGTTGCAGTATCGCATACAACAAACTATTCTCTTGGTACACTTGAGCAGTTCTCCTGGGGAGGCTAGAGTAAAAGTATTTTGTTTTATATAATGGTATATATACTGCATGGAGTTAAAAGATAAAGAATCGCACATAAAGTGGGAGTTGTCACAGTTGCTCTTTGCTGATGACACTGTGCTCTTGGGAGATTCTGAAGGGAAGTTGCAGAGGTTGGTGGATGAATTTGGTAGGGTATGTAAAAAAAGAAAATTAAAAGTGAATACAGGAAAGAGTAAGGTTATGAGGATAAAAAGATTAAGTGATGAAAGATTGGATATCAGATTGGAGGGAGAGAGTATGGAGGAGGTGAATGTATTCAGATATTTGGGAGTGAACGTGTCAGTGGATGGATGTATGAAAGATGAGGTGAATCATAGAATTGATGAGGGGAAAAGAGTGAGTGGTGCACTTAGGAGTCTGTGGAGACAAAGAACTTTGTCCTTGGAGGCAAAGAGGGGAATGTATGAGAGTATAGTTTTACCAACGCTCTTATATGGGTGTGAAGCATGGGTGATGAATGTTGCAACGAGGAGAAGGCTGGAGGCAGTGGAGATGTCATGTCTGAAGGCAATGTGTGGTGTGAATATAATGCAGAGAATTCGTAGTTTGGAAGTTAGGAGGAGGTGCAGGATTGCCAAAACTGTTGTCCTGAGGGCTGAGGAAGGGTTGCTGAGGTGGTTCGGACATGTAGAGAGACTGGAGCGCAACAGAATGACTTCAAGAGTGTATCAGTCTGTAGCGGAAGGAAGGCGGGGTAGGGGTCGGCCTAGGAAAGGTTGGAGGGAGGGGGTAAAGGAGGTTTCGTGTGCGAGGGGATTGGACTTCCGGCGGGCATGCGTGAGCGTGTTTGATAGGAGTGAATGGAGACAAATGATTTTTAATACTTGACGTGCTGTTGGAGTGTGAGCAAAGTAACATTTATGAAGGGATTCAGGGAAACCGGCAGGCCGGACTTCAGTCCTGGAGATGGGAAGTACAGTGCCTGCACTCTGAAGGAGGGGTGTTAAGGTTGCAGTTTAAAAACTGTAGTGTAAAGCACCCTTCTGGCAAGACAGTGATGGAGTGAATGGTGGTGAAAGTTTTTCTTTTTCGGGCCACCCTGCCTTGGTGGGAATCGGCCAGTGTGTTAATAATAAAAAAAATATACTGCAGTTTAATGTATAATTTTTTTTTTTATTTATAGTTACAATATCCCATACAACAAACTTCTAGTACACTTGAGCAGGCGTTTTGGGTAGGTTAGCTAGGGTAAATATCTACCATAAAGTTGTTTTATATGTTGGCATATATACTGTAGTTTGATGTGAATAATTTTGTAGATTTTAAAGATATTTGACAGGCAGGTTTGGTGCCTGGTGGCCGCTGGCTTCTGCGTGTTGGGTGAACTCGTGCCTATGGCACCTGATTTGGGCTCTTATATATCACTGTATTTAACTTTTCTGGATTTTTTCACTCCACCACATCAAATACTATAGTATCAATGTTAGCTATGGTAGTGACTGGCGCAGAAAGTTGGCTGTTTGTTTATACTCCGAACATTGCCGTCTCTACATTGTTTTCCTGTTTCCACAAGTAACTTTATATTTCTCGTTTTGCCAATTTTACAGTTTTAACTATTACGATTTTAAAACAAAATAAAGTATTTTTTTCTTATAGGATTGTAAAGAACTTAAAATAAAAAGTAAATGGGAAAACTGAACTGGAACAAATGAAAAATGCGAGGTTGTGGTGAGGGAAACTTGGTTATTCTCGGAACATTCTCACCAACATTTTCGTTTGCTTTCTGAAATTTTTATTTATTACCCGAGAACTCAATTTTATCGCCTTCAAAATTGCAACACGCTTAAAATGGTAAGCCAGTGGAAGGCCTCGGTCATATAACCGAAAGCTCCAACGGCGGGTCATCTGACTAAGACCCGCTTCAGGAAACACTTGTCCTGTTTCCTCACGAACATTACCTAACCTGTAACACTTGTATCCTACATAAAGACGCTTGGTATATATAATGGTGTGTATATGCCTTTTTGGCACTTTTAATATCGAAATGGTATATTATTATTTTGCCTTATTGCATTATTTTGCTTTGATGCTGATGAGGCGCTCTTGATCCAAGGAATTAGACTTATCCCTTTGAACATAATCTGAATGTTTCCCATTTCGTAAATTCAGAACAGTCTACTTTTACCTATAAGGAGAAGCACGTGGAGAAACGGCAGTTAATTGTCCTCTAGAGTAGGCCTAATTGTAGGTTCCAGAGTGTTGGTGTAGAGGATGACACGCCCTTCTAGTCTGGATACTATGACTTAAATATCCACGTATCCCATCTATGTAACTGATTTAGGATCCGTCAGGATTTTAGGTCCTCCATAAATATATACGTTAGTCAGGGCTGCATAATGAGCTCATGGGTAGCCTGAACAGTTTATACTTTTTGCCTTGAAAACTAAAGTAGTTATAACGAACGCATAGTTGGACGAGGCGCACAAAACCCTGGCAGGGTACAGGAAACTTTGTATCATTAATCACCCTGCGAAGATTAATGACTCGATCATCTTGTTCACTGTGAATAAAGCAGTGACGTTGAAACTTGCAAGCGTTTTATCACTTGCGTCGAGATCCTTCTCGCAGCTAAAAAGGCCACCCGAGTGTTTCATGTGACCTTTCCTAATCGTACCCAGGAGATTCGGTAAATATTTGACCAAAACCCCTGCAGCCTTGTGTGGAGGCGCTGCCAACACCAGACGTAATGGTTTTCGTGGGCACATTGGGTTTGTGGGCCTTTGGTAATTCATAAAGCCTCGCTGTGCCTATGAGACACATCACATCTGGTGTTGGCAGAGCCCCGGACGGGCTCACAGGATCTTCTGCCTCAAATACTTTACCAAAGAAAGTCG
Source organism: Cherax quadricarinatus (assembly GCF_038502225.1). Classification (NCBI taxonomy): domain Eukaryota; kingdom Metazoa; phylum Arthropoda; class Malacostraca; order Decapoda; family Parastacidae; genus Cherax; species Cherax quadricarinatus. The sequence continues at coordinate 35,057,165 of NC_091303.1, read as the reverse complement.
GTAAATTTAGCAGGAACAGCCACTTGTGAATACGTGTTGTAGTATCATGAATGATATACTATTTATCAAGTGCCATATTATTATAGCTCCTACAATTGACAAATAATTTGCTTGCAACTGAGGTCAGGCTTACTGGGAAGTAATTTGATGGTAATGACTTATCCCCTGCTCTCAAAAACTGGATCTACGTTAGCCACCTTCCACATCCTTGACACTACACTTTTTTGAAGAGATATTAAAAAAAATATTTTTTCATCGAGTTACATCTTATACTCTTTAAGAACTCTTGAAATAAGTTCATCATGTCTTTGAGACTGCTTTAATATGTCAAGCTATTCAGTTACCAGAACCAAAACGACTGTGATATTGCGTAAATTCTTTACCTCATGTCCAGTGTAATTAATTCTTGATCACATTTCTTTCTCTTTGACAGTAAGTTGTCCACAGTTAGCTTTTAGTGCACCTACCTTTTGTCTAATCTTTGTTCTATATACTCGATAAAAACTTTCCGTTTAGCTTTTCTTATTCATTAATACTTCTTTTATTTCTGTTATCACACCTATCTCATCTTTTAAAAGATGTTTTAATCTCCTGTTCATCCATTTTAGATCATTTCTATTTAATCTTAAATTCCTGTAGGAAATATATGCTCTCTGGGAGGCATGTAAAGATTTAGAGAACTGTGATAGTTCTCTTCATTAACCTGGTATTCTCTAAGCCCATTGTAATCTGTATTAATATTGGTAGAATTACCGACAATATGTTAGGTAAAAGGACTCAAATGTGACATTTTATTGTGGCAACGTTTCGCTCTCCAGGAACTTTGAAGCCGTCATATCAATTTCATTTGTCCTTTTACTTAATGTAATCTGCAAAATGAAAATCTGCAACACTTACTGTATTACCTTTATTATTATATTTCAGTGTTAAATGTAATTTATTTGTGGTCTCTGACTTCAGTCAGTCTGAAGAGAGTTAAAATCCTTCTAAAATTGCTAGATTATCATGCCTCGAAGTCTCCATAGTTTCCTCCTACAGAAATCTACCTTAGTTCCTCTCGAAGTTCGGTGGTCGGTACATCACTCCTACAGTCAACCTTCCAGTTCGGTGGTCGGTACATCACTCCTACAGTCAACCTTACAGTTCGGTGGTCGGTACATCACTCCTACAGTCAACCTTACAGTTCGGTGGTCGGTACATCACTCCTACAGTCAACCTTCCAGTTCGGTGGTCGGTACATCACTCCTACAGTCAACCTTCCAGTTCGGTGGTCGGTACATCACTCCTACAGTCAACCTTCCAGTTCGGTGGTCGGTACATCACTCCTACAGTCAACCTTCCAGTTCGGTGGTCGGTACATCACTCCTACAGTCAACCTTCCAGTTCCCTCACGAAATTCTACCCAAATACTGTGTTCCTTTAGTCTTTATATCTATTTTTATGAAGTAATTCATGTTGGACATACAGTGCTACCACCCTGTTCCCATTATTTCTACAACGTAAACAACGTAAACACATGACTGAGGCACTTAACAGGTACGTCGCGACTCTTCAGATTAAGCAAAGATTTTTCGAAAACATCAGTGTTTCCTGTTTATGCAACTAATTTTAACTCTTCTACTTCGTTTCTAGCACTTCTACTATTTCTGCAATGAGAACATCTCTTGTCTCACTTCATCTCACCTTCACTATTCCTGCTACCTACATTGTTATCTAATGTCACTGTGTTACCAAGTCCAATATTAACGATTAATCCCACCTCATTCTGCCAATAACTTGCATCCAGAAAATTCACAAGCTCGCAACCCTGATAATTCACACTGCCCAGTTCTATAGCACCATATTTCAATTTTCCCCGCAAACATCATTGTATCTAACTATTTGTAGTTTACAGTCCTAACAGCTCCCTTCCTGAACCCCCATCTTGGCATCTATCATTCCAGTCATAGAAGTGGTCCAAGTTGTCAATAAATGGTACTGTAATATCCTAAGTGTTCGTTCATCCAGCATTTAACGCCAGTTACCATACAATCCTTAATTTCCAACTTTCCATCTTGGTAAAATGCTACATATATCAGGGATCCCTCCCTTATTATTAACAGAGTCTATTGCTGTCCTAAACCTGCTGACCCAGCTCTGATTTCTATGCTTGCCAACGGCATTACTTCCAGCTCTTAGGTAGATAATAAGGACAGGCTCAGTTGTCTTTCGTGATGCTATCAGGACTGCTAACATTATTCTGCATGAAAAATGGAATAGTGATACCGACAGTCACCAGGCACTGCCACCACCAGGCACTGCCACCACCAGGCACTGCCACCACCAGGCACTGCCACCACCGGGCACTGCCACCACCGGGCACTGCCACCACCGGGCACTGCCACCACCGGGCACTGCCACCACCGGGCACTGCCACCACCGGGCACTGCCACCACCAGGCACTGCCACCACCAGGCACTGCCACCACCAGGCACTGCCACCACCAGGCACTACCACTATCACCAATAAGGGAGTACGTACACTTCCTTGCACACTACCACACAAACGTTACCTCTCACTACCACAGCCAGGCGGGGCTGGCGGGCAATAAACATGACGGTTCCTGAAGGCCCTACAAGTTTTTACTAGCATTAATCGGATTATCTTTCTTTTGGGAAGTGCTTAAAATGGCGCGCGAGGCGGCCAAGGCTGACGCGGGAAGAGGAGATAAAGAAGGAAAGGAGGTGGACGTGGAAGAGAAAGGAAGACGTGTAAAGGAAAAAATAAAGGGAAATGACAATCAAGAGGTAGTGGGAGAAGAGGCACAGGTCACAGCGATCAGGTGACGCAAGTGACGAGTATCCCCCATCCATGGGGATACCCATCATAGTTATCTCAGATCATATAGTTGGTGAGGATTCTAGTTTGGGGTTCTAACTGAGATGAGTAGTAACCCGGAAAGAGGTCTGCTCCTCTTTCTCAGGATGAGAACCGCACGTAACCTAACACAGTCACCTGTTTGCTACTATAGGTGAACAAAACTAACAGTCGTAAAGAAACATGCGTAATGCATTTTCTCTCTCTCCAGGATCGTATCCCGTCCCTTCCGAAGGCGTTACAGTTGAGCAACGAAATGCTGTGCGATCTCTAAAATACCTCTTCGGATCAGCTTCAAACTTCCATTGTTTGTAAGTCTTAGCAGCACGAAGGTCATGTATGTAGCTACACATGCAGTTTCATGAGAGTTTGTGAGGCCTTCTAATTATTTTTCTGCAACGCTAACAAATTAGCGCATCTACACCTGTCACCTCTTCCCGCATGATACTGTGGAGATTCTCAGCTCAGAACAAAACCCAGTGCTGTATGACCCTTGTGGGTTTAGCGCTTAGTTATGATTATAATCACAAAACTAGAGCCAGTTACACTTACGACTCGTGAAATCGTAATGACACGTATATAATTCATGAAATGTGACATTTTATTGAAGGTAACGTTTAACAAGGAAATATTTAAGGTCCCCTACTTAGGCGTCAGTATATAAAACCTGAACTTTCAAGAAATAAAGAAATGAGAGGGGGAGAGTGAGAGAGAGGGTAGGAGACTGAGGTAGGGAGAGGGAGTGAGAGGAAAGTGAGGAGAAGAGATATAGCGAGGGAGGGAGAAGGCGAGAGCGAGAAGGGAGAAAGGGCAGTGAGGGGAGAGGGAGAAACATGAAGAGATGACAGTGTGGTGAGAACAGGCATGACTTCACTCAGGTAAAGTGACCTGGACTCTGTCGAGGGTAAAGTAGTGACCTGGACTCTGTCGATGGTAAGTAGTGACCTGGACTCTGTCGATGGTAAGTAGTGACCTGGACTCTGTCGATGGTAAGTAGTGACCTGGACTCTGTCGATGGTAAGTAGTGACCTGGACTCTGTCGATGGTAAGTAGTGACCTGGACTCTGTCGAGGGTAAGTAGTGACCTGGACTCTGTCGAGGGTAAGTAGTGACCTGGACTCTGTCGAGGGTAAGTAGTGACCTGGACTCTGTCGAGGGTAAGTAGTGACCTGGACTCTGTCGAGGGTAAGTAGTGACCTGGACTCTGTCGAGGGTAAGTAGTGACCTGGACTCTGTCGAGGGTAAGTAGTGACCTGGACTCTGTCGAGGGTAAGTAGTGACCTGGACTCTGTCGAGGGTAAGTAGTGACCTGGACTCTGTCGAGGGTAAGTAGTGACCTGGACTGTCGGGGTAAGTAATGACCTGGACTTGGTCGGGGTGAGTGGCAGCAGGGTGTAGAGGAAGGTGATCAGGACAAACTAGAGGAAGCCGCTGGACAGTGATCCATGGGGAGACGACCCTGGGGACATTTTCATACTACTAGATTAAGACACGTGTGCAACAGTTATGTATCTCTATTGATGAAACATTTCGCCTGCACAGTAGGTCTCTTCAGTCAAATACAAAAGGAACAGTAGTAATGAAATAAAAGTGATGTAATCAGTCCCTCAACCTTGGAGAAAAAGTATTTGAGGTGTTCAGTCTCTCAGCCTGGAGAAGAGTTCAGCTTCATGGTCTGGAACGATATGAAGCTGAAGCGTCAGAACGGAGTCTTAAGCTTCAGCTTCATATTGTTCCAGACCATGAAGCTGAACTACTCCAGGTTGAGGGACTGATTATGTCATTTTTATTTCATTGCTACTGCTCCTTTTGTATTTGACTAAAGAAAGCTATTGTGTAGGCGAAATGTTTCATTGATAAAAATACCCGTGTGTGATAAAATGGTTTTGAAAACCGACAACTTAAAGATTGAGACACAGTTGTCGCACACTGAGGCCTTTATAGCGGGTATTTAACATGAATATTTAACAGAAGAGTCCATAATAAATAGTACTCAGTTAATCATATGTAATTGGAAGATTCATTTATCATCTAAGTGCTAAAAGTTGGTGCCGGATTAGCCGGGCTGTGGTTCGTACGCTGGACTATGTGCGGCCAACAGTAACAGCCTGGTTGATCAGGCCCTGATCCATCGGGAGGCCTGATTGTGGATAGGGCCGCGGGGGTGTTGAGTCCTGGAATACCCTCCAGGCAGACTCCAGGCAGACTCCAGGCAGGTTTCTATATTGTATCATTACTTGTTGAGAGGAGCTACAAAAATGACTCGTTTCTTTCTTGAAAGTTCATGTCGTGTACATTCACACATAAACAGAGTAACTTAAATATTTAGCTCCATATTAAACGCTACGCTTCATACTGTACCATAATTTGTAAGTCTTAAAACTCATAAATTATATTTAAAAATTTAAAATTACAATATCGTTTAACAAATTTGTCTTCCATTCAGTACCACATAATGGTCTTTTGTGGGGACTCGTTTTATATTCTTAAATGTATATAATAGCACAAGCATTGTATTGAACATTTATGATGATAAATGAAAATCATAAACCTTGACATCTTTATTACATCTTCACCACAAAATACAATCATGTGATCACAGATTCTTAATATAACTAAAAACATTCATAATTAATGTATTCACGGAGCACTTGACTTAAATATCAAACATTTCGCATGAATATCTGTAGTTACAGTTGGTTTCAAAATAGCTACTTTTGTCTATATTCACCAACAGTACATAATTACATGACCCATTTTGGTTTTCAAAAATGAAATTTATCAACTTGATGTAAAAGAAAGTTTGTTAACTTTGTCAAGGTTGACTAAAATCAGACCTTCATTGACATTAATTGGAATGAATATCTGCTCTTTACATCGCACTGGTTTATATGCCTGGAGAGGGTTTCGGGGGTCAACGCCCCCGCGGCTCGGTCTGAGACCAGCCCTCGTGGTGGATTAGGGTCTGATCAACCAGGCTGTTACTGCTGTTACTTATTAAGTAAGTATAGCTCCAGGTATACACGAGTAGGTGCAAAGGCATAGGCAGGGTACTGCCAGTACAGGCTGTCTCGGTACATAGCAGCATACACGTGGAGAGTCTATGATAGGTCCATAAGCCTGGCAGGCTGGCAGGATAGTAACGCGCACACGCACACACACCCTACCATAACGGACCCGTCTCATAAACCCACTCATACCCACAAGTTCACACACTCCTCTTTTTTTTTTTACACATGGTTTGACAAGGTTAATGATCCCTAGCTATATTAACAAGCTATTTACAGGTTAAGCATTCCTAACTTTATTTGCAAGCTAAGAGCTGTTACCTACATCAGCTCATTTGAAAGCATTTTTATTGTTAGGAGACATACAAGTAGGGAACAGGATGAAGTTGGAGCCATCTGTGGGCCAGCATTTTCATTTGATCAACTGACTTTATCTCGTTGACATTATACTGTACAAATGTGTTCCATACTCGTGTCATCCTGGGTATATATGGTCTCAAATGGAGTGATTTTCTGGAGAAGGGTACAACCAGAGTGAAGTTGCTGCTTTCTGCCCGTCTTGTGGCATAAAAGCTTGTTTCACGCTGTCCTCGAAGTGGATCCAAGTGTGGTACTTTGACAATATTGGCCTTGTACATAACAGTAAGGCCACCCACATCCCTCCTATGTTGAAGACTCTGCTGAAATGACAGATCTATCCAGGATGGGTCCAGGCGAGAGATGAGACGTCTTGCTCTGTTCTCTACTGTCAAGCAGTCGCAGATGAGAGGGGGGCAGGCAAACCAAGAAAGTGGAGCCTACTTGTACCTCCCCTACCTCTCTCTCTCCCTCCCTTCCTCCTCCTCCTCCTCCTATACTTCCTCCATCTTCCCTCACCTCCCCTCCCTTCCTCCTTACCTACCTCCCCTACCATTCTCTTTCCCTCCCTCCCTCTCTCTTTCCCTCCATTTCTCCCCCTGCTCCTCCTCCTCCTATACCTCATCCATCTTCCCCTCACCTCCCCTCCCTTCCTACCTACCTCCCCTACCCCTCTCTTTCCCACCCTTCCTCCTGCTCCTCCTCTTATACCTCCTCCATCTTCTCTCCACCTCCCCCCCCCTTTCTACCAACCTCCCCTACCTCTCTCTCTCCCTCCTTTCCTCTTCCTGGTCCTCCTCCTATACCTTCTTCATCTTCCCCCCACCTACCCTCCATTCTCCCCCCTCCCTTTCCCCTCCATTCTCCCCCTCCCTCTCCCCTCGCCTAGGCCAGCAAGAAAACTGCCCAACCCACACGCCCCACACACTCTAACACTCACCTCCCCCCCCCCCCTTTTTTTTTACACAGGGTTTGACAAGGTTAAGAATCCCTAGCTTTATTGACAAGCTATTTACAGGTTAAGGATTCCTAACTTTATTTGCAAGCTAAGAGCTGTTGCCTACATCAGCTCATTTGAAAGCATTTTTATTGTTATGAGACATACAAGTAGGGAACAGGATGAAATTGGAGCCATCTGTGGGCCAGCATTTTCATTTGATCAACTGACTTTATCTCGTTGACATCATTATGCTGTACGAATGTGTTCCATACTCGAGTCATCCTGGGTATATATGATTTCAGATGGAGTGATGTTCTGGAGAAGGGTACAGCCAGAGTGAAGTTGCTGCTTTCTGCCCGTCTTGTGGCATAAAAGCTTGTTTCACGCTGTCCTCGAACTGGATCCAAGTGTGGTACTTTGACAATATTGGCCTTGTACATAACAGTAAGGCCACCCACATCCCTCCTATGTTGAAGGCTCTGCTGAAATGACAGATCTATCCAGGATGGGTCCAGGCGAGAGATGAGACGTCTTGCTCTGTTCTCTACTCTGTCAAGCAGTCGCAGATGAGAGGGGGGGGGGGCTGGCAAACCAAGTGGAGAATACTCAAGGTGTGAGTGTACTTGTGCCTTGTACAGAATCTTGCAACCCCTACTGTCAAGTAGATGTGAGATAGGGCGAAGTGCTGTAAGCTTCCTGGCTGCCTTGTTTGGAAGATTTACAACATGGTTCTTCATGGTTAGTTTGGAGTCAAATTTCACCCCAAGAATATCAACTTCTTCTCCAGGTGCCAACACCCTCCCATTCATCCTTACTACTGCACCAGCATTACCATCATGGTGCCTAGAGATGATCATTTGCGTTTTCTCAGGTGGAAACGTTACTTGCCATCTATTTCCCCAAGTTGATATAGCTCTCAGCTGATGATTGATGTAGCTTAGAGTAGCTGGCATTTCTTCTCTTGGACAAGTGAATGTCAGTGTACAGTCGTCTGCATACGCATGTGATTCTGGGACGAGATGAAGAAGGTCGTTGAAGTAGACATTCCATAACAATGGTCCCAGCATGCTTCCTTGTGGAACTCTCTAACTCGCACTCAACCACACTATCTCTCTCTATCCTGCTTCTCTTTCTCTAACCCTCTAGCTCACACTCACACACACTGTCCCTCTCTAATCCTCCTCCTCCTATACCTCCTCAATCTCTCCCCCTCACCTCCTCTTCCTTCTCCTCCTCCCTATTCCCTCTCCAAGGCCTGCAAGCACACTAAAGGCTGATCTTCCCCAACTCACATACTCCACACACTCTGACTCTTCCTTCCCCCTCTCTCTATCTCTCATACTCAACCACACTCCCCCTCTCTCTCTCTTTATCCCACTTTCTCTCCCTCATCATCTTCCTTCTCATCCTCTCTACTCCTTCTACTCTCCTCCCCCCATTGATTTTCCCCCCATCCCCCTTGGTCTTCCCCTTCCATCTCTCTTCCCTCTGCTGCTGTCCCCCTCCAGCTCACTATCCTTTTCCCCTCCCTGTCTCCTCCCTTCTCCCCACAACAAACACCCCCCTCCACAGCACCCTTGGCATAAGCTCTTCCTTCTGTGAAAAGAAAAAAAAAACATGGGACACCAAAAACCTGGACGGAGAACCAGAGGAATGGTGGATGAAGCGAGTGGTGGACCTGGGAGAGAGGACTGGGAGGCAGAGCTAGCGCAGAGAGAGGAGGAGTGGGGGAGGAGGCCGGAAGAGTTCAGCAAGAAAATGGAAGAGAAAATAGCTGAGGAGAGCAGGAAATGGGAATTACAAATCACAGCAGCTGAAGCTAAGATACAGAGCTTAGTAGAAGAACTAAAGAGTCTGAAACAGCCTAAAGAACCAAAGGACAGTACAGCCATGACACGAAGAGCTACTACATCAGTCATTGATGATGGGACAGTAGGGGACAAAGGAGATCTACTGTATGCGATGACCCCATCGGACCCAAGGGGGGCCTGGAAAAAGGCAGGGAGAACAGCAAGAACTAATGAGGGGACTAAAGTCAATGAAGGAGCTAAACTATACACAAAGGCTCTAACAGACAACTGCCATGTCCAGGAACAAATAAGCAGAGGGACACGAGATAGGGAAGAGGCAGTATGAAGCAACATGTCAATGGCAGGAACTAATTTGAATCAGAGGATGCTCAGGGAAGCACAGTGGGAGGATGAAAGGGAGAGGGCCATTTTTGTCTATGGGGTCCAAGAAGTAGATGGGGAAACTTATGAGGCAAGGAAACAGGAGAAAAAAAAATGGTTGAAAGCATCATGAAAGCAATAGGAGAGGACGACATGACTCAGCTGACAAATTTTCAGAGACTTGGGTGGTTTGTGAGGGGAAAAAAGCATCCAGTCAAAGTGATTTTCAAGGCAGAGTCAGCTTGAAACCGGATCCTGCAGGAGAAAGCATGCCTAAGGGACAATCAGGTGTTCTGGAGTGTGTACCTCGACCGAGACAGAACACAAGAAGAAAGGACAACACTGAAAGAGAGGGTGCAACGTCGCAAGGAGGAATGGGAGGCAAGGAAAGCAGAGAGCAGGAGAAATCAGGCCCACGTGGAAGAACAAACAACCCCCACCAGTACCACCCACAGAAGGAACACAACCATGGCATTCCCATAGCAACCAAACGACCTAACGCAAAACCCACTCACTGCACCCTCTGCCCCCATCCCCCTCAGCACAAACTCCACCCCCACAGAAACCCACAGTAACCTACACATCCCCCTCTGCATAAACCCCACCTCCACAGTAACCCTCAGTAACCCATACATCCCCTTCAGCTCATACCCCACCCCCACAGAAACCCACACAATGTATCCTCTCCCCCCATCCCCCTCACCACAAACCCCACCCTCACAGTAACCCACAGCAACTCACACACTGTACCCTCTATTCCCATCCCCTCACCACAACTCCCTCCCCCATTGTAATCCCCCATAGGCCCTCTTCCCCCATCCCCCTCACCACCACCCCCACTGAAACCCCCCATAGGCCCTCTGCCCCCCCACCACAGACCCCACCCCCACACCAACCCTCTATAAGCCCCTGCTCCCCCTAACCCACCTCTCTCCCCAGACCACAGTTATTGAAAAGAAGTTGAAGGTTTGGTACACGAACGCGGATGGAATAACAAATAAATGTGAGGAGTGGCACGAAGGAATCAAGGAGTTGTCCCCAGACATCGTAGCGGTTACAGAAACGAAACTCACTGGGATAATAACAGATGCAATCTTCCCACCCGGATATCAGATCCTGAGGAAGGATAGAAGGAGCAGCGGGGGGAGGGGTTGCACTACTAATAAAAAAACGGTGGGGTTATCAAGAAATGGAAGGTATGGACGAGACTGGAGAAAGGGATTACATAGTAGGTACAGTTCAGTCAGGGGAACACTAGGTAGTCATTGCAGTTATGTATAACCCACCACAGAACTGCAGGAAGCCAAGAGAGGAATATGATGAATGCAACAGAGCAATGGTGGACACTCTAGCTGAGGTGGCAAGAAGGGCCCACTCAAGTAGAGTGAAGTTACTGGTCATGGGCGACTTCAGTCACAGGGAGATTGATTGGGAAAACCTGGAGCCACATAGGGGTCCCGAAATATGGAGAGCCAAGATGATGGATGTGGTGCTGGCAAATCTCATGCACCAACATGTTAGGGATACTACCAGAGAGAAAGAGAGGGGAGGATGAACCAGCAAGACTGGATCTCGTGTTCACCCTGAGTAGCTCAGACATTGAGCACATCACATATGAAAGGCCCCTTGGAGCTAGTGACCACGTAGTTATGAGCTTTGAATACATCGTGGAGCTAAAAGTGGAGAGGGTAACAGGAGTATTAAGGGAAAAGCTAAACTATAAAAGGGGGGACTACACAGGAATGAGGACCTTCCTGCAGGAGGTTCAGTGGGAACAGGAGTTGGTAGGAAAACCAGTAAACGAAATGATGGACTTTGTAACAACAAAATGCAAGAAGGCAGAGGAAAGGTTTGTTCCCAAGGGTAACAGAAATAATGGGAAGGACAGAACAAGCCCTTGATTTACCCGAAGGTGCAGGGAGGCAAAAACTAAGTGCTCTAGAGAATGGAAAAAGTACAGAAGGCAAAGGACTCAGGAGAATAAAGAGATTAGTCGACGAGCCAGAAAAGAGTATGCACAGATAAGAAGGGAGGCGCAGCGGCAGTATGAAAATGACATAGCATCGAAAGTCAAGTCTGACCCGAAACTACTCTACAGCCACATCAAGAGGAAGACAAGGACAAGGACCAGGTAATCAGGCTGAGGAAAGAAGGTGGGGAGCTCACAAGAAACGACCAGGAGGTATGTGAGGAACTCAACATGAGATTGCAGGAAGTATTTACAGTGGAGGCTGAAGGGACAATGGGGAGACAAAACAGTGGCGTACAGCAACAAGGGATATACCAACAAGTGTTAGATGAATTACACACAACTGAGGAGGAGGTGGTGAAGCTCCTAAGTGATCTTGATACCTCAAAGGCGGTGGGACCGGACAACATCTCTCCGTGGGTCCTTAGAGAGGGAGCAGGGACAGTGTGTGTGCCACTAACCAAAATCTTCAACACTTCCCTTGAAACTGGGCAACTACCTGAAGTATGGAAGAAGGCAAATGTAGTCCCCATCTTTAAGAAGAGAGACAGAAAGGAAGCACTAAATTATAGACCAGTGTCACTGACATGTATAGTATGCAAAGTCTTGGAAAAGATTATCAGGAGGAGAGTTTACCTGGAGTTTACCTGGAGAGAGTTCCGGGGGTCAACGCCCCCGCGGCCCGGTCTGAGACCAGGCCTCCTGGTGGATCAGAGCCTGATCAACCAGGCTGTTGCTGCTGGCTGCACGCAAACCAACATACGAGCCACAGCCCGGCTGATCCGGAACTGACTTTAGGTGCTTGTCCAGTGCCAGCTTGAAGACTGCCAGGGGTCTGTTGGTAATCCCCCTTATGTGTGCTGGGAGGCAGTTGAACAGTCTCGGGCCCCTGACACTTATTGTATGGTCTCTTAACGTGCTAGTGACACCCCTGCTTTTCATTGGGGGGATGGTGCATCGTCTGCCAAGTCTTCTGCTTTCGTAGTGGGTGATTTTCGTGTGCAAGTTCGGTACTAGTCCCTCTAGGATTTTCCAGGTGTATATAATCATGTATCTCTCCCTCCTGCGTTCCAGGGAATACAGGTTTAGGAACCTCAAGCGCTCCCAATAATTGAGGTGTTTTATCTCCGTTATGCGCGCCGTGAAAGTTCTCTGTACATTTTCTAGGTCGGCAATTTCACCTGCCTTGAAAGGTGCTGTTAGTGTGCAGCAATATTCCAGCCTAGATAGAACAAGTGACCTGAAGAGTGTCATCATGGGCTTGGCCTCCCTAGTTTTGAAGGTTCTCATTATCCATCCTGTCATTTTTCTAGCAGATGCGATTGATACAATGTTATGGTCCTTGAAGGTGAGATCCTCCGACATGATCACTCCCAGGTCTTTGACGTTGGTGTTTCGCTCTATTTTGTGGCCAGAATTTGTTTTGTACTCTGATGAAGATTTAATTTCCTCATGTTTACCATATCTGAGTAATTGAAATTTCTCATCGTTGAACTTCATATTGTTTTCTGCAGCCCACTGAAAGATTTGGTTGATGTCTGCCTGGAGCTTTGCAGTGTCTGCAATGGAAGACACTGTCATGCAGATTCGGGTGTCATCTGCAAAGGAAGACACGGTGCTGTGGCTGACATCCTTGTCTATGTCGGATATAAGGATGAGGAACAAGATGGGAGCGAGTACTGTGCCTTGTGGAACAGAGCTTTTCACCGTAGCTGCCTCGGACTTTACTCTGTTGACGACTACTCTCTGTGTTCTGTTAGTGAGGAAATTATAGATCCATCGACCGACTTTTCCTGTTATTCCTTTAGCACGCATTTTGTGCGCTATTACGCCATGGTCACACTTGTCGAAGGCTTTTGCAAAGTCTGTATATATTACATCTGCATTCTTTTTGTCTTCTAGTGCATTTAGGACCTTGTCGTAGTGGTCCAATAGTTGAGACAGACAGGAGCGACCTGTTCTAAACCCATGTTGCCCTGGGTTGTGTAACTGATGGGTTTCTAGATGCGTGGTGATCTTGCTTCTTAGGACCCTTTCAAAGATTTTTATGATATGGGATGTTAGTGCTATTATAGCGTGGTGGAGCACCTGGAGTGGAACAAGATTATGAACGACAGCCAGCACGGATTCATGGAAGGCAAATCCTGTGTCACAAACCTATTAGAGTTTTACGACAAGGTAACTGAAGTAAGAAATGAGAGGGAGGGGTGGGTTGATTGCATTTTCTTGGACTGCAAGAAGGCCTTCGACACAGTTCCTCACAAGAGATTAGTACAGAAGCTAGAGGAACAGGCACGTATAAAAGGAAGGGCACTGCAATGGATCAGAGAATACCTAACAGGGAGGCAACAGCGAGTCATGGTCCATGATGAGGTATCACAGTGGGCGCCAGTGACGAGCGGGGTCCCACAGGGGTCAGTCCTGGGACCAGTGCTATTCTTGGTATATGTGAACGACATGACGGAAGGGATAGACTCAGAAGTGTCCCTGTTTGCAGATGATGTGAAGTTAATGTGAAGAATTAAATCAGACACAGACCAGACAGGTCTACAAAGAGACCTGGACAGGCTGGATGTGTGGTCCAGAAACTGGCTCCTAGAATTTAACCCCGCCAAATGCAAAGTCATGAAGATCGGAGGAGGGCAAAGAAGACTGCAGACAGAGTATAGGCTAGGTGGCCAAAGGCTGCAAACCTCACTCAAGGAGAAAGACCTAGGAGTGAGTATAATACCGAGTACATCGCCAGAAGCACACATTAACCAGATAACTGCTGCAGCATATGGGCGCTTGGCAAACCTGAGAATAGCGTTCCGGTACCTCAGTAAGGAATCGTTCAAGACTTTATACACTGTGTACGTCAGGCCCATACTGGAGTACGCAGCACCAATTTGGAACCCACACCTGGTCAAACACGTCAAGAAATTTAGAGAAAGTGCAAAGATTTGCAACAAAGCTAGTTCCAGAGCTAAGGGGAATGTCCTATGAAGAAAGGTTAAGGGAAATCGGTATGACAACACTGGAGGACAGGAGGGTCAGGGGAGACATGATAACGACATACATGTTCCAGAGATGTGTCACAGAAACAAGGGATCACAATTGGAAATTGAAGACTCAGGTGAGTCAAAAGGATGTTAGGAAGTATTTCTTCAGTCATAGAGTAGTTAGGAAGTGGAATAGCCTGGCAAGCGATGTACTGGAGGCAGGAACTATACATAGTTTTAAGACGAGGTATGATAAAGCTCATGGAGCAGGGGGAGAGAGGACCTAGTAGCGGTCGGTGAAGAGGCGGGGCCAGGAGCCGAGTCTCGGCCCCTGCAACCACAATTAGGTGAGCACGAACCACAGCCCGGCTGGTCAGGTATTGACTTAAGTGCCTGTCCAGTGCCTTCTTGAAGACAGCCAGGGGTCTATTGGTGATCCCCCTTATGTATGCTGGGAGGCAGTTGAACAGTCTTGGGCCCCGGACACTTATCGTGTTGTCTCGCTGTTCTCGTGGAGCACCTGCTTTTCATTGGGGGGAATGTTGCATCTCCTGCCGAGTATTTTGCTTTTATAGGGAGTGATTTTCGTGTGCAAGTGTGGTACTAATCCCTCGAGGACTTTCCAAGTGTATATTATCCGGTATCTCTCTGGCCTGTGTTCCAGGGAGTACAAATCAAGGGCCTTCAACCGTTCCCAGTAGCAGGAGGAAGAGAAAGAGGAGGCGGAGGCGGCGGCTGCTGTTGATGCTTTGGTGGTGGTAGTGGTCGTTGTCGTCCACATATGTCTACTTGCTCAAAGCAGTGCTTGTTGTAGACAAACACCTGCTCAAAGCAGTGCTTGTTGTAGACAAACACCTGCTCAAAGCAGTGCTTGTTGTAGACAAACACCTGCTCAAAGCAGTGCTTGTTGTAGACAAACACCTGCTCAAAGCAGTGCTTGTTGTAGATAAACACCTGCTCAAAGCAGTGCTTGTTGTAGACAAACACCTGCTCAAAGCAGTGCTTGTTGTAGAAAAACACCTGCTCAAAGCAGTGCTTGTTGTAGACAAACACCTGCTCAAAACAGTGCTTGGTGTAGACAAACACCCGCTCAAAGCAGTGCTTGTTGTAGACAAACACCTGAGAGTTACAAACCAATAATTTCACTTCTATTCAAAGGTTTATTAACTTGGTAAAATTGGAAGTATAATATAAGTCTGAATTAAGATGTTTTCCACAGATATGTTTAGTCTAACCAAACAATACGACGGACGGGGTTAGAACCCGCGATCAGAGCCATAACACTGATGAGTTTTTACAGTCTGTATGAGAAAAAATAATAACATAAAGAACATAATTGACACAATAACTAAACGTAGGTGTATCAAGTCGCTAACATTGTCTTCCACCAACACGGGATGGATCATATACCAGCTGCATCACACAACATACCTCAGACTAGTACAAGTACCATGGTGTGCAACTCACTGGTACAAGTACCATGGTGTACAACTCACTAGTACAAGTACCATGGTGTACAACTCACTGGTACAAGTACCATGGTGTACAACTCACTGGTACAAGTACCATGGTGTACAACTCACTGGTACAAGTACCATGGTGTACAACTCACTGGTACAAGTGCCATGGTGTGCAACTCACTAGTACAAGTACCATGGTGTGCAACTCACTGGTACAAGTACCATGGTGTACAACTCACTGGTACAAGTACCATGGTGTACAACTCACTAGTACAAGTACCATGGTGTACAACTCACTGGTACAAGTACCATGGTGTACAACTCACTAGTACAAGTACCATGGTGTACAACTCACTGGTACAAGTACCATGGTGTACAACTCACTGGTACAAGTACCATGGTGTGCAACTCACTGGTACAAGTACCATGGTGTGCAACTCACTGGTACAAGTACCATGGTGTACAACTCACTGGTACAAGTACCATGGTGTACAACTCACTAGTACAAGTACCATGGTGTACAACTCACTAGTACAAGTACCATGGTGTACAACTCACTGGTACAAGTACCATGGTGTACAACTCACTGGTGCAAGTACCATGGTGTACAACTCACTGGTGCAAGTACCATGGTGTACAACTCACTGGTACAAGTACCATGGTGTACAACTCACTGGAACAAGTACCATGGTGTACAACTCACTGGTACAAGTACCATGGTGTACAACTCACTGGTACAAATACCATGGTGTACAACTCACTGGTACAAGTACCATGGTGTGCAACTCACTAGTACAAGTACCATGGTGTGCAACTCACTAGTACAAGTACCATGGTGTGCAACTCACTGGTACAAGTACCATGGTGTGCAACTCACTAGTACAAGTACCATGGTGTGCAACTCACTAGTACAAGTACCATGGTGTGCAACTCACTGGTACAAGTACCATGGTGTGCAACTCACTGGTACAAGTACCATGGTGTACAACTCACTGGTGCAAGTACCATGGTGTACAACTCACTGGTGCAAGTACCATGGTGTACAACTCACTGGTGCAAGTACCATGGTGTACAACTCACTGGTGCAAGTACCATGGTGTACAACTCACTGGTGCAAGTACCATGGTGTACAACTCACAGGTACAAGTACCATGGTGTGAAACTCACTGGTGCAAGTACCATGGTGTACAACTCACTAGTACAAGTACCATGGTGTGCAACTCACTGGTACAAGTACCATGGTGTACAACTCACTGGTACAAGTACCATGGTGTACAACTCACTGGTACAAGTACCATGGTGTACAACTCACTGGTACAAGTACCATGGTGTGCAACTCACTGGTGCAAGTACCATGGTGTACAACTCACTGGTGCAAGTACCATGGTGTACAACTCACTGGTGCAAGTACCATGGTGTACAACTCACTGGTGCAAGTACCATGGTGTACAACTCACTGGTGCAAGTACCATGGTGTACAACTCACTAGTACAAGTACCATGGTGTACAACTCACTAGTACAAGTACCATGGTGTACAACTCACTAGTACAAGTACCACGGTGTACAACTCACTAGTACAAGTACCACGGTGCACAACTCACTGGTGCAAGTACCATGGTGTACAACTCACTAGTACAAGTACCATGGTGTACAACTCACTGGTACAAGTACCGTGGTGCACAACTCACTGGTGCAAGTACCACGGTGCACAACTCACTGGTGCAAGTACCACGGAGCACAACTCACTGGTGCAAGTACCACGGAGCACAACTCACTGGTGCAAGTACCACGGAGCACAACTCACTGGTGCAAGTACCACGGAGCACAACTCACTGGTGCAAGTACCACGGAGCACAACTCACTGGTGCAAGTACCACGGAGCACAACTCACTGGTGCAAGTACCACGGAGCACAACTCACTGGTGCAAGTACCACGGAGCACAACTCACTGGTGCAAGTACCACGGAGCACAACTCACTGGTGCAAGTACCACGGAGCACAACTCACTGGTGCAAGTACCACGGAGCACAACTCACTGGTGCAAGTACCACGGAGCACAACTCACTGGTGCAAGTACCACGGAGCACAACTCACTGGTGCAAGTACCACGGAGCACAGCTCACTGGTGCAAGTTCCACGGAGCACAGCTCACTGGTGCAAGTGCCACGGCGCACGACTCGCTGGTGCAAGTGCCACGGCGCACGACTCGCTGGTGCAAGTGCCACGGCGCACGACTCGCTGGTGCAAGTGCCACGGCGCACGACTCGCTGGTGCAAGTGCCACGGAGCACAACTCACTGGTGCAAGTACCACGGAGCACAACTCACTGGTGCAAGTACCACGGAGCACAACTCACTGGTGCAAGTACCACGGAGCACAACTCACTGGTGCAAGTACCACGGAGCACAACTCACTGGTGCAAGTACCACGGAGCACAACTCACTGGTGCAAGTACCACGGAGCACAACTCACTGGTGCAAGTACCACGGAGCACAACTCACTGGTGCAAGTACCACGGAGCACAACTCACTGGTGCAAGTACCACGGAGCACAACTCACTGGTGCAAGTACCACGGAGCACAACTCACTGGTGCAAGTACCACGGAGCACAGCTCACTGGTGCAAGTTCCACGGAGCACAGCTCACTGGTGCAAGTGCCACGGCGCACGACTCGCTGGTGCAAGTGCCACGGCGCACGACTCGCTGGTGCAAGTGCCACGGCGCACGACTCGCTGGTGCAAGTGCCACGGCGCACGACTCGCTGGTGCAAGTGCCACGGCGCACGACTCGCTGGTACAAGTGCCACGGCGCACGACTCGCTGGTACAAGTGCCACGGCGCACGACTCGCTGGTACAAGTGCCACGGCGCACGACTCGCTGGTACAAGTGCCACGGCGCACGACTCGCTGGTACAAGTGCCACGGCGCACGACTCGCTGGTACAAGTGCCACGGCGCACGACTCGCTGGTACAAGTGCCACGGCGCACGACTCGCTGGTACAAGTGCCACGGCGCACGACTCGCTGGTACAAGTGCCACGGCGCACGACTCGCTGGTACAAGTGCCACGGCGCACGACTCGCTGGTACAAGTGCCACGGCGCACGACTCGCTGGTACAAGTGCCACGGCGCACGACTCGCTGGTACAAGTGCCACGGCGCACGACTCGCTGGTACAAGTGCCACGGCGCACGACTCGCTGGTACAAGTGCCACGGCGCACGACTCGCTGGTACAAGTGCCACGGCGCACGACTCGCTGGTACAAGTGCCACGGCGCACGACTCGCTGGTACAAGTGCCACGGCGCACGACTCGCTGGTACAAGTGCCACGGCGCACGACTCGCTGGTACAAGTGCCACGGCGCACGACTCGCTGGTACAAGTGCCACGGCGCACGACTCGCTGGTACAAGTGCCACGGCGCACGACTCGCTGGTACAAGTGCCACGGCGCACGACTCGCTGGTACAAGTGCCACGGCGCACGACTCGCTGGTACAAGTGCCACGGCGCACGACTCGCTGGTACAAGTGCCACGGCGCACGACTCGCTGGTACAAGTGCCACGGCGCACGACTCGCTGGTACAAGTGCCACGGCGCACGACTCGCTGGTACAAGTGCCACGGCGCACGACTCGCTGGTACAAGTGCCACGGCGCACGACTCGCTGGTACAAGTGCCACGGCGCACGACTCGCTGGTACAAGTGCCACGGCGCACGACTCGCTGGTACAAGTGCCACGGCGCACGACTCGCTGGTACAAGTGCCACGGCGCACGACTCGCTGGTACAAGTGCCACGGCGCACGACTCGCTGGTACAAGTGCCACGGCGCACGACTCGCTGGTGCAAGTGCCACGGCGCACGACTCGCTGGTGCAAGTGCCACGGCGCACGACTCGCTGGTGCAAGTGCCACGGCGCACGACTCGCTGGTGCAAGTGCCACGGCGCACGACTCGCTGGTGCAAGTGCCACGGCGCACGACTCGCTGGTGCAAGTGCCACGGCGCACGACTCGCTGGTGCAAGTGCCACGGCGCACGACTCGCTGGTGCAAGTGCCACGGCGCACGACTCGCTGGTGCAAGTGCCACGGCGCACGACTCGCTGGTGCAAGTGCCACGGCGCACGACTCGCTGGTGCAAGTGCCACGGCGCACGACTCGCTGGTGCAAGTGCCACGGCGCACGACTCGCTGGTACAAGTGCCACGGCGCACGACTCGCTGGTACAAGTGCCACGGCGCACGACTCGCTGGTACAAGTGCCACGGCGCACGACTCGCTGGTACAAGTGCCACGGCGCACGACTCGCTGGTACAAGTGCCACGGCGCACGACTCGCTGGTACAAGTGCCACGGCGCACGACTCGCTGGTACAAGTGCCACGGCGCACGACTCGCTGGTACAAGTGCCACGGCGCACGACTCGCTGGTACAAGTACCACGGCGCACGACTCGCTGGTACAAGTACCACGGCGCACAACTCGCTGGTACAAGTACCACGGCGCACAACTCGCTGGTACAAGTACCACGGCGCACAACTCGCTGGTACAAGTACCACGGCGCACAACTCGCTGGTACAAGTACCACGGCGCACAACTCGCTGGTACAAGTACCACGGCGCACAACTCGCTGGTACAAGTACCACGGCGCACAACTCGCTGGTACAAGTACCACGGCGCACAACTCGCTGGTACAAGTACCACGGCGCACAACTCGCTGGTACAAGTACCACGGCGCACAACTCGCTGGTACAAGTACCACGGCGCACAACTCGCTGGTACAAGTATCACGGCGCACAACTCGCTGGTACAAGTATCACGGCGCACAACTCGCTGGTACAAGTACCACGGCGCACAACTCGCTGGTACAAGTACCACGGCGCACAACTCGCTGGTACAAGTACCACGGCGCACAACTCGCTGGTACAAGTACCACGGCGCACAACTCGCTGGTACAAGTACCACGGCGCACAACTCGCTGGTACAAGTACCACGGCGCACAACTCGCTGGTACAAGTACCACGGCGCACAACTCGCTGGTACAAGTACCACGGCGCACAACTCGCTGGTACAAGTACCACGGCGCACAACTCGCTGGTACAAGTACCACGGCGCACAACTCGCTGGTACA
Organism: Cherax quadricarinatus; assembly: GCF_038502225.1. Taxonomy (NCBI): domain Eukaryota; kingdom Metazoa; phylum Arthropoda; class Malacostraca; order Decapoda; family Parastacidae; genus Cherax; species Cherax quadricarinatus. The sequence goes on along the minus strand of NC_091303.1, from coordinate 35,036,305 downwards.
AGTACCACGGCGCACAACTCGCTGGTACAAGTACCACGGCGCACAACTCGCTGGTACAAGTACCACGGCGCACAACTCGCTGGTACAAGTACCACGGCGCACAACTCGCTGGTACAAGTACCACGGCGCACAACTCGCTGGTACAAGTACCACGGCGCACAACTCGCTGGTACAAGTACCACGGCGCACAACTCGCTGGTACAAGTACCACGGCGCACAACTCGCTGGTACAAGTACCACGGCGCACAACTCGCTGGTACAAGTACCACGGCGCACAACTCGCTGGTACAAGTACCACGGCGCACAACTCGCTGGTACAAGTACCACGGCGCACAACTCGCTGGTACAAGTACCACGGCGCACAACTCGCTGGTACAAGTACCACGGCGCACAACTCGCTGGTACAAGTACCACGGCGCACAACTCGCTGGTACAAGTACCACGGCGCACAACTCGCTGGTACAAGTACCACGGCGCACAACTCGCTGGTACAAGTACCACGGCGCACAACTCGCTGGTACAAGTACCACGGCGCACAACTCGCTGGTACAAGTACCACGGCGCACAACTCGCTGGTACAAGTACCACGGCGCACAACTCGCTGGTACAAGTACCACGGCGCACAACTCGCTGGTACAAGTACCACGGCGCACAACTCGCTGGTACAAGTACCACGGCGCACAACTCGCTGGTACAAGTACCACGGCGCACAACTCGCTGGTACAAGTACCACGGCGCACAACTCGCTGGTACAAGTACCACGGCGCACAACTCGCTGGTACAAGTACCACGGCGCACAACTCGCTGGTACAAGTACCACGGTGCACAACTCGCTGGTACAAGTACCACGGCGCACAACTCGCTGGTACAAGTACCACGGCGCACAACTCGCTGGTACAAGTACCACGGCGCACAACTCGCTGGTACAAGTACCACGGCGCACAACTCGCTGGTACAAGTACCACGGCGCACAACTCGCTGGTACAAGTACCACGGCGCACAACTCGCTGGTACAAGTACCACGGCGCACAACTCGCTGGTACAAGTACCACGGCGCACAACTCGCTGGTACAAGTATCACGGCGCACAACTCGCTGGTACAAGTACCACGGCGCACAACTCGCTGGTACAAGTACCACGGCGCACAACTCGCTGGTACAAGTACCACGGCGCACAACTCGCTGGTACAAGTACCACGGCGCACAACTCGCTGGTACAAGTACCACGGCGCACAACTCGCTGGTACAAGTACCACGGTGCACAACTCGCTGGTACAAGTACCACGGCGCACAACTCGCTGGTACAAGTACCACGGCGCACAACTCGCTGGTACAAGTACCACGGCGCACAACTCGCTGGTACAAGTACCACGGCGCACAACTCGCTGGTACAAGTACCACGGCGCACAACTCGCTGGTACAAGTACCACGGCGCACAACTCGCTGGTACAAGTACCACGGTGCACAACTCGCTGGTACAAGTACCACGGTGCACAACTCGCTGGTACAAGTACCACGGCGCACAACTCGCTGGTACAAGTACCACGGCGCACAACTCCCTGGTACAAGTACCACGGTGCACAACTCGCTGGTACAAGTACCACGGCGCACAACTCGCTGGTACAAGTACCACGGCGCACAACTCGCTGGTACAAGTACCACGGCGCACAACTCGCTGGTACAAGTACCACGGCGCACAACTCGCTGGTACAAGTACCACGGCGCACAACTCGCTGGTACAAGTACCACGGCGCACAACTCGCTGGTACAAGTACCACGGCGCACAACTCGCTGGTACAAGTACCACGGCGCACAACTCGCTGGTACAAGTACCACGGCGCACAACTCGCTGGTACAAGTATCACGGCGCACAACTCGCTGGTACAAGTATCACGGTGCACAACTCGCTGGTACAAGTACCACGGCGCACAACTCGCTGGTACAAGTACCACGGTGCACAACTCGCTGGTACAAGTACCACGGTGCACAACTCGCTGGTACAAGTACCACGGCGCACAACTCGCTGGTACAAGTACCACGGCGCACAACTCGCTGGTACAAGTACCACGGTGCACAACTCGCTGGTACAAGTACCACGGCGCACAACTCGCTGGTACAAGTACCACGGCGCACAACTCGCTGGTACAAGTACCACGGCGCACAACTCGCTGGTACAAGTACCACGGCGCACAACTCGCTGGTACAAGTACCACGGCGCACAACTCGCTGGTACAAGTACCACGGCGCACAACTCGCTGGTACAAGTACCACGGCGCACAACTCGCTGGTACAAGTACCACGGCGCACAACTCGCTGGTACAAGTACCACGGCGCACAACTCGCTGGTACAAGTACCACGGCGCACAACTCGCTGGTACAAGTACCACGGCGCACAACTCGCTGGTACAAGTACCACGGCGCACAACTCGCTGGTACAAGTACCACGGCGCACAACTCGCTGGTACAAGTACCACGGCGCACAACTCGCTGGTACAAGTACCACGGCGCACAACTCGCTGGTACAAGTACCACGGCGCACAACTCGCTGGTACAAGTACCACGGCGCACAACTCGCTGGTACAAGTACCACGGCGCACAACTCGCTGGTACAAGTACCACGGCGCACAACTCGCTGGTACAAGTACCACGGCGCACAACTCGCTGGTACAAGTACCACGGCGCACAACTCGCTGGTACAAGTACCACGGCGCACAACTCGCTGGTACAAGTACCACGGCGCACAACTCGCTGGTACAAGTACCACGGCGCACAACTCGCTGGTACGAGTGCACAACTCGCTGGTACAAGTACCACGGCGCACAACTCGCTGGTACAAGTACCACGGCGCACAACTCGCTGGTACAAGTACCACGGCGCACAACTCGCTGGTACAAGTACCACGGCGCACAACTCGCTGGTACAAGTACCACGGCGCACACGGCGCACAACTCGCTGGTACAAGTACCACGGCGCACAACTCGCTGGTACAAGTACCACGGCGCACAACTCGCTGGTACAAGTACCACGGCGCACAACTCGCTGGTACAAGTACCACGGCGCACAACTCGCTGGTACAAGTACCACGGCGCACAACTCGCTGGTACAAGTACCACGGCGCACAACTCGCTGGTACAAGTACCACGGCGCACAACTCGCTGGTACAAGTACCACGGCGCACAACTCGCTGGTACAAGTACCACGGCGCACAACTCGCTGGTACAAGTACCACGGTGCACAACTCGCTGGTACAAGTACCACGGCGCACAACTCGCTGGTACAAGTATCACGGCGCACAACTCGCTGGTACAAGTACCACGGCGCACAACTCGCTGGTACAAGTATCACGGCGCACAACTCGCTGGTACAAGTACCACGGCGCACAACTCGCTGGTACAAGTACCACGGTGCACAACTCGCTGGTACAAGTACCACGGCGCACAACTCGCTGGTACAAGTACCACGGCGCACAACTCGCTGGTACAAGTATCACGGTGCACAACTCACTAGCCCATCAATAGTAACCTCTAGTCAATAACGGTTTATACAACACAGTGTGTAGTTACAAACATTCAGATACAAACACAATACAACTCGAGCATAAACTTGAGTTAGCAGAGTTGGACAAATGCTAATTTTATTCAACAGTTAGAATGTAAACAAACATAAAACACCAATAATTAACTGACGTATATTACAAGATACCCATGATATAAATTTTCCTTTAATGGAGCGTCCCTCATACTCGTGAAGGGAAAAATGTCTGCGATGTACCAGTAATATAACAGTAATCTATATAGACTGTAAAATTAAGCCACTATAAAAAAAAAAATCAGATTCCACCGGGAGTCGAACCCGAGTCTGCTGCTTTAAGACAGCCGTGCTGACCACTGCACCACAGACCAGTGTTGGCTTCTGGCTCTGTTGGCACTCACCTAGAAGAAATAGTGACCAGTGCTTCTCTCACTGCTGGCTCCATATAGTGAGGTGTGGGTACTAGTGACCAGTAGTTCTCTCCTTGTTAACACCAATATGGAGGGTACTTGTGATGGTTTATGGTAAACTACAAGTGTGAACTACAAGTTCAGGTGATGGTGTGAGGTGAACTTCAAGTGGAAATATAATGGGAAATACAGGACAGTTCTTGTCTACAAACGTTCAGAGAGTTGCTGCTTCATCCTGTTTCCTCTATTTTCACTATCTTCATTGAACTCCACCCTCACTACGTACCTTATTCTTCTTCTCATTATTATTATTATTATTATTATTATTATTATCATTATTATTATTATTATTATTATTATTATTATTTCTCTTTTTCTGAAGAGAAACTATAGATAAATTTCACTCAGCATCACATTTGACTCACTCACTCACTCACTCACTCACTCACTCACTCACTCACTCACTCTCTCTCTCTCTCTCTCTCTCTCTCTCTCTCTCTCTCTCTCTCTCTCTCTCTCTCTCTCTCTCTCTCTCTCTCTCTCTCTCTCTCTCTCTCTCTCTCTCTCTCTCTCTCTCTCTCTCTCTCTCTCTCTCTCTCTCTCTCCCTCTCCCTTCCTCCCATGACTACACCTGACTAACACCTCATCTATCCATGACCACACCTGACTGAAACCATTCCCCCGGCCGGGATTGAACCCGCGGTCATAGTCTCAAAACTCCAGCCCAGACTCTGACCGCGGGTTCAATCCCGGCCGGGGGAATGGTTTGTTTGCAATCGTGTCATTACGATTTCTTAAGTCACACCTGACTGTTTTGGTGCTTTCCCTAGTTAGTGTCTCCAGAAATCCATTTGTCTCCCCTCAGATGAACTCCCAGGTGTGGATCATGGTGAGGTTATAGTTAGGTGAGGTCATAGACAGATGTGGTCATAGTGAGGTGTGATCATACTTGGGTGGAGTCATAGACAGGTGTTGTCATAGTCAAGTGTGATCATATTCAGGTGTGGTTTGTTTCCAGGTCTCCATCCGTGGGCCCCCGGATGTCAACCCTTCCACACTTCCCAATTCCGGTTATTTTGGTGCTCTCTTTAGTTGCATGTGTCCAGAAGTTCATCTGTGTCCCCTCAGATGAACTCCCAGGTTTGGATCATAGCGAGGTGAGGTCATAGTGAGGTGAGGTCATAGTGAGGTGAGGTCATAGTGAGGTGAGGTCATAGTGAGGTGAGGTCATAGTGAGGTGAGGTCATAGTGAGGTGAGGTCATAGTGAGGTGAGGTCATAGTGAGGTGAGGTCATAGTGAGGTGAGGTCATAGTGAGGTGAGGTCATAATGAGGTGAGGTCATAGTGAGGTAAGGTCATAGTAACAGATCATAGTCAGGTGTAGTCATAGTCAGATGTGGTTTATGTTTCCAGGTCTCCATCCGTGGGCCCCCGATGTCAACCCTTCCACACTTCCCACTTCCGGTTGTTTTGGTGCTTTCCCTAGTTGCGTGTGTCCAGAAGTCCACCTGTGTCTCCTCAGATGAATTCCCAGGTGTGGTCATAGCGAGGTGTGGTCATAGTGAGGTGTGGTCATAGCGAGGTGTGGTCATAGCGAGGTGTGGTCATAGCGAGGTGTGGTCATAGCGAGGTGTGGTCATAGCGAGGTGTGGTCATAGCGAGGTGTGGTCATAGCGAGGTGTGGTCATAGCGAGGTGTGGTCATAGCGAGGTGTGGTCATAGCGAGTTGTGGTCATAGCGAGGTGTGGTCATAGCGAGGTGTGGTCATAGCGAGGTGTGGTCATAGCGAGGTGTGGTCGTAGCGAGGTGTGGTCGTAGCGAGGTGTGGTCATAGCGAGGTGTGGTCTTGGTGAATTGTGGTCACAGTCAGGTGTGCTTTGTTTCCAGGTCTCCATCCGTGAGCCCCCGGATGTCAACCCTTCCACACTTCCCACTTCCGGTTATTTTGGTGCTCTCCCTAGTTGCATGTGCCCAGAAGTTCATCTGTGTCCCCTCAGATGAACTCCCAGGTGTGGATGATGGTGAGGTCATAGTGAGGTATGGTCGTAAATGTGGTCATAGGTAAGGTGTGGTCGTAGATGAGGTCATAGGTGAGGGGTGGTCATAATCAGGGTAGGTTATAGTGAGCTGTGGTCATAGATGAGATCATACACAGGTGTGGTCATAGTGAGGTGAGGTCATAGTAACAGATCATAGTCAGGTGTAGTCCTAGTCAGATGTGGTTTGTTTCCAGGTCTCCATCCGTGAGCCCCCGGATGTCAACCCTTCCACACTTCCCACTCCCGGTTGTTTTGGCGCTTTCCCTAGTTCCATGTGTCCAGAAGTCCACCTGTGTCCCCTCAGATGAACTCCCAGGTTTGGATCATAGTGAGGTTTGGATCATAGTGAGGTTTGGATCATAGTGAGGTTTGGATCATAGTGAGGTTTGGATCATAGTGAGGTTTGGATCAGTGAGGTTTGGATCATAGTGAGGTTTGGATCATAATGAGGTGTGGTCATAGTGAGGTGTGGTCATAGTGAGGTGTGGTCATAGTGAGGTGTGGTCATAGTGAGGTGTGGTCATAGGTGTGGTCATAGTGAGGTGTGGTCATAGTGAGGTGTGGTCATAGTGAGGTGTGGTCATAGTGAGGTGTGGCCATAGTGAGGTGTGGCCATAGTGAGGTGTGGCCATAGCGAGGTGTGGTGTGGCCATAGCGAGGTGTGGTGTGGTCTTAGCGAGGTGTGGTGTGGTCTTAGCGAGGTGTGGTGTGGTCTTAGCGAGGTGTGGTCTTGGTGAATTGTGGTCTTGGTGAATTGTGGTCAGTCAGGTGTGCTTTGTTTCCAGGTCTCCATCCGTGGGCCCCCGGATGTCAACCCTTCCACACTTCCCACTCCCGGTTGTTTTGGTGCTTTCCCTAGTTCCGTGTGTCCAGAAGTCCACCTGTGTCCCCTCAGATGAACTCCCTTCCTCACTTTCCCAGGTGGGCGGGTGGTTGGGTGGGTGTTATTGTTGGTGGGCGGGTGGGTCGGTGTGTGTGTGTGTGTTGTGTATGTGTTGGCCCCTCCCCAGTGACCTTGTTGGATGGTAACTTGGTCTTGTCTAGCTGGTCTACTGCCGAGACTGTCCAGGTGGGTGGAATTACAGGAGGGGACACACAGAAAACTGCGTCCTGTAATTCCACCCACAAAGACAGCCGCGAACAGTAGACCAGCTAGACAGGACCAAGCTGCCTCCCAACATGGCCACCAAGGTGAGGTTACTCAGTGATAATCTCGGACTTCTATTTATGTTTCATTAAGTGTTCAAGGTAATTTTTGTTTTGTTTTCACTAATGCAGCTTTATAAATGTATATGTGAACGTTTTATCGCGTATAGATGCGTGTCCGAGTGTTATTCTATGTCTTCTCACCAAGAAATCTGCTAAATAAAAGTTATCAGCTTTCTTTTTTGTTGAAATTTGTCATTTTCCTATATGCAAGACACTGAAACGTCCACAGGTGAATATGAAAGTACACAAGTACATTTACACACACACACACACACACACACACACACACACACACACACACACACACACACACACACACACACACACACACACACACAGGACAGGAGAGATAGGGGGAACATGATAACGACATACAAAATACTGAGAGGAATTGACAAGGTGGACAAAGACAGGATGTTCCAGAGATTGGACACAGTAACAAGGGGACACAGTTGGAAGCTGAAGACACAGATGAATCACAGGGATGTTAGGAAGTATTTCTTCAGCCACAGAGTAGTCAGTAAGTGGAATAGTTTGGGAAGCGATGTAGTGGAGGCAGGATCCATACATAGCTTTAAGCAGAGGTATGATAAAGCTCACGGCTCGGGGAGAGTGACCTAGTAGCGATCAGTGAAGACACACACACACACACACACACACACACACACACACACACACACACACACACGCACACGCACACGCACGCACGCACACGAGATAACCACAACACATGTATTTCTCTCGTCTCTCTCTAACATCTAATATCGGTTGCACAGGAAATAAAATGGAAATAAAGAAATTATTTGGTGTAAATTCTTTATTGAATCTTGTATTTTCCTACATCTTCCCCAACAGTGCCTCCCACAATTCTGTATTTTCCTACATCTTCCCCAACAGTGCCTCCCACAATTCTGTATTTTCCTACATCTTCCCCAACAGTGCCTCCCACAATTCTGTATTTTCCTACATCTTCCCCAACAGTGCCTCCCACAATTCTGTATTTTCCTACATCTTCCCCAACAGTGCCTCCCACAATTCTGTATTTTCCTACATCTTCCCCAACAGTGCCTCCCACAATTCTGTATTTTCCTACATCTTCCCCAACAGTGCCTCCCACAATTCTGTATTTTCCTACATCTTCCCCAACAGTGCCTCCCACAATTCTGTATTTTCCTACATCTTCCCCAACAGTGCCTCCCACAATTCTGTATTTTCCTACATCTTCCCCAACAGTGCCTCCCACAATTCTGTATTTTCCTACATCTTCCCCAACAGTGCCTCCCACAATCCTGTATTTTCCTACAACATCTTCCCCAACAGTGCCTCCCACAATTCTGTATTTTCCTACATCTTCCCCAACAGTGCCTCCCACAATCCTGTATTTTCCTACAACATCTTCCCCAACAGTGCCTCCCACAATCCTGTATTTTCCTACAACATCTTCCCCAACAGTGCCTCCCACAATCCTGTATTTTCCTACAACATCTTCCCCAACAGTGCCTCCCACAATCCTGTATTTTCCTACAACATCTTCCCCAACAGTGCCTCCCACAATCCTGTATTTTCCTACAACATCTTCCCCAACAGTGCCTCCCACAATCCTGTATTTTCCTACAACATCTTCCCCAACAGTGCCTCCCACAATCCTGTATTTTCCTACAACATCTTCCCCAACAGTGCCTCCCACAATCCTGTATTTTCCTACAACATCTTCCCCAACAGTGCCTCCCACAATCCTGTATTTTCCTACAACATCTTCCCCAACAGTGCCTCCCACAATCCTGTATTTTCCTACAACATCTTCCCCAACAGTGCCTCCCACAATCCTGTATTTTCCTACAACATCTTCCCCAACAGTGCCTCCCACATTCCTGTATTTTCCTACAACATCTTCCCCAACAGTGCCTCCCACAATCCTGTATTTTCCTACAACATCTTCCCCAACAGTGCCTCCCACAATCCTGTATTTTCCTACAACATCTTCCCCAACAGTGCCTCCCACAATCCTGTATTTTCCTACAACATCTTCCCCAACAGTGCCTCCCACAATCCTGTATTTTCCTACAACATCTTCCCCAACAGTGCCTCCCACAATCCTGTATTTTCTTACAACATCTTCCCCAACAGTGCCTCCCACAATCCTGTATTTTCCTACAACATCTTCCCCAACAGTGCCTCCCACAATCCTGTACTTTCCAACAACATCTTCCCCAACAGTGTCTCCCACAATCCTGTACTTTCCAACAACATCTTCCCCAACAGTGCCTCCCACAATCCTGTACTTTCCAACAACATCTTCCCCAACAGTGTCTCCCACAATCCTGTACTTTCCAACAACATCTTCCCCAACAGTGCCTCCCACAATCCTGTACTTTCCAACAACATCTTCCCCAACAGTGCCTCCCACAATCCTGTACTTTCCAACAACATCTTCCCCAACAGTGCCTCCCACAATCCTGTATTTTCCTACAGCATCTTCCCCAACAGTGCCTCCCACAATCCTGTATTTTCCTACAACATCTTCCCCAACAGTGCCTCCCACAATCCTGTACTTTCCTACAACATCTTCCCCAACAGTGCCTCCCACAATCCTGTATTTTCCTACAACATCTTTCCCAACAGTGCCTCCCACAATCCTGTATTTTCCTACAACATCTCCCCAACAGTGCCTCCCACAATCTTGAATTTTCCTACAACATCTTCCCCAACAGTGCCTCTCACAATCCTGTATTTTCCTACAACATCCTCCCCAACAGTGCCTCCCACAATCTTGTATTTTCCTACAACATCTTCCCCAACAGTGCCTCCCACAATCCTGTATTTTCCTACAACATCTTCCCCAACAGTGCCTCCCACAATCCTGTATTTTCCTACAACATCTCCCCAACAGTGCCTCCCACAATCTTGAATTTTCCTACAACATCTTCCCCAACAGTGCCTCTCACAATCCTGTATTTTCCTACAACATCCTCCCCAACAGTGCCTCCCACAATCTTGTATTTTCCTACAACATCTTCCCCAACAGTGCCTCCCACAATCCTGTATTTTCCTACAACATCTTCCCCAACAGTGCCTCCCACAATCCTGTATTTTCCTACAACATCTTCCCCAACAGTGCCTCCCACAATCCTGTATTTTCCTACAACATCTTCCCCAACAGCGCCTCCCACAATCCTGTATTTTCCTACAACATCTTCCCCAACAGTGCCTCCCACAATCCTGTATTTTCCTACAACATCTTCCCCAACAGTGCCTCCCACAATCCTGTATTTTCCTACAACATCTTCCCCAACAGCGCCTCCCACAATCCTGTATTTTCCTACATCTTCTTCCCCAACAGTGCCTCCCACAATCCTGTATTTTCCTACGTCTTCCCCAACAGTGCCTCCCACAATGCTGTATTTTCCTACAACATCTTCCCCAACAGTGCCTCCCAGAATCCTGCATTTTACTACAACTTCCCCAACAGTGCCTTCCACAATCCTGTATTTTCCTACAACATCTTCCCCAACAGTGCCCCCCACAATCCTGTATTTTCCTACAACATCTTCCCCAACAGTGCCTCCCACAATCCTGTATTTTCCTACATCTTCCCCAACAGTGCCTCCCACAATCCTGTATTTTCCTGCAACATCTTCCCCAACAGTGCCTCCCACAATCCTGTACTTTCCTACAACATCTTCCCCAACAGTGCCTCCCACAATCCTGTATTTTCCTACAACGTCTTCCCCAACAGTGCCTCCCACAATCCTGTATTTTCCTACAACATCTTTCCCAACAGTGCCTCCCACAATTCTGTATTTTCCTACAACATCTTCCCCAACAGTGCCTCCCACAATCCTGTATTTTCCTACAACATCTTCCCCAACAGTGCCTCCCACAATCCTGTATTTTCCTACATCTTCCCCAACAGTGCCTCCCACAATCTTGTACTTTCCTACAACATCTTCCCCAACAGTGCCTCCCACAATCCTGTATTTTCCTACAACATCTTCCCCAACAGTGCCTCCCACAATCCTGTATTTTCCTACAACATCTTCCCCAACAGTGCCTCCCACAATCCTGTATTTTCCTACAACTTCTTCCCCAACAGTGCCTCCCACAATCCTGTATTTTCCTACAACATCTTCCCCAACAGTGCCTCCCACAATCCTGTATTTTCCTACAACATCTTCCTCAACAGTGCCTCCCACAATCCTGTATTTTCCTACAACATCTTCCCCAACAGTGCCTCCCACAATCCTGTATTTTCCTACAACATCTTCCCCAACAGCGCCTCCCACAATCCTGTATTTTCCTACAACATCTTCCCCAACAGTGCCTCCCACAATCCTGTATTTTCCTACATCTTCCCCAACAGTGCCTCCCACATTCCTGTTTTTTCCTACAGCATCTTCCCCAACAGTGCCTCCCACAATCTTGTACTTTCCTACAACATCTTCCCCAACAGTGCCTCCCACAATCCTGTATTTTCCTACATCATCTTCCTCAACAGTGCCTCCCACAATCCTGTATTTTCCTACAACATCTTCCCCAACAGTGCCTCCCACAATCCTGTATTTTCCTACAACATCTTCCTCAACAGTGCCTCCCACAATCCTGTATTTTCCTACAACATCTTCCCCAACAGTGCCTCCCACAATCCTGTATTTTCCTACAACATCTTCCCCAACAGCGCCTCCCACAATCCTGTATTTTCCTACAACATCTTCCCCAACAGTGCCTCCCACAATCCTGTATTTTCCTACATCTTCCCCAACAGTGCCTCCCACATTCCTGTTTTTTCCTACAGCATCTTCCCCAACAGTGCCTCCCACAATCTTGTACTTTCCTACAACATCTTCCCCAACAGTGCCTCCCACAATCCTGTATTTTCCTACATCATCTTCCTCAACAGTGCCTCCCACAATCCTGTATTTTCCTACAACATCTTCCCCAACAGTGCCTCCCACAATCCTGTATTTTCCTACAACATCTTCCCCAACAGCGCCTCCCACAATCCTGTATTTTCCTACAACATCTTCCCCAACAGTGCCTCCCACAATCCTGTATTTTCCTACATCTTCCCCAACAGTGCCTCCCACATTCCTGTTTTTTCCTACAACATCTTCCACAACAGTGTCTCCCACAATCTTGTACTTTCCTACAACATCTTCCCCAACAGTGTCTCCCACAATCTTGTACATTCCTACAACATCTTCCCCAACAGTGCCTCCCACAATCCTGTACTTTCCTACATCTTCCACAACAGTGCCTCCCACAATCCTGTACTTTCCTACAACATCTTCCCCAACAGTGCCTCCCACAATCCTGCACTTTCTTACATCTTCCCCAACAGTGTCTCCCACAATCTTGTACTTTCCTACAACATCTTCCCCAACAGTGTCTCCCAGAATCTTGTACTTTCCTACAACATCATCCCTGACAGTGTCTCCCACAATCTTGTACTTTCCTACAGCATCATCCCTAACAGTGTCTCCCACAATCTTGTACTTTCCTACAACATCTTCCCCAACAGTGCCTCCCACAATCCTGCACTTTCCTACATCTTCCACAACAGTGTCTCCCACAATCCTGTACTTTCCTGCATCTTCCACAACAGTGCCTCCCACAATCCTGTACTTTCCTACAACATCTTTCCCAACAGTGTCTCCCACAATCCTGTACTTTTCTACAACATCTTCCCCAACAGTGCCTCCCACAATCCTGTACTTTCCTACATCTTCCACAACAGTGCCTCCCACAATCCTGTACTTTCCTACATCTTCCACAACAGTGCCTCCCACAATCCTGTACTTTCCTACATCTTCCACAACAGTGTCTCCCACAATCCTGTACTTTTCTGCAACTTCCTCAACAGTGCCTCCCACAATCCTGTACTTTTCTACAACATCTTTCCCAACACTGCCTTCCACAATTCTGTACTCTCCTACAACATTTTCCACAACAGTGTCTCCCACAATGGTATTCATGTTTCACAAAATTATGTTGACTCAAAATTCCCAAAACTATCACTTAGCATTTCTCAGGAACCATCACTCTCATCTAAACTAAAAAATCTCCTTGCTGAACAAGTCGACTTTCACGGTAGTCTAGATTTATTGACAAAAAAATTCAGCAGTGTTTTCGATACTGGTGTTTCTATTCACTTGTATGTTGCTGTGCTGTACCTTAGTAAGTCTGGCAACAAATTCAACGTGTTTTTTAACAATTCGCTTTTTCTGTTTATTGAACTTTTGCAAAATTAAGTTGATGCTCACACAACCTTCCTCTTTCTAAACCCAGCCAGTTATTCATTACTTATATTTTGTCTTTTCCATCGCTCGATTAGTTACAATTTTGACATATTCATTGCTTGGTATATTCAGCAGGCAGTAGACAAACACTAATATTTTAATTAAACAATATTTTTCAATTGTATTTAACAGTGTCCAGCAGTTGTGAACTGTACCAGAAACAAAGACAGGGACAAATGCAGTTGTGAACTTTACCACAATTAGTTTGTTACATTCATTATTTAAAAAAAAATCATATTCAAGATTTTACTGTTCATATAACTAATGACTTTCTTACCTTCCAATGTTTTCTTACAATGTTCACAAGCAGCATGAGGTGCCCAGGTCTTGTCATGGTCACCACCTGACATGCCAAAATATGCTTTGTAAGCTTCACACATTTTTTTAGATGCTGTTACAGAGAACTTCTTTGCTGTCTTAATGAATTGACCACATAAGTAGCAGAATGTATCTGGAGAATGACTGCAGCCTCTTGATGCCATTTCACTTCTGATGTGTCTTCTCAGGTAGCCAGAGCTGAACTGAATGCTGGTTTGTGAGCCTCTGTTTTTATATTTGTCAAGCAAAACACTAGAACATAGTTTTACATCAGTCTTTCTTGAAAGTGTTCCAGAAGTGTCCTGACCACAAAAGCAAAGTTCTGGGATCAAAATTGTTTTTTTTAAATTTTGTTAAGCATCATTTCTCAATTCTTTATAACTTATTTCCCAGGAACACGAGAAAAGTGAAATTTTGTTAGTATAATTAGTCTATTAATTTCCTCGTATTTTCAAGAACCTCTTGATAAATGCACCTTTCACACATTCAGTTAAAACTGAGTCAGAAGACATCAACTCGCCAGCAAATGAAAACAGGCACCTCCCTGAGAGTTTTAATTAAAAAATATCATCAGTAGAAGTTAATGATCACAACTTTTCCTTTTAATTTTTATTTATAAATAAAAGTTGACACGTACCTCATTATAAATACCGGGGGCCATCCAAACTGTTATCAATTCTGTATTATTCTCTTGTGATGGAGATATATATATATATATATATATATATATATATATATATATATATATATATATATATATATATATATATATATAGCAGATTTTTCCTTTGTTAGAATTCACATGAAAAGTTTTTCAATTCTCTTGCTATTTCTTCAAGAAAAGGTCTGTAATAAATGTCTCGCATGTTGTCAGTAGAAGATTTATTTCTACCAGTCTGCTTGTGAAAGGTCACTTAATGCATTTATTTTTCTTAATACTTCATATGACCCAAGTAATAACTTTTTGAAAATAGATCACTTGAATAATGTTAGTATCTCACTTCTATCCACTCGCTAAAGGCAGAGCTCTTGAATGATCAGTTTTTTTTTATTTTAACACATCGGCTGTTTCCCACCAAGGCCCGAGAAAGAAAAACTTTCATTCACACCATCACTGTCTTGGCAGAGGCATGCTTACACTACAGGTATAAAACTGTAACATTAACACCTCTCCTTTAGAGTGCCGGCACTGTACTTCCAATTTCCAGGACTCAAGTCCGGCCTGCTGGTTTCCATGAATCCCTTCATAAATGTTACCTTGCTCACACTCCAAAAGCATGTCAAGTCCTAAAAAACTATTTGTCTCCACTCTAACGCGCTTACGTATGTTTTCTGGAAGTTCAAGCCCTTGGCACACAAAACCTCCTTTATCCCCTTCCTCCAACCTTTCCTAGGTCGACCCCTTACACGCAACTTCCACTACAGATTTATATGCTCTCCAAGTCATTCTTTTTCGTTCCATCCTCTTTAATGTCCGAACCACCTCGACAACCCCTCAGCTCTCTGGATAATACTTTTAGTAACCCCGCCCCTCCTAATTTTCAAACTACGGTTTCTTTGCACTTTATTCACATCACACATTGCCCTCAGACACGACATCTCCACTGCCTCCAGCCTTCTCCTTGTTGCAGCATTCACCACCCATGCTTCATACCCATATAATAGCGTTGTTATAATTATGCTCTCATACATTCCTCTTTGCTTCTGTGGATAATGTTCTTCGTTTCCACAGACTCCTTAGTGCATCACTCATCTTTTTCCCTTCATCAGTTCTATGATTCACTTCATCTTTCGTAGACCCATCTGCTGAAACGTCCACTTCAAAATATCTGAATACATTCACCACTTCCATTCTCTCTCCCTCCCTCTACTCTGATATCCAGTCTTTCGTTACCTAATTTTTTTATTCTCATCACCTTACTCTTTCCTATATTCACTTTTAATTTCCTTCTTTTACACATCCTTCCAAACTCGTCTACCAAGCTCTGTAACTTCTCTTCAGAATCTCCCAAAATCACAGTGTCATCCTCAAAGAGAGTTTATCTTTGAGAAATCCAACTATCTTTCAAAGCATTACACGTACTAAATTGTGTGGCTATCGTCACCAAATAAGGGAGTCCAGTCTACTCTGTTCGGTTGAGGTGTAGGTTCATATTCAGGCACTGATCTGAGAAGTGGACACATGTACATCACTTAATATTCAATGCTGACTCATCCAAGTAAGGGAAGCCATCCTAATTGCAATTTTCTGCATAAATCATGTTATTAAAAGTTTGAAAATAAGTATGAAGGATGTAAAAGTACATGAAGATAATTATATTTTGTATATTTTACAGTAATCACATCAATATATGCTTTATGCTGCTTAAAAATCTTTACAAAACAATTTAATATTTTATACACAAATAACCCGCACATAGAAGAGAGGAGCTTACGACGACGTTTCGGTCCGACTTGGATCATTTACAAAGTTACACTAACGAGAAGTAGAGCAGAACGGGTATATATTGGCAGGAAAAGGTAGTGGTAGTAGCAGTGGTAGTAGTAGAAGTGGTAGCAGTAGAAGTGGTGGTAGTTGTAGTGGCGGAGATGGAATGAAGAAGCAATGGGGAAGTAAGGAGGAGCCAGTCAAATATAAAGAAAGGGGAGCACTGCAAGGGAGCTAGGTGCCCACAGAGGGAGAGCAAGAACACAGAGGTGGGGGAGGGGAAAATAATGAAATAAATAATGAAGGAACAGAAACACAAGACAGAAAGAAAGACAACCTAGAAGAGAAAAAAGGAAAGAGGAAAGGGGGAGAGGGAGAAGAAAAAGGAATCAGGTTAAGTCACGGGTGTTCTGAAGTTTGGAGCATTTTACAATGTAGTGGGAGAGGAAGGCATCTACAGAGACGAAGCCAGAACTAAGATTCATACAAGGAAAGTTGTGTATTAGGGAGGATTCAACAAGACGGCAACTGTTAAAGTTGGAAGTAGGGAAGACAGTTTTAGCAAAAGACCAGTCTACAGGATGGCTGTGATCTCTGACGTGACAAAAAGGAGCATTTAGTGTCGGCAAGCCTAACACTATTTTTGTGCTCCCTAAGTCTGTCAGAAAGAGATCGGCCAGTTTCTCCAAAGTATTGAAGAGGACAGGGGGAGCAAGAAATAGAGTAGACATCAGGAACATCTGTAGAGGGAGGAGAGGTATGAACGAGATTAGTGCGAAGAATGGTAGTCTGGCGGAAAGTAAGCGTGTTGTCTAAGGGGCGGGGAGAATTGTTGAGATTAGAAAGACCAGAAATGTAGGGAAGGCAGAGGACAGAAGAGTTCCCAGGAGTAGAGAGTTTGGGAGAGAAGAAATTGCATTTAGCACGTGAGAGGGCAGAGTCTATGAAATGGGAAGGGTAGCCAAGACGGAAAACAAATTATGAAGAGTGACTTTGTAAATGGTCTAAGTCGGACCGAAACGTCGTCGTAAACTCCTCTCTTCTATGTGCGGGTTATTTGTGTATCGTTTCAGTCACGGTATTGTGCCTTTTTTTGTTACTTTATTATTTTGATGTACATCCCAGTTTCCTGCCGATGCACGTCCAGTTCTTTTGAAGATGCCACCTTGTTATTCTGTTCCCTCGTGGATCTCATAAAAGCTATTTAATAAGTCTTCCAAACAAGTTTTGAATATATCTCTCCTCTCAGTGTCAAAACGTCTACAAATATCTAAGTTTTATCTTTACAATTAAGATAGTATTTATTTGACGGACACACAGCATATGCAAAAACATTTCCTAACATTGGTTTTGTTTTCCCCATTATCAATAAATTAAATTGTTTCCAACAGAACTTTTTTTTTCTCAATAGCTAAATTTTGCAAGATGCTGGTTTTTCTATGCATATATGGTAAGAGGTAAGAACAACTTAATGAATGAGCAGTAGCCCTTATTTTCATTTTAAAGGCCTTACAATTCACTTACTGAGCAAGCAATGTTATTGTTATTGCGCAATCTGAAATTCTTAATGTTTCCATTTATCGACTGGATATCAATTTCGTCCTTAATGGTCTTTGGATCTGCTTATTGTGAAGATTTAAGAGGGAGTTAATCTACCTTCTTGTGAGGTAGATACAACTTATTCAGTCAAAATTTCTCCATCTGAAGTTGATCTCCACACAGGTTTACACCATCCACTTGTTAAAAAAAAAAAAGAACCTTGAATATCAACTGTAAGATATCAGTACCTTCCTCTTCACATCTGCTCAATATCATATTCGTCATATCATGCTCCATACTTCTTTTCTCCACTCAGTGTATTGCTAAACTTTATTCCTTACTACTGGTTCTTCCTCCTCTATGACACGTCTCTCAGCTGCCAACACAAGTTTTTCTCTTATATTAATCTGAGAGGAGTGTTCAGTCGTGCACCGCCTCTCACTTAAGGAAAACACTAGTTTCACCAATAAATGTTTACCGACATTAATAATAGACAATAATAGACTATCAGTGTTCATGTTTTATTGAGCTAGACACAATGTACCACTATATCGATGATCTAACTAGATAGCCTAAAATAATTAAATATTACAGAAATTGTAGACAAACTAATGCTAACCGTCACAAAATTGCTGTCCTCCCAATATAAATAATTCTACTTGCCTCGACCTGCCACCACGACTGTGGTGTGTTCACAGCACTCCGGACTTCACTCTCTTACAGATTTCACTCGAATATTACCATCTTATTGGACATGTACTTACAATCGACATTCCATTAAATATTAATTTAAATACTTTCATAAAGAAAAGTTAAATGCTAACTATTTCCTTAATAAAGCACAACAATGCTGAAAGCTTGAAGCCAATCGGAAAAAGCATTCTCCAGTAATGGAGCTGATTCTTTGCACAAATAACCCACATAAAAGAGAGAGAGGAGCTTACGACATAACCCGGTCCAAGTCGGACATTTCGGTCCTACTTGGACCGGGTTGTTTGTGTATTGTTCTAGTCACGGTATTGTGCCTTTTTGTTCTTCAGAGATGATTCTGTCAATACCAAGATTAACTTGTGGATTGAGCTGGGAGGCGATGCTAAAGGAATTGAACCTGACGACTTTAGAAGAATGTACTAGAAAGACGATATTACTAAATACAAAATACTCAGAATTTGACAAAGGAGAAAGGGACAGACTTTTCGAAAAGCAAGGCACAATAGCCAAGGGGTCATATAGATGGACAGATAAGCCTCAGGAATGTTAGGAAATACTTTCTCAGGTGGTAAACGAGTGTAATGAGCCAGTTGAAGATGCGTTGGAGGGAAAATGAATATAGGCATGATAGGGACCATGAAGGGGGAAGTAGACTCTGCTCAGCGCGAACGAAAAATTTTGTCGAAAAATTCACAAATTGAGTTGATCTTATAGAAAAATAGCTTAACTCTCTGGCAACACAATGGTACCAGAATCCTTGTTCTACGACATTCCTACAAGGAATTATGGTCATTTAAAACACCCAGGGTGACGTCACCACCCGCGGCAGGTGTGCTCACTTGTCAATTTTCATTTTTTTCCTTTTTTTTTCGTGTAATTATTGTATTATTCTTTCTAAGATAATAATTGACGATTTGGCATCATAATACAGTGGGTGGGACTTATTCGTAGACCTTCTGACACCATTTTGCTGACGTCATGGAAAATTCCAGTCTCGGGGTGGCCGGTGAATATGCTTCAATATAACGCTATTATAGCTTCTACGGCTTATTTATCTATCACAATTGATCTAATATGACATAATAAACAATATAAATAACAAAGAAATATGGTAAATACTCCAGAATAAAGAATATATGGCATATTCTCAGAGCGTTTCCTCTGGAATATAAGATTCCCATCGTCAGGGATGGGCTTCCATTCTCCTTCTTTCACCTCCAGGGTCCTTATATTAAAGAAAACGAACATGGGTAACTATGATATACACTCATAATGCTGAGAAAAATGCTATTTTCTCGAAAAAAAAATCTGTGGTCCGGCTGTTTCGCAGATTATCTCGGAAGTAGGTTATTCACATATATATGACTGTATTTTCGTTAATAATAGCAGGAATGCAATGAAATTCACAGAGAACATAAAGGAATTATTGTTTTACAAACAAACAGTTGCCTTTTTGAGATATAATTTGTTTTTGATTTTTGTGAGGGCAAAAGTCAGATATTTGGCTGAATGTCAAAACCATACAAACTTTATTTTTTTTAAGAATGAAGAAAGGATAAATTACAGTTTTGCCAATTGTTATAAATACAGTTTAGCATTGTTTTATGCGTAGATAATGACGAAACAGCTTCTCCAAGTCCCATTACGAAAATACTATTCAATATGTATGATTATTAATAAATAAATTTTTTCTCAGTTGTTTTTTGAGCTATCTTATTGAAACTTTGTCACATTACTATTGAAAGGTGCTTCTTTACGTACAAAAAAAAAAAAATGAAAGAAATCGAACGAAAAATAAAAAAGTTCATGTGTGAACGTGACACACCCCTGAAACCTGGAACTAATAGTGCTGACAATAGTAGACCGTTGGAAGCTGCACCAAAAGCAGACTCTCTACCATTGCAAACACAGTGACTACTCGCGCGCACGCACGGTGCTGTTTCTCGTATATATGAATGACATGACGGGAGGGATAAATTCAGAGGTGTCCCTGTTCATAGACGATATGAAACTAATAAGAATAGAAGCGGACGAGGATCAGGTTGGAGAGGCTGCAAGACTGGTCCAACAAATGCCTGCTGGAGTTTAACCCCATCAAGTGCACAGTCGGGAAGATTGAGGAAGGAAAAAGAAGACCCCCCTAGGTTGTACTCCGTAGACGGAGTACAACCTAGGGGGGTCAAAGACTGCAAAACTCACTCAAGGAAAGAGATCTTCAGGCGACCATCATACCGAGCACATTTTCTGAGGCGCACATCAACCAAATAACTGCTGCAGCATATGGGCGCCTAGCAAATCTAAGAATAGCGTTTCGACATCTAAGGAAGGAGTCATTCACGACACTGTGCACCGTGTACGTCAGGCCCATGCTGGAGTATGCAGCACCAGTATGAAACCCACACTTGGTCAAACACGCCAAGAAATGGGAGAAAGTGCAAAAGTTTTTATCAAGACTAGTCCCGGAGGTAAGAGGTATGTTTTATGAGGAGAGGTTAAGGGAACTCAACCTGATGAAACTGGTGGATAGGCGGGAGAGGGGTAACGTGATAACGTATGAAATGTTGAGAGGAATTGACAAGGTGAACAGGGACAGAATGTTTCACAGATAAGACACAGGAACTAGGGGACAGTTACCTATTCGGCACTACATGTATGATGTCGTGCCGATTAGGTAAAACTGGTCAATTAGCAAGAACTTATTTAAAATTAAGTCCTTTCTAAAATTTTCTCTTATACGTTTAAAGATATATTTTTCTCATTTGTTGATGTAAAAATGAATAATTTTGTACCTAAAGAACCTTAGAAAACTTACCTAACCTTATTGTAACAAGCGCAATTTAATTTAGCCCCATCCAATTTAATATATTTTAAATAAGTTTATAATAATTGAATAATAAACAATGAAATATATTTTTTTCTTTACGTTCAGAATGATTTTTGCGAAATTATTGCATACACAAATTTTTCGCTTGCCTTATTCAGCAAGAGGAGCGTTGCTATTTAAGCGAAAATCGCAAATTTTACCTATTCACTTTTTACACATATATATATATATATATATATATATATATATATATATATATATATATATATATATATATATATATATATATATATATATATATATATATATATATATATATATATATATATATATATATATATATATATATATATATATATATATATATATATATATATATATATATATATATATATATATATAATATATATATAATATATATATATATATATATATATATATATATATATAATATATATATAATATATATATATATATATATATATATATATAATATATATATATATATATATATATATATATAATATATATATATATATATATATATATATATATATATATATATATATATATATATATATATATATATATATATATATATATATATATATATATATATATATATATATATATATATATATATATATATATATATATATATATATATATATATATATATATATATATATATATATATATATATATATATATATATATATATATATATATTATATATATATATATATATATTATATATATATATTATATATATATATATATATATTATATATATATATATATATATATATATATATATATATATATATATATATAACAAATATATTTACATGTATTTATATGCATCCCGAACCTCAGAACGTGAAACTAAAAACAGAAATTTTATAGTACACGCGGGAGTTGAACCGAGGCCCTGAGGGCTGCCAAGCCTCGACACTAACCAGTTTACAATCGATCCGGTCGATGGTACAGTGGTTAGTATGCTGGCCTGGGGGAAGTGCGCGGCTAACACAAACCACCATCACCACCACTAACAAGATTTTTTGTATAGATTTTTGAGCGGAGAGGTAAGCTTACTGTTCAAGTGCCCCTCATCCTGTGAGTGAGCATACGGACATTTAAGAGGTATTTGACAAATAACTGACGCATCAATAGTGATACCTGCCCCATCTTTTACTGTTTAAACTGCCGGTGTCACCCCATTTACAAATTACTTTGATCTAAATACAGCAAGTGGTTCGTAATTTTGCAGAAATGCTGCTATTTTTAATTAATGAGCTTAGATTGTTTACACGTTTGTCGTCTTAATTCTATTCACTTTAATACTTGAGAGAGAATACCTGGGAGGAGTACCCTCGAGCACAGTGATCAGGTGACCTGACCCAAACATGACTGACATGTAGATAAATGGTTCAGAGAACCGATAAATTGATAAATTAGATACATCACAAATAACCCGCACATAAGAGAGCTTACGATGACGTTTCCGTCCGACTTGGACTTTGTAAATGGTCCAAGTCGGACCGAAACGTCGTCGTTAGCTTCTCTCTTTTATGTGCGGGTTATTTGTGTATCGTTCCAGTCACAGTATTGTGCCTTTTTTTGTTAAATTAGATACATGTTCAATATCTTGGTATCTTTAAGATACCCTAAGCGTGTTGCACGTGTCTAATTCATCATGACTAACAAGACGCTTCTCGCACTTGACGTCCTCACTCGTATGCATATAAATCTCTCGTATCTGGTATTGCTTTGATGAAACCTTCCGTCAACGAAACTTTGACATGTTTTATTTGCATCAGATTGTGTTAACACGGGCAAGGTATTCACAAGACTGACGATATATCAGATTGTCTCAATTTTTGTTCATTTACATCTACCGTTTTGTCATAGTTCTGCGAAGGACAACTTTAATATTTTTCATTCCAAGGCAGAATTTATGCTGGTTATTCGAATTTCAGTCTTTAGCAGTCACATTTTTTCCCTCTTTCCCGGTAGTGTCCTATGCTATGTACAAGCAAAATAATTTTATTAAGTTTTTTTTCTACATTTCTGTTTAATTGTAAAAAATAGGATTAAAATGTCGTACTGTCGTAAATAAAAGGTACGTTAAGCTCGGTCCTTGGGTTCCAGATTTGGACAACTCCATGGAAAACTCAAAATTCCTTATGTAACTTGATTCTGATCCTGCTAAAATTTGGTGAATCTTGTTTTACCAAGTGTAAAGAGTGCAGGAGCAGCATAAACTACGTCTCCTGGTGTTTGCAATGTAGCACTGATATTAATTGTCCAACTTCGTATCATGGCATTGTTTTGAGCGATCTTGACCTATTATTACAATATTGTACCGTTCCATCTACCATCCTACTGTTTAAAAAAAAAAAAAACTCGACGCAAGTGTTAAGGTACCTAGACAATGATTTGTCGTGCAATTTGAAGTCTCTTTCTATTTTAAGATGCTTTTGTTTTCTCTGCTGATTTTTAAAAACAATATTTCTTAGCGCTTTATAGTGTTTTCAACTGCATTCATTTTATCTTAAAATGGGCTTTGAATCTACATTATCAGGGCATTCCTACATTGACCACCTGGGTAACTGATGTCAACTACTGTGTTTATCATAATGGAAGCTGAAGATACCTCTTGGAGTGTGCCCTGTTGCAGTGTCTGAACCTTTTAAGAAATTTCCTTGAAATGGTACCTTTGCTATGCTTTCCTTTAACTCTCATTCCTAATAATTCATCGAGTATGACTAACTTTGGCTTTTGGAAGGCCACTTTCAGATCAACGAATGTTGAGTACTGACTGTGCTTTATTTTCAAGACAGTGATGCAAAGTACATTGCTTATATTTTTCAAAAGTTAGTCTCAATTATCTGCTATAAAGCCTTTCGAAGATCAAATTCTTAATGATGTCTTTCCCTTGAGGAATAGAGAAGATGGTGTTTTCTCACCATTTATGTGGATATCTCCTGAAAATTATTATGAATTATATAGCAGAAGGTTTGCATGTTGCGTTTAGTAAATGCTTCAATCATTCCATGAATGATACTAGTCCCATTTCTTGTTTCCCAGTCACTATCATATCTGGTACATCTTAACTGTGTTACACTGCAGACATTATCTTCTCTCTTCTGGTCGTTAATTTTGCAGGAGAGACCGCGGTTAAATCCTTGCAAATTCTTTTGATGCTAATTGATTTTTGTAATTGAAGTCATTTTAAATTAATGTTTATTTTCTGTAGTTTACTTCTTGGTATGAATTAGTTTTATATGTGTACTATTATTTTGGATTACGTGTTAGTGTGCAAGGCTGTATAAATCTTTTCTCGTTGTTAAAACACTGAGTGGCCTCAGGGGTCAAAGCTCTTTATAAATCTTGCCATTTTTTGAGTTATTACAATAGGAAGTGAATTACAGTCGCAGGCGATTTTTAATTAATATTAATTCCAGAAATACCTTTTACCCATCACAGTACTAGTTTTTTTTCTACAATGGTTATGACATTCCAGAAAGAAGTTTTACCTGGAGAGAGAGAGAGAGAGTTCCGGGAGTCAATGCTCCTGCGGCCCGGTCTGTGACCAGGCCTCATGGTGGATCAGAGCCTGATCAACCAAATTTTTATGTTAATGCCCTGGACCTCAGCAATGAGAGTCGCTACTTTCACCGCTGGGCAACGGCGACCAGTGCACACATAATGTGTACACCAGTGTACACACAAAAAATCCTGCCCCACACCATGCATGACGGGAATAGCGATTTTGAGGTGAAAACACCTCAAAATCATTATTTTAAACTATAGAAACAATCATGGTTTTGTTATTCCCACCATGTACCATGTGGAGCAGGATTTTTTTTTATACCGTGTACACTCGCCACACAAAAGCATTCTCTCATTTTCTCAGATGTTTTTTTATGGATTTATTGATACTTTCTTGATATCATTTGACAGAAAGACAATACTGAGATAAGAGAATTTTAATTGGTTTAAGGAACTGAAGTAGCTTAAAAATTGAGCTTTTTAGGACTTAAAGTTGCTTGAAAATTGAGCTCAAATTAGTAAAACTGCTTGATTCTTGCCAATATTCCTGAGGATGGGTAAGGTCCCTTAAACCCTGCCAAGCTGTTTTATGGGTTTTTAACGAGCCTTGATTCGATTACTGAGATGCTTTAAACCAAGCGTAATATCAGGTGGACCGTAGCTCGATTGCTAGTGCACTCAGCTCACACACTGAGGTCTGGAGTTTGAATCTCCCCCGGTACAGCTGGAAAACATTAGGGACGTATTTCCATAAGACACCTGCTGTCCCTGTTCACCCATCAGCAAAATGGGTACCTGGGTGTTAGTGGACTGGTGTGGGTGGCATCCTGGGACAAAACTGACCTAATTTGCCCGAAATGCTCTGCAAAACAAGCAGCTTTCTATATACAGTGGATCCTCAAAAATCGAACTGCTCCCAACTCAACCAATTATGTAAGTGTATTTTTGAGGGTCTGAAATGGACTAATCTAATTTACATTATTCCTGATGGGAGTAAATTCATTCGGTAGCGACACTTGAACAGCCTTCTGGACCGAAGAAAGTTCTATATTTGAGGTTCCACTGTAGTAGTATGTCACTGATGTAAGCTAGGCCTATATACCATGTACATGTACTGGTAGTAAATAAAGATATTTTTATATTATTATTATTATTATTATTATTATTATTAAGAGAGGCATAGGGACATGACCAATGAACAGACAAAATGTTTATTTTGGACTATTTTTAAATTAGCATTTTCCTAATTTTGTAAAAAATTGGACAAATAACTAAATTCTGCACACTTTATAGGGTTGTTGGAATTACCAACTTGAGTGGTTTGTGCTCAACAGTAGAATGGAAGACATAGAAATAGCTAAGGATTTGGTCAAATGAAACAAAGGAATTGGCTTAAACAGATCTCAAAAAGGGTGAAATCACCGGTGGGTAGATTTCACCAAGATCGCTAATTTTGCACCTGCATAATTCTGTGAGTTTTCCATCAAAATTTGTACTTTTGGTGTTATTACCTCCAGTAAGAGTGTTAATATATAATAAAAACTCAATATAATGAACTAATAGAGATGGGGGACTATCCTAGTTTCTGTTAGCCCCTTAACCATAAAATTAAAATTCCCCATGTGTGGGGGACAAAAATTTTATTTTCTCCTCTTACTGACTGAAAGATTATTATGTAATGATTAAGTATTTCCTTGAACGCGACCCACAACAGTCTGCTAACCCACAGATGCATACAATGTTTACTGCTAAGTGGCAGAGGCAAGGAAATCAAACCGGGACCTAGTGATTGTATGTCGAATACTCTCACAAGGGAGCTATGCAGCATATCAACGCAGGAAAATAAGAGCTGGGAAGGGGGGGAGGGGGTTGTGAAGAAGAGGATTTACGTCGGAGGTGGAAGAGGACTGACTAGTGTAAAGAGAAAAGATAAGCTGCTTAGAAATGTTTGTCAGATTCTCAGTGGTAGCGCTTTATTCCCAGTGCCTGCGCTTCCTTCATTTCCAAACCTAGAACTTCATTCTCAGTGCTAATGTATACCTTGGTGTATTCAGTTGTTGCTTCAACTGGCCCCGCCTTTATTTTACTAACGACTTACCTGGAGTTTACCTGGAGGGTGTTCCGGGAGTCAACGACCACGCGGTCCAGTCCTCGACCAGGCCTCCCTGTGGATCAAGGCCTGATCAACCAGTACCTGACCAGCCCGGCTGGTCAGGTACTGGCTAGGTATCTGTCCAGCTCCCTCTTGAAGGCAGCCAGGGGTCTATTGGTAATTCCCCTTATGGCTGGGTGGAGGCTGTTGAACAGTCTTGGGGCCCCGGACACTTATTGTTCTCTCTCTCAGTGTACTTGTGACGCTCCTACTTTTCACTGGGGTACGTTGCACCGTCTGCTCAGTCTTTTGCTTTCGTAGGGAGTGATTTGTGTGCAAATTTAGGACCAGTCCCTCTTGGATTTTCCAGGTGTAGATTATGATGCATCTCTTTCGCCTGCGCTCCATTGAGTACAAGTAAAGTGCTTTCAAGCATTGCCATTAGTAAAGTTTGACGGAACTTGTATGTGCAGTAAAGGTTCTCCGTACATTCTCTGGATTTGCAATTTCACCTGCCTTGAATGGAGATGTTAATGTACAGCAATATTCCAGCCTACAGAGAACAAATGACTTAAAAAGGATCATCACTGGCTTGGCATCCCTTGTTATGAAGGTTCTCATTATCCATCTTATCATTTTCCTCGCAAATGTGATAATGAGACTCTTGTGATCCTTGAAGGTGAGATCTTCTGACATTACCACTCCCAGGTCCTTGACACTACTTTTCCACTCTACTGTGTTATTAGTTTGTGGTATACTCAGTTCTAGTTATTATTTCCTCCAGTTTTCCATAACGGAGTAGTTGGAATTCGTGCTCATCGAACATATTGTTTTCTCTTGCCCATTGGAAAACTGTTTATATCTGCTTAGAGATTTACCGTGTTCTCAGTTGATGACAGTCTCATGTAGATCCTAGTATCTTCTGCAAAGGATGACACGGTGCTATGATTTACATGTCTGGATGACATGAAGATGAGGAACAGAATGGGAGCGAGTACTGTGCTTTGTGGAACAGAGCTTTTCACTATGACAGTTTCCGATTTAACTCTGTTGACCACTACTCTGTGTTCGATTGGTTAGAAAGTTGAAGATCTATCTGCCCACTTTGCCAGTTATCCCTTTAGCACGCATTTTGTGTGCTGCTACACAGTGATTGCATATGTCAAAGGCTTTTTCAAAGCCTGTGTATACTACATTTGCATTCTGTTTGACAGGTTACTACATTAATCTTACCTAAGAAAAGTTTTCATCTCACTTCATCAAAGTCGTTACATTCTTCACAACAGATTAAAGTATTTTCCTTGTAGATTATCTGTAAATAAAGCCTTTTAGTACCTCGGAGTATTTTTTACTTGGTGAATGTCTCGCCTCTGGTTCTCCCGTTTCCTAAGGTTGACCTTAGCCACCAGAAGCCAGACCTTTCAGGTAAATGTTTATTTCTTGCCATATTTCCCTAGCTGAGACTATTATAATATTTTCAACATAAGCTTGATCAGGCACGTGCTTCATGCTGGTGCTGTATATGCTAAGAGTGCTTCATGCTGGTGCTGTATATGCTAAGAGTGCTTCATGCTGGTGCTGTATATGCTAAGAGTGCTTCATGCTGGTGCTGTATATGCTAGTGCTTCAAGCTGATGTAGTATATGCTAGAATGCTTCATGCTGGTGCTGTATATGTTAGTGCTTCATGCTGGCGCTGTATATGCTACAGTGATTCATGCTGGCGCTGTATATGCTAGTGCTTCATGCTGGTGCTGTATATGCTAGAGTGCCTCATGCAGGTGCTGTATATGCTAGTGCTTCATGCTGGTGCTGTGTATGCTACAGTGCTTCATGCTGGGGCTGTGTATGCTACAGTGTTTCATGTTGGTGCTGTATATGCTACAGTGCCTCATGCTGGTGCTGTATATGCTAGAGTGCTTCATGCTGGTGCTGTATATGCTACAGTGCTTCATGCTGGTGCTGTATATGTTAGTGCTTCATGCTGGTGCTGTATATGCTAGAGTGCTTCATGCTGGTGCTGTATATGTTAGTGCTTCATGCTGGTGCTGTATATGTTAGTGCTTCATGCTGGTGCTGTATATGTTAGTGCTTCATGCTGGTGCTGTATATGCTAGAGTGCTTCATGCTGGTGCTGTATACGCTAAAGTGCTTCATGCTAATGCTATATATGCTAGAGTGCTTCATGCTGGTGCTGTATGTGCTAGAGTGCTTCATGCTGGTGCTGCATATGCTAGTGCTTCATGCTGGTGCTGCATATGCTAGAGTGCTTCATGCTGGTGCTGTATATGCTAGAGTGCTTCATGCTGGTGCTGCATATGCTAGAGTGCTTCATGCTGGTGCTGTATATGCTAGTGCTTCATGCTGGTGCTGTATATGTTAGTACTTCATGCTGGTGCTGTATATGCTAGAGTGCTTCATGCTGGGGCTGTGTATGCTACAGTGCTTCATGTTGGTGCTGTATATGCTTGCTACAGTGTTTCATGTTGGTGCTGTATGTGCTACAGTGCTTCATGCTGGTGCTGTATATGGTAGAGTGCTTCATGCTGGTGCTGTATATGGTAGAGTGCTTCATGCTGGTGCTGTATATGCTAGAGTGCTTCATGCTGGTGCTGTATATGTTAGTGCTTCATGCTGGTGCTGTATATGCTAGTGCTTCATGCTGGTGCTGTATATGTTAGTGCTTCATGCTGGTGCTGTATATGCTAGAATGTTTCATGCTGGTGCTGTATATGCTAGAGTGCTTCATGCTGGTGCTGTATATGCTAGAGTGCTTCATGCTGGTGCTGTATATGCTAGTGCTTCATGCTGGTGCTGTATATGCTAGAGTGCTTCATGCTGGTGCTGTGTATGCTAGAGTGCTTCGTGCTGGTGCTGTATATGTTAGTGCTTCATGCTGGTGCTGTATATGCTAGAATGTTTCATGCTGGTGCTGTATATGCTAGAGTGCTTCATGCTGGTGCTGTATATGCTAGAGTGCTTCATGCTGGTGCTGTATATGCTAGTGCTTCATGCTGGTGCTGTATATGCTAGAGTGCTTCATGCTGGTGCTGTGTATGCTAGAGTGCTTCGTGCTGGTGCTCTATATGCTAGAGTGCTTCATGCTGGTGCTGTATATGCTAGTGCTTCATGCTGGTGCTGTATATGTTAGTGCTTCATGCTGGTGCTGTATATGTTAGTGCTTCATGCTGGTGCTGTGTATGTTAGAGTGCTTCATGCTGGTGCTGTATATGTTAGTGCATCATGCTGGTGCTGTATATGCTAGTGGTTGATGCTGGTGCTGCATATGTTAGTGCTTCATGCTGTTGATGTATATGCTAGAGGGGTTCATGCTGGTCCTGCATATGCTAGTGCTTAATGCTGGTGCTGTATATGCTAGAGTGCTTCATGCTGGTGCTGTATATGTTAGTGCTTCATGCTGGTGCTGTATATGCTAGAGTGCTTCATGCTGGTGCTGTATATGCTAGAGTGCTTCATGCTGGTGCTGTATATGCTAGAGTGCTTCATGCTGGTGCTGTATATGGAAGTGCGTCATGCTGGTGCTGTATATGCTAGAGTGCTTCATGCTGGCGCTGCATATACTGCAGTTATTCATGCTGGCGCTGTATATGCTACATTGCTTCTTGCTGGTGCTGTATATGCTAGAGTGCTTCATGCTGGTGCTGTATATGCTAGAGTGCTTCATGCTGGTGCTGTATATGCTAGAGTGTTTCATGCTGGTGTAGTATATGCTAGAGTGCTTCATGCTAGTGCTGTATATGTTAGTGCTTCATGCTGGTGCTGAATATGCTAGAGTGCTTCATGCTCGTGCTGTATATGCTAGTGCTTCATGCTGGTGCTGTATATGTTAGTGCTTCATGCTGGTGCTGTATATGTTAGTGCTTCATGCTGGTGTTGTATATGTTAGTGCTTCATGCTGGTGCTGTATATATTAGTGCTTCATGCTGGTGCTGTATATGCTAGAGTGCTTCATGCTGGTGCTGCATATGCTAGTGCTTCATGCTGGTGCTGCATATGCTAGAGTGCTTCATGCTGGTGCTGTATATGCTAGAGTGCTTCATGCTGGTGCTGTATATGCTAGAGTGCTTCATGCTGGTGCTGTATATGCTAGAGTGCTTCATGCTGGTGCTGTATATGCTAGTGCTTCATGCTGGTGCTGTATATGCTAGTGCTTCATGCTGGTGCTGTATATGCTAGTGCTTCATGCTGGTGCTGTATATGCTAGTGCTTCATGCTGGTGCTGTATATACTAGTGCTTCATGCTTGTGCTGTATATGCTAGTGCTTCATGCTGGTGCTGTATATGCTAGAGTGCTTCATGCTGGTGCTGCATATGCTAGAGTGCTTCATGCTGGCGCTGTATATGCTGCAGTTATTCATGCTGGCGCTGTATATGCTACATTGCTTCTTGCTGGTGCTGTATATGCTAGAGTGCTTCATGCTGGTGCTGCATATGCTAGAGTGCTTCATGCTGGTGCTGCATATGCTATAGTGCTTCATGCTCGTGATGTATATGCTAAAGTGCTTCATGCTGGTGCTGTATATGCTAGAGTGCTTCGTGCTGGAGCTGTGTATGCTTGAGTGCTTCATGCTGATGCTGCATATGCTAGAGTGCTTCATGCTGGTGCTGTATATGCTAGAGTGCTTCAAACTGGTGCTTTATATGCTACTGCTTCTTGCTGGTGCTGTATGTGCTAAAGTGCTTCGTGCTGGGGCTGTATATGCTACAGTGCTTCATGCTGGTGCTGTATATGCTAGAAACGCTTCATGCTTGAACTGTATGTGCTAAAGTGCTTCATGATGGGGCTGCATATGCTACAGTGCTTCATGCTGTGCTGTATATGCTAGAAACGCTTCATGCTGGTGCTCTATATGCTAGCTTGCTTCATGCTGGTGCTGTATATGCTAGAGCGCTTCATGCTTGTGCTGTATATGCTGGACTGCTTCATGCTGGTGCTGCACATTCTAGTGCTTCATGCTGGTGCTGTATATGCTATAGTGCTTCATGCTGGTGCTGTATATGCTATAGTGCTTCATGCTGGTGCTGTATATGCTATAGTGCTTCATTCTGGTGCTGTATATGCTAGTGCTTCATGCTGGTGCTGTATATGTTAGTGCTTCATGCTGGTGCTGTATATGCTAGAGTGCTTCATGCTGGTGCTGTATATGCTAGAGTGCTTCATGCTGGTGCTGTATATGCTAGAGTGCTTCATGCTGGTGCTGTATATGCTAGTGCTTCATGCTGGTGCTGTATATGTTAGTGCTTCATGCTGGTGCTGTATATGTTAATGCTTCATGCTGGTACTGTATATGCTAGAGTGCTTCATGCTGGTGCTGTATATGCTAGTGCTTCATGCTGGTGCTGTATATGTTAGTGCTTCATGCTGGTGCTGTATATGCTAGTGCTTCATGCTGGTGCTGTATATGTTAGTGCTTCATGCTGGTGCTGTATATGCTAGAGTGCTTCATGCTGGTGCTGTATATGTTAGTGCTTCAAGCTGATGCTGTATATGCTAGAATGTTTCATGCTGGTGCTGTATACGCTAGAGTGCTTCATGGTGGTGCTGTGTATGCTAGAGTGCTTTATGCTGGTGCTGTATATGCTAGAGTGCTTTATGCTGGTGCTGTATATGCTAGTGCTTCATGCTGGAGCTGTATATGTTAGTCCTTCATGCTGCTGCTGTATATGCTAGTGCTTCATGCTGGTGCTGTATATATTAGTGCTTCATGCTGGTGCTCTATATGCTAGAGTGCTTCATGCTGGTGCTGTATATGTTAGTGCTTCATGCTGGTGCTGTATATGCTAGAGTGCTTCATGCTGGTGCTGTATATGCTAGTGCTTCATGCTGGTGCTGTATATGTTAGTGCTTCATGCTGGTGCTGTATACGCTAGAGTGCTTCATGCTGGTGCTGTATATGCTAGAGTGTTTCATGCTGATGTTGTATATGCTAGAGAGCTTCATGATGGTGCTGTATATGCTAGAGTGCTTCATGCTGGTGCTGTATATGCTAGAATGCTTCATGCTGATGCTGTATATGCTAGTGTGTTTCATGTTGGTGCTGTATATGTTAGAGTGCTTCATGCTGGTGCTGTGTATGCTAGTGCTTCATGCTGGTACTCTATATGCGAGAGTGCTTCATGCTGGTGCTGTATGTGCTAGAGTGCTTCATGCTGGTGCTGCATGTGTTAGTGCTTCATGCAGGTGCTGTATATGCTAGTGCTTCATGCTGGTGCTGTATATGCTAGAGTGCTTCATGCTGGTGTTGTACATGCTAGAGTGCTTCATGCTGGTGCTGTATGTGTTAGTGCTTCATCCTGGTGCTGTATGTTAGTGCTTCATGCTGGTGCTGTATATGCTATAGTGCTTCGTGCTGGTCCTGTATATGCTAGAGTGCTTCATGCTGGTGCTGTATATGCTAGAGTGCTTCATGCTGGTGCTGTATATATTAGAGATTCATGCTGGTGGTGTATGTGCTATAGTGCTTCTTGCTGGTGCTGTATATGCTCGAGTGCTTCATTCAGGTGCTGTATGTGCTCGAATGCTTCATGCTGGTTCTGTATATGCTAGTGCTTCATGCTGGTGTTGTATTTGCTAGAGTGCTTCATGCTGGTGCTGTGTATGTTAGTGCTTCATGCCGGTGCTGTATTTGCTAGAATGCTTCATGCTGGTGCTGTATATGTTACTGCTTCATGCTGGTGCTGTATTTGTCAGTGCTTCATGCTGGTGCTGTGTTTGCTAGAGTGCTTCATGCTGGTGCTGTATTTGCTAGAGGGCTTCCTGCTGGTGCTGTATATGTTAGTGCTTCATGCTGGTGCTGTATATGCTAGTGCTTCATGCTGGCGCTGTATATGCTAGTGCTTCATAATGGCGCTGTATATGCTAGCGCTTCATGCTGGTGCTGTATATGCTAGTGCCTCATGCTGGTGCTGTATATGCTAGAGTGCTTCATGCTGGTGCTGTATATGCTAGAGTGCTTCATGTTGGTGTTGTATATGCTAGAGTGCTTCATGCTGGTGTTGTATATGCTAGTGCGCTTCATGCTGGTGCTGTATATGCTAGAGTGCTTCATGCTGGTGCTGTATATGCTAGAGTGCTGTCTATGCTAGAGTGCTTAATGCTGGTGTTGTATATGCTAGAGTGCTTCATGCTGGTGCTGTATATGCTAGAGTGCTTCATGCTGGTGCTGTATATGCTATAGTGCTTCATGCTGGTGTTGTATATGCTAGAGTGCTTCATTCTGGTGTTGTAAGTGCTAGAGTTCTTCATGCTGGTGTTGTATGTGCTAGAGTGCTTCATGCTGGTGCTGTAAATGCGAGAGTGCTTCATGCTGGTGCTGTATATGCTAGAGTGCTTCATGCTGGTGCTGTATGTTAGTGCTTCATGCTGTTGCTGTATATGCTAGTGCTTCACGCTGGTGCTGTATATGCTAGTGCTTCATGCTGGTGTTGTATATGCTAGAGTGCTTCATGCTGGTGCTGTGTATGTTAGTGCTTCATGCTGGTGCTGTATATGTTAGTGCTTCATGCTGGTGCTGTATATGCTATAGTGCTTCATGATGGCGCCGTATATGCTAGAGCTTCATGCTTGTGCTGTATATGCTAGAGTGCTTCATGCTGGTGCTGTGTATGTTAGTGCTTCATACTTGTGCTGTATATGCTAGAGTGCTTCATGCTGGTGCTGTATATGCTAGAGTGCTTCATGCTGGTGCTGTATATGCTAGAATGCTTCATGCTGGTGCTGTATGTGCTACAGTGCTTCATGCTGGTGCTGTATTTGCTAGTGCTTCGTGCTGGTGCTGTATATGTTAGTAATTCATGCTGGTGCTGTATGTGTTAGTGCTTCATGCTAGTGTTGTATATGCTAGTGCTTCATGCTGGTGCTGTATATGCTAGTGCTTCATGCTGGTGCTGTATATGCTAGAGTGCTTCATGCTGGTGCTGTATATGCTTGTGTGCTTCATGCTGGTGCTGTATATGCTAGTGCTTCATGCTGGTGCTGTATATGCTAGAATGCTTCATGCTGGTGCTGTATATGCTTGAGTGCTTCATGCTGGTGTTGTATATGCTAGAGTGCTTCATGCTGGTGCTGTATATGCTAGAGTGCTTCATGCTGGTGCTGTATATGCTAGAGTGCTTCATGCTGGTGCTGTATGTGCTATAGTGCTTCATGCTGGTGCTGTATATGCTAGTGCTTCATGCTGGTGCTGTATTTGCTAGTGCTTCGTGCTGGTGCTGTATATGTTAGTGCTTCATGCTGGTGCTGTATGTGTTAGTGCTTCATGCTGGTGTTATATATGCTAGTGCTTCATGCTGGTGCTGTATATGCTAGTGCTTCATGCTGGTGCTGTATATGCTAGTGCTTCATGCTGGTGCTGCATATGTTAGTGCTTCATGCTGGCGATGTATATGCTAGTGCTTCATGCTGGTGCTGTAATTGCTAGAGTGCTTCATGCTGGTGCTGTATATGCTTGTATGCTTCATGCTGGTGCTGTATATGCTAGTGCTTCATGCTGGTGCTGTATATGCTAGAATGCTTCATGCTGGTGCTGTATATGCTTGAGTGCTTCATGCTGGTGTTGTATATGCTAGAGTGCTTCATGCTGGTGCTGCATATGCTAGAGTGCTGTATGTGCTCGAGTGCTTCATGCTGCTGTTGTATATGCTAGAGTGCTTTATGCTGGTGCTGTATATGCTAGAGTGCTTCATGCTGGTGTTGTATATGTTAGAATGCTTCATGCTGGTGCTGTATATGGTAGAGTTCTTCATGCTGGTGTTGTATATGCTAGAGTGCTTCACGCTGGTGCTGTATATGCTAGAATGCTTCACGCTGGAGCTGTATATGCTAGAGTGCTTCATGCTGGTGTTGTATATGCTAGAGTGCTTCATGCTGGTGTTGTATATGCTAGATTGCTTCATGCTGGTGTTGTATATGTTAGAGTGCTTCATGCTGGTGTTGTATATGCTAGAGGGCTTCATGCTGGTGTTGTATATGTTAGAATGCTTCATGCTGGTGCTGTATATGCTAGAGTGCTTCATGCTGGTGCTGTACATGCTAGAGTGCTTCATGCTGGTGCTGTAGATGCTAGTGCTTCATGCTGGTGCTGTATATGCTAGTGCTTCATGCTGGTACTCTACATGCGAGATTGCTTCATGCTGGTGCTGTATGTGCAAGAGTGCTTCATGCTGGTGCTGCATGTGTTAGTGCTTCATGCTGGTGCTGTATATGCTAGTGCTTCATGCTGGTGCTGTATATGCTAGAGTGCTTCATGCTGGTGCTGTATATGCTAGAGTGCTTCATGCTGGTGCTGTATATGCTAGAGTGCTTCATGCTGGTGCTGTATATCTTATAGTGCTTCGTGCTGGTCCTGTATATGCTAGTGCTTCATGCTGGTGCTGTATATCCTAGAGTGCTTCATGCTGGTGCTGTATATATTAGTGATTCATGCTGGTGGTGTATGTGCTATAGTGCTTCGTGCTGGTGCTGTATATGCTCGAGTGCTTCATGCTGGTGCTATATATGCTAGTGCTTCATGCTGGTGCTGTATTTGCTAGAGTGCTTCATGCTGGTGCTGTATATGTTACTGCTTCATGCTGGTGCTGTATATGTTACTGCTTCATGCTGGTGCTGTATTTGCTAGAGTGCTTCATGCTGGTGCTGTATTTGCTAGAGTGCTTCATGCTGGTGCTGTATTTGTTAGTGCTTCATGCTGGTGCTGTATTTGCTAGAGTGCTTCATGCTGGTGCTGTATTTGCTAGAGTGCTTCATGCTGGTGCTGTATTTGCTAGTGATTCATGCTGGCGCTGTATATGCTAGTGCTTCATGCTGGCGCTGTATATGCTAGTGCTTCATGCTGGTGCTGTATATGCTAGTGAATCATGCTGTTGCTGTATATGCTAGAGTGCTTCATGCTGGTGCTGTATATGCTAGAGTGCTTCATGCTGGTGCTGTATATGCTAGAGTGCTTCATGCTGGTGCTGTATATGCTAGAGTGCTTCATGCTGGTGCTGTATATGCTAGATTGCTTCATGCTGGTGCTGTATATGCTAGAGTGCTTCATGTTGGTGCTGTATATGCTAGAGTGCTTCATGCTGGTGCTGTATATGCTAGAGTGCTTCATGCTGGTGCTGTAGATGCTAGTGCTTCATGCTGGTGCTTTATATGCTAATGCTTCATGCTGGTCCTGTATATGCTAGAGTGCTTCATGCAGGTGCTGTGTATGCTAGAGTGCTTCATGCTGGTGCTGTATATGCTAGTGCTTCATGCTTGTGCTGTATATGCTATAGTGCTTCATGCTGGTGCTGTATATGCTACAGTGCTTCATGCTGGTGCTGTATATGCTAGTGCTTCATGCTGGTACTCTATATGCGAGAGTGCTTCATGCTGGTGCTGTATGTGCTAGAGTGCTTCATGCTGGTGCTGCATGTGTTTGTGCTTCATGGTGGTGCTGTATATGCTAGTGCTTCATGCTGGTGCTGTATATGCTAGAGTGCTTCATGCTGGTGCTGTATATGCTAGAGTGCTTCATGCTGGTGTTGTATATGCTAGAGTGCTTCATGCTGGTGCTGTATATGTTAGTGCTTCATCCTGGTGCTGTATGTTAGTGCTTCATGCTGGTGCTGTATATGCTATAGTGCTTCGTGCTGGTCCTGTATATGCTTGAGTGCTTAATGCTGGTGCTGTATATGCTAGAGTGCTTCATGCTGGTGCTGTATATGTTAGTGCTTCATCCTGGTGCTGTATGTTAGTGCTTCATGCTGGTGCTGTATATGCTATAGTGCTTCGTGCTGGTCCTGTATATGCTTGAGTGCTTAATGCTGGTGCTGTATATGCTCGAGTGCTTCATGCTGGTTCTGTATATGCTAGTGCTTCATGCTGGTGCTGTGTATGTTAGTGCTTCATACTGGTGCTGTATTTGCTAGAGTGCTTCATGCTGGTGCTGTATATGTCACTGCTTCATGCTGGTGCTGTATTTTGCTAGAGTGCTTCATGCTGGTGCTGTATTTGCTAGTGCTTCATGCTGGTGCTGTATATGCTAATGCTTCATGCTGGCGCTGTATATGATAGTGCTTTATGCTGGCGCTGTATATGCTAGTGCTTCATGCTGGTGCTGTATATGCTAGTGCCTCATGCTGGTGCTGTATATGCTAGAGTGCTTCATGCTGGTGCTGTATATGCTAGAGTGCTTCATGCTGGTGCTGTATATGCTAGAGTGCTTCATGCTGGTGCTGTATATGCTAGAGCGCTTCATGCTGGTGCTGTATATGCTAGAGTGCTTCATGTTGGTGCTGTATATGCTAGAGTGCTTCATGCTGGTGCTGTATATGCTAGAGTGCTTCATGCTGGTGCTGTATATGCTAGAGTGCATCATGCTGGTGCTGTATATGCTAGAGTGCTGTCTATGC
This sequence comes from Cherax quadricarinatus, assembly GCF_038502225.1. Lineage (NCBI taxonomy): Eukaryota > Metazoa > Arthropoda > Malacostraca > Decapoda > Parastacidae > Cherax > Cherax quadricarinatus. The sequence continues at coordinate 34,997,952 of NC_091303.1, read as the reverse complement.
TAGAATGCTTTATGCTGGTGCTGTATATGCTAGAGTGCTTCATGCTCGTGCTGTATATGCTAGAGTGCTTCATTCTGGTGCTGTATATGCTAGAGTGCTTCATTCTGGTGTTGTATGTGCTAGAGTTCTTCATGCTGGTGTTGTATGTGCTAGAGTGCTTCATGCTGGTGCTGTATATGCGAGAGTGCTTCATGCTGGTGCTGTATATGCTAGAGTGCTTCATGCTGGTGTTGTGTATGCGAGAGTGCATCGTTCTGGTGTTGTATATGCTAGTGCTTCATGCTGGTGTTGTATATGTTAGAATGTTTCATGCTGGTGCTGTATATGCTAGAATGCTTCATGCTGGTGCTGTATATGCTAGAGTGCTTCATGCTGGTGCTGTATATGCTAGAGTGCTTCATGCTGGTGCTGTATATGCTAGAGTGCTTCATGCTTGTGCTGTATGTGCTAGAGTGCTTCATACTGGTGCTGTATATGCTAGTGCTTCATGCTGGTGCTGTATATGCTATAGTGCTTCATGCTGGTGCTGTATATGTTAGTGCTTCATGCTGGTGCTTTATCTGCTAGTGCTTCATGCTTGTGCTGTATATGCTAGAGTGCTTCATGCTGGTCCTGTATATGCTAGAGTGCTTCATGCTGGTGCTGTATATGCTAGAGTGCTTCATGATGGTGCTGTATATGTTAGTGCTTCATGATGGTGCTGTATATGCTATAGTGCTTCATGATGGTGCCGTATATGCTAGAGTGCTTCATGCTGGTGCTGTATATGCTAGAGTGCTTCATGCTGGTGCTGTGTATGTTAGTGCTTCATGCTGGTGCTGTATGTGCTACAGTGCTTCATGCTGGTGCTGTATATGCTAGTGTTTCATGCTGGTGCTGTGTATGCTAGAATGCTTCATGCTGGTGCTGTATATGCTATAGTGCTTCATGCTGGTGTTGTATATGCTAGTGTTTCATGCTGGTGCTGTATTTGCTAGTGTGCTTCATGCTGGTGCTGTATATGTTAGTGCTTCATGCTGGTGCTGTATATGCTAGTGCTTCATGCTGGTGATGTATATGCTAGTGCTTCATGCTGGTGCTGTATATGCTAGTGGTTCATGCTGGTGCTGTATATGCTAGTGCTTCATGCTGGCGATGAATATGCTAGTGCTTCATGCTGGTGTTGTATATGCTAGTGCTTCATGCTGGTGCTGTATATGCTAGTGCTTCATGCTGGTGCTGTATATGCTAGTGCTTTATGCTGGTGCTGTATATGCTAGTGCTTCATGCTGGTGCTGTATGTGCTAGAGTGCTTCATGCTGGTGCTGTATGTGCTAGAGTGCTTCATGCTGGTGCTGTATATGCTAGTGCTTCATGCTGGTGCTGTATATGCTAGAGTGCTTCATGCTGGTGCTGTATATGCTAGAGTGCTTCATGCTGGTGCTGTATATGCCTGAGTGCTTCATGCTGGTGCTGTATATGCTAGAGTGCTTCTTGCTGGTGCTGTATATGCTAGAGTGCTGTTTATGCTAGAGTGCTTCATGCTTGTGTTGTATATGTTAGTGCTTCATGCTGGTGCTGTATATGGTAGAGTGCTTCATGCTGGTGTTGTATATGTTAGAATGCTTCATGCTGGTGCTGTATATGCTAGAGTGCTTCATGCTGGTGCTGTATATGCTCGTGGTTCATGCTGGTGCTGTATATGCTAGAGTGCTTCATGCTGGTGCTGTATATGCTAGAGTGCTTCATGCTGGTGCTGTATATGCTAGAGTGCTTCATGCTGATGCTGTATATGCTAGTGTGTTTCATGCCGGTGCTGTATATGCTAGAGTGCTTCATGCTGGTGCTGTGTATGCTGGAGTTCTTCGTGCTTGTGTTGTATATGCGAGAGTGCTTCATGCTGGTTCTGTATATGCGATAGTGCTTCGTGCTGATGTTGTGTATGCGAGAGTGCATCATGCTGGTGTTGTGTATGCTAGAGTGGTTCATGGTGGTGCTGTATATGCTATAGTGCTTTATGCTGGTGCTGTATATGCTATAGTGCTTGATGTTGGTGTTGTGTATGCGAGAGTGCATCATGCTGGTGTTGTATATGTTAGAATGCTTCATGCTGGTGCTGTATATGCTAGAGTGCTTGATGCTGGTGTTGTGTATGCGAGAGTGCATCATGCTGGTGTTGTATATGCTAGAGTGCTTCATGCTGGTGTTGTATATGCTAGAATGCTTCATGCTGGTGTTGTATATGCTAGAGTGCTTCATGCTGGTGTTGTATATGCTTGAGTGCTTCATGCTGGTGCTGTATATGCTAGAGTGCTTCATGCTGGTGCTGTATGTGCTAGAGTGCTTCATGCTGCTGCATGTGCTGGAGTGCTTCATGCTGGTGATTTACATGCTGGAGTGCTTCATGCTGGTGCTGTATATGCTTTAGTGCTTCGTGCTGGTGCTGTGTATGCTAGTGCTTCATGCTGGTGCTGTATATGCTAGAGTGCTTCATGTTGGTGCTGTATATGCTAGAGTGCTTCGTGCTCTTGCTGTATATGCTAGAGTGCTTCATGCTGGTGCTGTATATGCTAGAGTTGCTAGAGTGCTTCGTGCTGGTGCTGTGTATGCTACAGTGCTTCATGCTGGTGTTGTATATGCTACAGTGCTTCATGCTGGTGCTGTATATGCTGCAGTGCTTCATGAAAGTGCTTCACTAGTCCAGGGCTTAATCCTTTCCCCATTCGTCGTAGTTTTTATAATTTCGTGGTGCATGTAGGGACCTCGAAGAGCTTTTAGGGAAGTCTGCTGACATAATTATATTTACTTAACTGTTTTTGGTTAAATTTATGTTAATAGTACTGGTTTGTGTTTAGCATTTGTGTTCGTTGTTTTTATTTCTTATTTTTTGCCCTTTTTTGTAATTTCCATTTATTTTTATGGCTATACGAGCACAATGGGCTTGAAATACGATGAGCACTGGGTGCCAAATGACCTTGATGAGGTTACAACAAACAGATTTTATATTCCACCGTCTTGCAAATTACGCCATAATTATTTTAGTTAATATCTTTTTAATTGCACTATGCCTTTTAATTTTTCATTACTGATGCCTCGCCTTTTATTTCCTATGATGATTTGCAATATCTGATATTCAGCTTCAAAATTCACTTGACTACATTTTGTGTACGTCCTAGGAAGTTTTTAGCCAAAAGGATTGAATATTTCACTTTGCCTCTGAAAGCCTCCTTTATAATTATGAAGAGAGCTGGGCTGAGTATTGACCTGTGTGGCACGCCACTCATCACTCGTCCATTCTGCTCCATTGTTTTCTGCCTTGGTTATGTTATGATGGGTTTCTAATTTCTTTGTGGATTTGCGTCTGGAACAGTACGGTGTGTTCTCCTGTTCTCCAAAGATCTGAGTTCTGTTTATCCATATTTTTATTGATTTACTTTGCCGACATTGTCAAAGAACTTCAAAGGATACACTGGACACTAACAAAACCGTGCGAACTGTCGTACTTGGAACTATTGCTCTGCAGAGATTCCACACACCTAATTATCACATTCAGATCTAAGAAAGCACTCAGCTCAAGGATACTGTAACTGAAGATATTTGTTAGTTGCCAGCTTCTTGGTAGCTTCTCCTATATACATCTTGGTGGCAGTGCTGGTCTGGTGTCCTGCCGGTGGGAAGTGTTATGGTGCCCAGATGGCTAGTAGTGTTGTTCTGATGTCCAGCTGGCTGGTAGTGTTGCTCTGATGTCCAGCTGGCCGGTAGTGTTGTTATGATGTCCAGCTGGCTGGTAGTGTTGTTCTGATGTCCAGCTGGCCGGTAGTGTTATGATGTCCAGCTGGCTGGTAGTGTTGTTCTGATGTCCAGCTGGCTGGTAGTGTTGTTCTGATGTCCAGCTGGCTGGTAGTGTTGTTCTGATGTCCAGCTGGCTGGTAGTGTTGTTCTGATGTCCAGCTGGCCGGTAGTGTTGTTATGATGTCCAGCTGGCTGGTAGTGTTCTGATGTCCAGCTGGCCGGTAGTGTTATGATGTCCAGCTGGCTGGTAGTGTTGTTCTGATGTCCAGCTGGCTGGTAGTGTTGTTCTGATGTCCAGCTGGCTGGTAGTGTTGTTCTGATGTCCAGCTGGCTGGTAGTGTTGTTCTGATGTCCAGCTGGCTGGTAGTGTTCTTCTGATGTCCAGCTGGCTGGTAGTGTTGTTCTGATGTCCAGCTGGCTGGTAGTGTTGTTCTGATGTCCAGCTGGCTGGTAGTGTTGTTCTGATGTCCAGCTGGCTGGTAGTGTTCTGATGTCCAGCTGGCTGGTAGTGTTGTTTTGATGTCCAGCTGGCTGGTAGTGTTGTTCTGATGTCCAGCTGGCTGGTAGTGTTGTTCTGATGTCCAGCTGGCTGGTAGTGTTGTTCTGATGTCCAGCTGGCTGGCTGGTGGTAGTGTTCTGATGTCCAGCTGGCTGGTAGTGTTCTGATGTCCAGCTGGCTGGTAGTGTTGTTCTGATGTCCAGCTGGCTGGTAGTGTTGTTTTGATGTCCAGCTGGCTGGTAGTGTTGTTCTGATGTCCAGCTGGCTGGTAGTGTTGTTCTGATGTCCAGCTGGCTGGCAGTGTTGTTCTGGTGTCCAGCTGGCTGGCAGTGTTGTTCTGGTGTCCAGCTGGCTGGCAGTGTTGTTCTGGTGTCCAGCTGGCTGCTAGTGTTGTTCTGGTGTCCAGATGGCTGGTAGTGTTCTGGTATCCAGCTGGCTGGTAGTGTTGCTCTGATGTCCAGCTGGCTGGTAGTGTTCTGGTGTCCACCTGGCTGGTAGTGTTCTGGTGTCCAGCTGGCTGGTAGTGTTGCTCTGGTGTCCAGCTGGTTGGTAGTGTTGCTCTGGTGTCCAACTAGCTGGCAGTGTTGCTCTGGTGTTCAGCTGACTGGCAGTGTTGCTCTTGTGTCCAGTTGACTGGCAGTGTTGCTCTTGTGTCCAGCTGGCTGGCAGTGTTGTTCTGGTGTCCAGCTGGCTGGTAGTGTTGCTCTGATGTCCAGCTGGCTGGTAGTGTTCTGATGTCCAACTGGCTGGTAGTGTTGCTCTGGTGTCCAGCTGGCTGGCAGTGTTGCTCTGGTGTCCAGCTGGCTGGCAGTGTTGCTCTGGTGTCCAGCTGGCTGGCAGTGTTGCTCTGGAGTCCAGCCGGCTGTGGGGTGTTGCTCTGGAGTCCAGCACGCTGTGGGGGGTGTTGCTCTGGAGTCCAGCCGGCTGTGGGGTGTTGCTCTGGAGTCCAGCCGGCTGTGGGGTGTTGCTCTGGAGTCCAGCCGGCTGTGGGGTGTTGCTCTGGAGTCCAGCCGGCTGTGGGGGGTGTTGCTCTGGAGTCCAGCCGGCTGTGGGGGGGTGTTGCTCTGGAGTCCAGCCGACTGTGGGGGGGTGTTGCTCTGGAGTCCAGCCGACTGTGGGGGGTGTTGCTCTGGAGTCCAGCCGGCTGTGGGGGGTGTTGCTCTGGAGTCCAGCCGGCTGTGGGGGGGTGTTGCTCTGGAGTCCAGCCGGCTGTGGGGAGGTGTTGCTCTGGAGTCCAGCCGGCTGTGGGGAAGTGTTGCTCTGGAGTCCAGCCGGCTTTTGGGGGGTGTTGCTCTGGAGTCCAGCCGGCTTTTGGGGGGTGTTGCTCTGGAGTCCAGCCGGCTGTGGGGGGTGTTGCTCTGGAGTCCAGCCGTCTGGAGGGGGTGCTGCTCTGGAGTCCAGCCGGCGGGGGGGGTGTTGCTCTGGAATCCAGCCAGCAGCGGGGGTGTTGCTGTGGAGTCGAGCCGGCTGGGGGTGTGTTGCTCTGGAGTCCAGCCGGCTGGGGGGTGTGTTGCTGTGGAGTCCAGCCGGCTGGGGTGTGTGTTGCTGTGGAGTCCAGCCGGCTGGGGTGTGTGTTGCTGTGGAGTCCAGCAGGCTGGGGTGTGTGTTGCTGTGGAGTCCAGCCGGCTGGGGTGTGTGTTGCTGTGGAGTCCAGCCGGCTGGGGTGTGTGTTGCTGTGGAGTCCAGCCGGCTGGGGTGTGTGTTGCTGTGGAGTCCAGCCGGCTGGGGTGTGTGTTGCTGTGGAGTCCAGCCGGCTGGGGTGTGTGTTGCTGTGGAGTCCAGCCGGCTGGGGTGTGTGTTGCTGTGGAGTCCAGCCGGCTGGGGTGTGTGTTGCTGTGGAGTCCAGCCGGCTGGGGTGTGTGTTGCTGTGGAGTCCAGCCGGCTGGGGTGTGTGTTGCTGTGGAGTCCAGCCGGCTGGGGGGGTGTTGCTGTGGAGTCCACCCGGCTGGGGGGTGTTGCTCTGGAGTCCAGCCGGCTGGGGGGGTGTTGCTCTGGAGTCCAGCCGCCTGGGGGGTGTTGCTCTGGAGTCCAGCCAGCAACGGGGGTGTTGCTGTGGAGTCCAGCCGGCTGGGGGGTGTGTTGCTGTGGAGTCGAGCCGGCTGGGGGGGGTGTTGCTGTGGAGTCGAGCCGGCTGGGGGGTGTGTTGCTGTGGAGTCGAGCCGGCTGGGGGGTGTGTTGCTGTGGAGTCGAGCCGGCTGGGGGGTGTGTTGCTGTGGAGTCGAGCCGGCTGGGGGGTGTGTTGCTGTGGAGTCGAGCCGGCTGGGGGGTGTGTTGCTGTGGAGTCGAGCCGGCTGGGGGGTGTGTTGCTGTGGAGTCGAGCCGGCTGGGGGGTGTGTTGCTGTGGAGTCGAGCCGGCTGGGGGGTGTGTTGCTGTGGAGTCGAGCCGGCTGGGGGGTGTGTTGCTGTGGAGTCGAGCCGGCTGGGGGGGGTGTTGCTGTGGAGTCGAGCCGGCTGGGGGGTGTGTTGCTGTGGAGTCGAGCCGGCTGGGGGGTGTGTTGCTGTGGAGTCCAGCCGGCTGGGGGGTGTGTTGCTGTGGAGTCCAGCCGGCTGGGGGGTGTGTTGCTGTGGAGTCCAGCCGGCTGGGGGGTGTGTTGCTGTGGAGTCCAGCCGGCTGGGGGGTGTGTTGCTGTGGAGTCCAGCCGGCTGGGGGGTGTGTTGCTGTGGAGTCCAGCCGGCTGGGGGGTGTGTTGCTGTGGAGTCCAGCCGGCTGGGGGGTGTGTTGCTGTGGAGTCCAACCGGCTGGGGGGTGTGTTGCTCTGGAGTCCAGCCGGCTGTGGGGGGGTGTTGCTCTGGAGTCCAGCCGGCTGTGGGGGGGTGTTGCTCTGGAGTCCAGCCGGCTGTGGGGGGGTGTTGCTCTGGAGTCCAGCCGGCTGTGGGGGGGGGGGTGTTGCTCTGGAGTCCAGCCGGCTGTGGGGGGGGTGTTGCTCTGGAGTCCAGCCGGCTGTGGGGGGTGTTGCTCTGGAGTCCAGCCGGCTGTGGGGGGTGTTGCTCTGTAGTCCAGCCGGCTGTGGGGGGGTGTTGCTCTGGAGTCCAGCCGGCTGTGGGGGGGTGTTGCTCTGGAGTCCAGCCGGCTGTGGGGGGGTGTTGCTCTGGAGTCCAGCCGGCTGTGGGGGGGTGTTGCTCTGGAGTCCAGCCGGCTGTGGGGGGTGTTGCTCTGGAGTCCAGCCGGCTGTGGGGGGTGTTGCTCTGGAGTCCAGCCGGCTGGGGTGTGTGTTGCTCTGGAGTCCAGCCGGCTGGGGTGTGTGTTGCTCTGGAGTCCAGCCGGCTGGGGTGTGTGTTGCTCTGGAGTCCAGCCGGCTGGGGTGTGTGTTGCTCTGGAGTCCAGCCGGCTGGGGTGTGTGTTGCTCTGGAGTCCAGCCGGCTGGGGTGTGTGTTGCTCTGGAGTCCAGCCGGCTGGGGTGTGTGTTGCTCTGGAGTCCAGCCGGCTGGGGTGTGTGTTGCTCTGGAGTCCAGCCGGCTGGGGTGTGTGTTGCTCTGGAGTCCAGCCGGCTGGGGTGTGTGTTGCTCTGGAGTCCAGCCGGCTGGGGTGTGTGTTGCTCTGGAGTCCAGCCGGCTGGGGTGTGTGTTGCTCTGGAGTCCAGCCGGCTGGGGTGTGTGTTGCTCTGGAGTCCAGCCGGCTGGGGTGTGTGTTGCTCTGGAGTCCAGCCGGCTGGGGTGTGTGTTGCTCTGGAGTCCAGCCGGCTGGGGTGTGTGTTGCTCTGGAGTCCAGCCGGCTGGGGTGTGTGTTGCTCTGGAGTCCAGCCGGCTGGGGTGTGTGTTGCTCTGGAGTCCAGCCGGCTGGGGTGTGTGTTGCTCTGGAGTCCAGCCGGCTGGGGTGTGTGTTGCTCTGGAGTCCAGCCGGCTGGGGTGTGTGTTGCTCTGGAGTCCAGCCGGCTGGGGTGTGTGTTGCTCTGGAGTCCAGCCGGCTGGGGTGTGTGTTGCTCTGGAGTCCAGCCGGCTGGGGTGTGTGTTGCTCTGGAGTCCAGCCGGCTGGGGTGTGTGTTGCTCTGGAGTCCAGCCGGCTGGGGTGTGTGTTGCTCTGGAGTCCAGCCGGCTGGGGTGTGTGTTGCTCTGGAGTCCAGCCGGCTGGGGTGTGTGTTGCTCTGGAGTCCAGCCGGCTGGGGTGTGTGTTGCTCTGGAGTCCAGCCGGCTGGGGTGTGTGTTGCTCTGGAGTCCAGCCGGCTGGGGTGTGTGTTGCTCTGGAGTCCAGCCGGCTGGGGTGTGTGTTGCTCTGGAGTCCAGCCGGCTGGGGTGTGTGTTGCTCTGGAGTCCAGCCGGCTGGGGTGTGTGTTGCTCTGGAGTCCAGCCGGCTGGGGTGTGTGTTGCTCTGGAGTCCAGCCGGCTGTGGGGGGGTGTTGCTCTGGAGTCCAGCCGGCTGTGGGGGGGGTGTTGCTCTGGAGTCCAGCCGGCTGTGGGGGGTGTTGCTCTGGAGTCCAGCCGGCTGTGGGGGGTGTTGCTCTGGAGTCCAGCCGGCTGTGGGGGGGTGTTGCTCTGGAGTCCAGCCGGCTGTGGGTGGGTGTTGCTCTGGAGTCCAGCCGGCTGTGGGTGGGGTGTTGCTCTGGAGTCCAGCCGGCTGTGGGGGGGTGTTGCTCTGGAGTCCAGCCGGCTGTGGGGGGGTGTTGCTCTGGAGTCCAGCCGGCTGTGGGGGGTGTTGCTCTGGAGTCCAGCCGGCTGGGGTGTGTGTTGCTCTGGAGTCCAGCCGGCTGGGGTGTGTGTTGCTCTGGAGTCCAGCCGGCTGGGGTGTGTGTTGCTCTGGAGTCCAGCCGGCTGGGGTGTGTGTTGCTCTGGAGTCCAGCCGGCTGGGGTGTGTGTTGCTCTGGAGTCCAGCCGGCTGGGGTGTGTGTTGCTCTGGAGTCCAGCCGGCTGGGGTGTGTGTTGCTCTGGAGTCCAGCCGGCTGGGGTGTGTGTTGCTCTGGAGTCCAGCCGGCTGGGGTGTGTGTTGCTCTGGAGTCCAGCCGGCTGGGGTGTGTGTTGCTCTGGAGTCCAGCCGGCTGGGGTGTGTGTTGCTCTGGAGTCCAGCCGGCTGGGGTGTGTGTTGCTCTGGAGTCCAGCCGGCTGGGGTGTGTGTTGCTCTGGAGTCCAGCCGGCTGGGGTGTGTGTTGCTCTGGAGTCCAGCCGGCTGGGGTGTGTGTTGCTCTGGAGTCCAGCCGGCTGGGGTGTGTGTTGCTCTGGAGTCCAGCCGGCTGGGGTGTGTGTTGCTCTGGAGTCCAGCCGGCTGGGGTGTGTGTTGCTCTGGAGTCCAGCCGGCTGGGGTGTGTGTTGCTCTGGAGTCCAGCCGGCTGGGGTGTGTGTTGCTCTGGAGTCCAGCCGGCTGGGGTGTGTGTTGCTCTGGAGTCCAGCCGGCTGGGGTGTGTGTTGCTCTGGAGTCCAGCCGGCTGGGGTGTGTGTTGCTCTGGAGTCCAGCCGGCTGGGGTGTGTGTTGCTCTGGAGTCCAGCCGGCTGGGGTGTGTGTTGCTCTGGAGTCCAGCCGGCTGGGGTGTGTGTTGCTCTGGAGTCCAGCCGGCTGGGGTGTGTGTTGCTCTGGAGTCCAGCCGGCTGGGGTGTGTGTTGCTCTGGAGTCCAGCCGGCTGGGGTGTGTGTTGCTCTGGAGTCCAGCCGGCTGGGGTGTGTGTTGCTCTGGAGTCCAGCCGGCTGGGGTGTGTGTTGCTCTGGAGTCCAGCCGGCTGGGGTGTGTGTTGCTCTGGAGTCCAGCCGGCTGGGGTGTGTGTTGCTCTGGAGTCCAGCCGGCTGGGGTGTGTGTTGCTCTGGAGTCCAGCCGGCTGGGGTGTGTGTTGCTCTGGAGTCCAGCCGGCTGGGGTGTGTGTTGCTCTGGAGTCCAGCCGGCTGGGGTGTGTGTTGCTCTGGAGTCCAGCCGGCTGGGGTGTGTGTTGCTCTGGAGTCCAGCCGGCTGGGGTGTGTGTTGCTCTGGAGTCCAGCCGGCTGGGGTGTGTGTTGCTCTGGAGTCCAGCCGGCTGGGGTGTGTGTTGCTCTGGAGTCCAGCCGGCTGGGGTGTGTGTTGCTCTGGAGTCCAGCCGGCTGGGGTGTGTGTTGCTCTGGAGTCCAGCCGGCTGGGGTGTGTGTTGCTCTGGAGTCCAGCCGGCTGGGGTGTGTGTTGCTCTGGAGTCCAGCCGGCTGGGGTGTGTGTTGCTCTGGAGTCCAGCCGGCTGGGGTGTGTGTTGCTCTGGAGTCCAGCCGGCTGGGGTGTGTGTTGCTCTGGAGTCCAGCCGGCTGGGGTGTGTGTTGCTCTGGAGTCCAGCCGGCTGGGGTGTGTGTTGCTCTGGAGTCCAGCCGGCTGGGGTGTGTGTTGCTCTGGAGTCCAGCCGGCTGGGGTGTGTGTTGCTCTGGAGTCCAGCCGGCTGGGGTGTGTGTTGCTCTGGAGTCCAGCCGGCTGGGGTGTGTGTTGCTCTGGAGTCCAGCCGGCTGGGGTGTGTGTTGCTCTGGAGTCCAGCCGGCTGGGGTGTGTGTTGCTCTGGAGTCCAGCCGGCTGGGGTGTGTGTTGCTCTGGAGTCCAGCCGGCTGGGGTGTGTGTTGCTCTGGAGTCCAGCCGGCTGGGGTGTGTGTTGCTCTGGAGTCCAGCCGGCTGGGGTGTGTGTTGCTCTGGAGTCCAGCCGGCTGGGGTGTGTGTTGCTCTGGAGTCCAGCCGGCTGGGGTGTGTGTTGCTCTGGAGTCCAGCCGGCTGGGGTGTGTGTTGCTCTGGAGTCCAGCCGGCTGGGGTGTGTGTTGCTCTGGAGTCCAGCCGGCTGGGGTGTGTGTTGCTCTGGAGTCCAGCCGGCTGGGGTGTGTGTTGCTCTGGAGTCCAGCCGGCTGGGGTGTGTGTTGCTCTGGAGTCCAGCCGGCTGGGGTGTGTGTTGCTCTGGAGTCCAGCCGGCTGGGGTGTGTGTTGCTCTGGAGTCCAGCCGGCTGGGGTGTGTGTTGCTCTGGAGTCCAGCCGGCTGGGGTGTGTGTTGCTCTGGAGTCCAGCCGGCTGTGGGGGGGTGTTGCTCTGGAGTCCAGCCGGCTGTGGGGGGGTGTTGCTCTGGAGTCCAGCCGGCTGTGGGGGGGTGTTGCTCTGGAGTCCAGCCGGCTGTGGGGGGGTGTTGCTCTGTATCATGTGGGAGTTCGACACGTGGATTAGGTAAAGAAATACTCACGTAGGCTGGTAGTACCTATAATTACAGATAATGTGGAGTGCGCCCTTACAGCCGTACCTATCTCTCTGCTCTCTTAACACTGACTAACTGGCCGCCCACAGTACCCATATGTGAGAAGGTCTTTGAATACTGCCAGGTCAGCACATGAGTTCAGACAGTGACTCAGGCAGAGACGGTTGGTCGTGAGTCAACTGGCACAGTGGTTACTGGTAACTGGTTACTACTACTGAGAGCTCGGCGACGCTAACGTATGTCGTCCCGACATACAACTAATACAAACTAGAGATGGCAGGTATACGGCTTGGGCTGATTCTATACAATGTCAAAGTACACAACAATTAAACATTATAACATACATAAGTAGAACATTGGAATGGAAGCTTACGTAACTGAAACTGTAATGCAATACAAGGTATAATATAGCACAACTTAAAACTCAACAAATGAACATCGAACTCAACGTTGAGATTACAAGTGATGATAAAAAAAATTTTGATCGATCGATCTGTATTCATGTGATCTACGGATTCTGAGGAAGGAATATATACAAAGAAAGAGTGTTTAACAGAAAGGCAGATTCGGTGCACTCAAATCTAGACTGTTAACTCTCAGAATGCGGAGAGAACATGAACACAAAAAAAAATTCTTGAATACTGATAAGTTGATACTGTAATTATTCATCTATACAGGTTATTTACATTTAACCCCAACTCTGCTAGGGTGAGATTGACATATGCAGAATGGGTGTCATCTCTGGGAGGATCAAACTCTGTAGCATTGGCTAACTCATGCTGTATTTGAGGCAAATCTGAATTGGAAGTTACAAATGATACTTGAGGATTTCTCAATACCTGTCGTGTACGTAGGGAATAACGACATTCAGGTTGATCGTCTGACTGAGTATCAGAGGAAGAGAGTACAGGATCAGGAGGATTGTCAGAGTCTGTCACATTAGTCTGGGTTGGAACATCATTATCATCACATACTAACTTCATATGATCCAAATGCGATTCTTTATACTGACCAGTACTAATCTCTCTAACCTTATACTTATTACCAGTGATATGTTCAACTACTCGATAAGGACCAACAAACTTTTGATCAAGCTTTGGCATTGCAGACGTTTTGTTAAAGTTAATCAGCATAACTCTCGAACCTACTTTGATTTTGGATGGCTTTGCTCGAGTGTTTGCGACTCTTGTAAATTCAGCTGTTGATTTATGAAGTGTTTCACGGATTCTTCTAAAAACACTTTGAGCTAAGCTGGTACGAGTTGCTATGAAATCATCAGGGTTGTAATTTGGTTTCGGATTAGAATATAACAACTCATAAGGCAAACGTTTATCTACACCATACAATGCATAATGTGGAGTGTCACCTATAGAAACATTGTAAGCAGAATTTATAGCACACTGCACATCAGGTATAACTTCATCCCAAGTTTCACTGTTGGGATTGATAGTGGCTCTCAAGACATCAAGTACTTTCTTATTGGTTCGTTCCGCTAACCCATTGCTGGCAGGATGATGAGGAACAATGGTGGATTTAGAGATCTTGTACAAGGTACACAAATTTTCAAGAATCTCATTACAGAATTCACCTCCATTATCTGTTACTAGGGACTTAGGGGTGGTATGCCTGCAGATAATGCGTTCTTTAAACGCTTTAGCTACTGTCTCGGCAGTCTTATCTGCAATAGGAACTAACTCACAATATCTGGTGAAATGGTCTACCATAACACACAGATGTTTGTTACCTTGGAGGGAACATTGGAAATTAGTTAACAAATCTAGCGCAACTCTTTCCCACGGTTCGCTAGTAGTTGGATATACTTGGATTGGATTAGGACCATTAGCATTGCCTTTATGTTGCATGCAGACACTACATTTCTTAACATACTCAGAAATATCAGTTGCCATACGAGGCCAAAAGTATTTCAATCTGGCTTGTTTTACTGAACGATCCATACCAGGGTGTGCAACACCTGGTACATCGTGAACTAGCTGTAAGGCTACATTCACTAGTGACTGTGGAATTACTAACTGGTATACTCTTCTGCTAGGAGTACCCAACTCGGCTGTTCGATACAGTAATTCTTGGTTCATGACAAAGTCACTGATGGGTGCTGGTGGCTTCACAGTCAGAATAAGATCTTCCTGGAGCAGGAATCGAATCACACCAGACCACATGGGATCTGTTCGTTGAGCATTCTTTACATCTTCAGCACTAAATGGAGGGTCTGCAGTTACTATACTAACATGTCGCGATAAGGCATCTGCGACTACATTTGACTTGCCAGGTAAATGCTCAAAGGTGGGATTGAACTCTTGGATAGTCAAGGTCCATCTAGCTAACCTTCCAGTAGGTTGTTTGTTCTGGAATAAGGGTATCAGTGGAGCATGGTCTGTCAAGACATGAACAGAGTACTGATAAATAATGTCTCGGAAGTGCTTTAAAGACCATACTATTGCTAAAGCTTCTTGCTCAGTTACTGTATAATTACGTTCAGCCTTCGTAAGGACTCGGCTAGCAAATGCAACTGCGTTGTACTTGCCATCGGTCTTCTGAGCTAGTACGGCACCTATGCCAATTGAACTAGCATCAGTTGTCAGATAGAAGGGCTTAGAAAAATCTGGAAATTTCAAAATTGGAGCAGATGTTAGCTTTTCTTTTAGAGTTTGGAATGCTCTTTCTTGACGGAAGGTCCAAACAAAAGGAGCATCTTTCTTAAGCAACTCAGTTAGAGGAGCAGCTATGGAAGAAAAATTGGCAATGAAAGATCTATAAAAACCTGCTAAGCCCACAAAGGATCTTACGGCATCAGCAGTTTTGGGAGTTGGAAAATTTAGTACTGCAGTTACTTTACTTTGGTCAGTCGTAACCCCTCTAGGAGTGACTACGTGACCAAGAAACTTAATTTCTGATCTGAAAAATTGACATTTAGACAGTTTGATCTTTAAATTGGCTTCTTCAAGCTTACCAAGTACTACATCAAGTCTTTTCAAGTGTGTATCCACGTCTTTAGACATGACGATTACGTCATCTAAGTACACCATAAGTGCATTACCTATGAGACCTCTAAAGATATTAGTCATGAGCCTTGAGAACGTGATAGGGGAAGATCGTAATCCAAACGCCATACGGAGGAAGTGATAATGACCTGTAGGAGTGGAGAATGCAGTTAGCTCTTGGCTGTCCTCGTGAAGAGGGACTTGCCAAAACCCTTGTAACAAATCTAGGGTTGAAAAGACTTTGTTATCTCCGATATTACGTAAAAGATCACCCAGTACAGGGAGTGGAAAGCGATCTGGAATGGTTTTCGCGTTTAACTTCCTAAAGTCAATCACTGGGCGCCAAGTACCATCCTTCTTAGGTACTAGTATCAAGGGTGCATTCCAAGGGGAATTGCTAGGTGCAATAACTCCATCATCAAGCATTTGATTGATCAATTCTTCTGCGACAGCAACTTGTGAATGAGGCATTCTGTACGCAGGTATGTAGATAGGTCTAGTACCAGGTTCAAGTGGAATACGATGGGACAATAAGTTCGTTATACCCATCTTCTCACCTGGTAAAGCAATGGCTTTACGACGTTTGTTCAACAGAGTCAACAAACGCTTGACTTCATCTGGGAAGTCAGTGGGAGCTAAGTCTTTCTCCTCAACTGGTGGAACAGATTGATCCAGTGAAGTGGATGAGGTCTCCCCGGCAGAAATAGCACCGACCCACTGGTCAGGTGACAACTCATCCTCTACCTGAACAGGGTAAGGATAGTGAACAAGGTCAACAAGATTGGTATTTGCTCTGAGGCGAACACTGTGACCAGAAGTGTTGGCCAGGAAGAAATGGATCTTACTATCTCTTACAACATGTAAGGATGGTTCAACAAATAGACCTTTTACTTTGCAGGAATCACTGTCAACTAGGACGTTATCACCATCTGGAACACTAGGAACAACTACAGACACTCTAGTGAGAGCACTAGCCGCAACAGAGACGTCTTTCTGCAGACGGCATGTGACATCAACAAGAGATGGCATTACTAGTTTCAGTAATTGTTTTCTGACAAGGCGTCCCCTGTGGAGAAACTACTACTCGAACTAGCAGTCATTGCAGGGATAGGTTGTGCACTCAAGGCAATCTGAGTGTCCTCGGACACTTGAGGCATCGGACTATCCTGCAAGTCTGAAGGTATAGGTGGAACACTGATGGGAGTGACAGAATTACCAGTGCCTGACCGCTTGGGTACGCTACTGGAGAATGCATTAGCTTGTAAGGACTTAATCCGTACATCATACTCTGCAGCAGTATAACAGATTTCTGATCCAAGCTGGTAACCCCAGAATGGAACGATCAAGTCGTCAATTTGGGCATGCCATCGATAAGGGTCGAGCACAATGCGTAAGTCTCGCATGGAAGCAAAGCCCAGTAGAAGGTCACCAGGGAAAGTAATCTGGTCGACAACAAGGAAGGAAGCAGTGAAGTCTCTACCTTGGATAGAAAAGGTTAGGGAAGTCCGACCTCGGACACGCAGGTGAGAACCAGCTACTCCACTAAGGGAGGACACATGAGTCGGTTCTACGAGAAGGACATGTCGTAACTTCTTATCCTTAAACAAACTAGACCTAATAATATTGACTTGCGCACCAGAGTCCATGAACAAATGAACGGGCGCATTATAAACAGATGCTTGCACTATAGGGCCTATGGTTGCATTGGAAGTTATGTGCAAACAAAAAGGTGGATTGTCATCAGAAAAGACTTGTTCTACTTCATCCCCAAAATCATCTATGTCAGAGACATGTGAAGCAACATCATCAGCAGGATTGTCATTCTCGAGACTGCTTAAGGCTTCAAAGGAATTGTGAACGGGGATGGTGTACTCATTATCACCTACTGTCACCATGGGACGGTTTGACTGGGGCGCTCGAATTCCCCCGAATTGGAAGAACGAGCCTGGTTCTGGTTAGTTTGAGAATTGGAAGAATGAGCCTGGTTCTGGTTATTTTGAGAACCACGATATCTGTTTCCTCTACGGGTTCTGCGGTTGGAACGGCCACGGAAAGACCTAGAGTACTGAAGGTTATAGAGAGCATTGCACTCAGATGTGTCATGTCCATGTATTCTATGATAAGTACAGTAGGGAAGATCTGGGTACTCATCATCAGTACGACGTCTCTTAGGGTAACTATCAGGACAATTAATTGCAATATGGCCACGGAAACCACAGTTGTAACAATTCCGCCGACTATGGTTACTGAATGTACTATGAATACTACGAGGTGTATAACGACTCTGTACACTGGTTCTTGGTGATCTCTGAGATGGTTGACGACCACGATTTGTCTCTGTGGCGCAAACAAGAGGTGGTGCAGACTGAGGCATATGTGTGACATTACTTTTGATACAAGGGAAAGTACCCTGGGGGCACAAGGAACGTACATGATTTAAGGCTGTAAGTGGTTCCATCGTCACAGTTGGAGGATGAGCCTCATAAGCACACACAGAAGCAGGTGGCATTAGTTCTTTAATTGCTCCAAAAGCTGCCATTTTAGCAAACGATGCTGTGGATGGTTTATCCTCGTCAGGGACAAAAGATGATGATTGGACAGCATTGATAAATGATGATAAAAGTTTGTCTAATCTAACAGCAAATGCACTCAACGATTCATTACTCATGGGTGTAGCATTCACTAGTTCCCTAAGAACGACATATGGATCAGCTGTTTTTACTGGGACAAGGAAAGAACGAATCAGTTCCTCATATTGTGACCACTTAGTAAGATTCCTGAAGTCTCGCATATCAAGGAGATCAACAACGTGAACAGCAGCAGGGGATCGATAAAGAGCTTCTTTAGCAAGTCTGATAAGACTTTCCTCTGAAGGAGGACCTTCAACTAGAGCACTAGCACGAGAACGAATGGCCGCAAACCATGCTTCAAGACTATGTACATGGCCATTGAATAAAGGTAACGCATCAAGGGAATCACGAGTATAACTATAGTATCTCGGTGTCTGGGTCGGTCTGTCAGTCGGTAAGGAACTGTGAGGACTGATGACAGGGGCAACAGTAGCCTGAGAGGTCTGAGTATCGACATTCACTAAAGTATCACTTGACGGTATGTGAGACATAATGGCAAAGTAGCACGAGAACAAATAAGGCAAAAATAATGAACAATAAAAATGATATAAAATTCTAGAATTGAAATAAAAGATATACTACTAATTCTGCAGAAGTAATAAAAAAAAATGTCTAAGATACACTGCAAGAGGAAGGACAACTCAATGTGAAGGACTATTGGCCAAGATAAAAAAATTTACATTGAAATATACAAGTAAAAATATTACTGGAGACTGAATTAAATGCAAAATGAGCTGTCTTTACTCTTGCTAATAAAGAAATTAATTAATTAAATTTTAAATCAATGTAAAAAGTATAAAATAAAATTACTAAATTGTTAACTGGGAAATTTAAGTATTTTCTAAGAATGCATAAATGAGATTAAAATATAATTCATAAAAATATCAATAAAAGAAAATAATTCACTGCAGAACAAGTGCAACAAAATAATTCACTGCAGAACAAGTGCAACAAAATAATTCACTGCAGAACAAGTGCAACAAAATAATTCACTGCAGAACAAGTGCAACAAAATAATTCACTGCAGAACAAGTGCAACAAAATAAGGTGTAGAAATAATCACTGCAGTAATAAAGTGTCACTGGGAAAACTCAGGTTAAATGATAAAATTAAAATATGAAAAAAAAAATAAACTGATTGAACACTTTAACTCTTAATTGTAAATTAGACAAAACAATTTACTCAAAAAGTAAAGAAAACACTTTACGTTAAAAGTAATTGAAATTGCATCAAGAGTGAATTTGTTCAAAGAAATATAAAAATATGAATAAAATAAAACAAAGGAACAAAACGGGTAAATTAACACTTACAGTGGCGGGGCACTCAACATTATTAGTATATTCTTACAACAAAATCTTGCTGTGACTGATACGACAAAAATTTGCTGGCAAAAATAATGGTACACAGTCTGCGAAAAAATTAGAGGGATGAGACACTGCTGGCATACGAAAAAAAGACACACATAGAAATAAATGGATAATTTGGTATACTGGGGTGAATATCACTGCATGAAATACAATGACAATTACTGGAGAATACAACGCTGAAAGAATACAATAAAAAAAATGAATCACTTCACACAGAGTGACTGACTGGTACACTACACAATAATACATACTACAGACGAGTAGCATAAAAAAAAACACAGATAAAAAATATAAGATGAGTGAAAACACTGAAAAATATTGTAAAAATAATAAGTCAAAGAAACACTGAAAACACAAGGTTTAGAGTACACAAGCAATTTACTATAAATGTCTCACACACGCAAATGTCTTTAAATGCAAGAAAAATGTCTCTAAACTATCACTGAAGTCTGTAGTAGTTGGGTGATTACTGGTGATGAGGGTAGGTTGTAGGTTGTCCTGCGCGGTGATGACTGACGCCTCCTACACTCACTGTTGTCGGAAGAAATGCGCTCTCTCGGTGGACTCCCATAATTGGGTTTTATCGTTGGCGCTCACCTACAATCTCTTGACCAATTATGTGAGCCAAAACAGGAGTAGGACCCGGTACAAGGGTGCAAACAACCACAGGTAGATGAGGTGGGTGGCTGGTGGTGGTTGTGGATAGTGGTGGAGGTAGAGTGTGGTGGGTGAGACTCGCTGGCGCGCAACGCCCGCCACTCTACCCACGAAGGTGGCTTAAGCCACTCTATGCCACAGGAATGGTGAAAACCACTCTTAGCATCCAACAGGGAGCACAAAGCGATATAGACAATACTTCAGAGGAACTTGGCTTACTTCTTACTGCGTGGCTTACTTCTCTCTCTCAGCTGGGTTAGAAGCTGGGTTGGCTGACTGGCTTACCCCACGAGAATGGCTGACTGGAAGACGTGTAACGATGCACAAAGCACGGAGGAGCAGTTGGATGACAGGAGACAGGCTGGATGATAGGCTGATTGGCGTTCACTTCCACAGTCTGGCTTACTGACTGGCTTAATTGCAAAATCCGGGTCAACCCCTCGGAGATTGAAGCAATTAGCACACGAACTAAGCCAGGAAGCTTGAAACGGCTGCAACAGGCTTGCAGGCTGAAGGTAGTGAGTGAGGGTAAGCGGCTGGCTGGAGGTTCACCTTTGACCCTGCCGGCTACTCACAAACAGTCTTCTAACGTCTTGAATTACCCGTAAAAACTAAATCCACGCTCCACACCGGTGCCACCATTTATCATGTGGGAGTTCGACACGTGGATTAGGTAAAGAAATACTCACGTAGGCTGGTAGTACGTATAATTACAGATAATGTGGAGTGCGCCCTTACAGCCGTACCTATCTCTCTGCTCTCTTAACACTGACTAACTGGCCGCCCACAGTACCCATATGTGAGAGGGTCTTTGAATACTGCCAGGTCAGCACATGAGTTCAGACAGTGACTCAGGCAGAGACGGTTGGTCGTGAGTCAACTGGCACAGTGGTTACTGGTAACTGGTTACTACTACTGAGATCTGGAGTGCAGCCGGCTGTGGGGGGGTGTTGCTCTGGAGTCCAGCCGGCTGTGGGGGGGTGTTGCTCTGGAGTCCATTCGGCTGTGGGGGGGTGCTCTGGAGTCCATCCGGCTGTGGGGGGTGTTGCTCTGGAGTGCAGCCGGCTGTGGGGGGTGTTGCTCTGGATTCCAGCCGGCTGTGGGGGGTGTTGCTCTGGTGTCCAGCCGGCTGTGGGGGGTGTTGCTCTGGAGTCCAGCCGGCTGTGGGGGGTGTTGCTCTGGAGTCCAGCCGGCTGTAAGGGGTGTTGCTCTGGAGTCCAGCCGGCTGTGGGGGGTGTTGCTCTGGAGTCCAGCCGGCTGTGGAGGGGGTGTTGCTGTGGAGTCCAGCCGGCTGTGGGAGGTGTTGCTCTGGAGTCCAGCCGGCTGTGGGGGGGTGTTGCTCTGGAGTCCAGCCGGCTGTGGGGGCTGTTGCTCTGGTGTCCATCCGGCTGTGGGGGGGGTGTTGCTCTGGATTCCAGCCGGCTGTGGGGGGTGTTGCTCTGGAGTCCATCCGGCTGTAGGGGGGTTGCTCTGGAGTCCATCCGGCTGTGGGGGGTGTTGCTCTGGAGGGCAGCCGGCTGTGGGGGGTGTTGCTCTGGATTCCAGCCGGCTGTGGGGGGTGTTGCTCTGGATTCCAGCCGGCTGTGGGGAATGTTGCTCTGGATTCCAGCCGGCTGTGGGGGGTGTTGCCATGGAGTCCAGCCGGCTGTGGGGGGTGTTGCTCTGGAGTCCAGCCGGCTGTGGGGGGTGTTGCTCTGGATTCCAGCCGGCTGTGGGGGGTGTTGCTCTGGTATCCAGCCGGCTGTGGGGGGTGTTGCTCTGGAGTCCAGCCAGCTGTGGGGGGTGTTGCTCTGGAGTCCAGCCGGCTGTGGGGGGGTGTTGCTCTGGAGTCCAGCCGGCTGTGGGGGTGTTGCTCTGGAGTCCAGCCGGCTGTGGGGGGTGTTGCTCTGGAGTCCAGCCGGCTGTGGGGGGTGTTGCTATGGAGTCCAGCCGGCTGTGGGGGGTGTTGCTGTGGAGTCCAGCCGGCTGTGGGGTGTTGCTGTGGAGTCCAGCCGGCTGTGGGGTGTTGCTGTGGAGTCCAGCCGGCTGGGGGGTGTTGCTGTGGAGTCCAGCCGGCTGGGAGGGTGTTGCTGTGGAGTCCAGCCGGCTGGGGGGGTGTTGCTGTGGAGTCCAGCCGGCTGTGGGAGTGTTGCTGTGGATTCCAGCCGGCTGTGGGAGTGTTACTGTGGAGTCCAGCCGGCTGGGGTGTGTTGCTCTGGAGTCCAGCCGGCTGGGGTGTGTGTTGCTCTCTAGTCCAGCCGGCTGGGGTGTGTGTTGCTCTGGAGTCCAGCCGGCTGGGGGGTGTGTTGCTCTGGAGTCCAGCCGGCTGGGGGGTGTGTTGCTCTGGAGTCCAGCCGGCTGGGGGGTGTGTTGCTCTGGAGTCCAGCCGGCTGTGGGGGGGTGTTGCTCTGGAGTCCAGCCGGCTGGGGGGTGTGTTGCTCTGGAGTCCAGCCGGCTGGGGGGTGTGTTGCTCTGGAGTCCAGCCGGCTGGGGGGTGTGTTGCTCTGGAGTCCAGCCGGCTGGAGGGGGTGTTGCTATGGAGTCCAGCCGGCTGGGGGGGTGTTGCTCTGGAGTCCAGCCGGCTGTGGGGGGTGTTGCTCTGGAGTCCAGCCGGCTGTGGGGGGGTGTTGCTCTGGAGTCCAGCCGGCTGTGGGGGTTGTTGCTCTGGAGTCCAGCCGGCTGTGGGGGTGTGTTGCTCTGGAGTCCAGCCGGCTGTGGGGGGGGTGTTGCTCTGGAGTCCAGCCGGCTGTGGGGGGGTGTTGCTCTGGAGTCCAGGCGGCTGTGGGGGGGTGTTGCTCTGGAGTCCAGCCGGCTGTGGGGTGGTGTTGCTCTGGAGTCCAGCCGGCTGTGGGTGGGTGTTGCTCTGGAGTCCAGCCGGCTGTGGGTGGGTGTTGCTCTGGAGTCCAGCCGGCTGTGGGTGGGTGTTGCTCTGGAGTCCAGCCGGCTGTGGGTGGGTGTTGCTCTGGAGTCCAGCCGGCTGTGGGTGGGTGTTGCTCTGGAGTCCAGCCGGCTGTGGGTGGGTGTTGCTCTGGAGTCCAGCCGGCTGTGGGTGGGTGTTGCTCTGGAGTCCAGCCGGCTGTGGGTGGGTGTTGCTCTGGAGTCCAGCCGGCTGTGGGTGGGTGTTGCTCTGGAGTCCAGCCGGCTGTGGGTGGGTGTTGCTCTGGAGTCCAGCCGGCTGTGGGTGGGTGTTGCTCTGGAGTCCAGCCGGCTGTGGGTGGGGTGTTGCTCTGGAGTCCAGCCGGCTGTGGGTGGGGTGTTGCTCTGGAGTCCAGCCGGCTGTGGGGGGGGTGTTGCTCTGGAGTCCAGCCGGCTTGGGGGGGGGTGTTGCTCTGGAGTCCAGCCGGCTGTGGGGGGGGTGTTGCTCTGGAGTCCAGCCGGCTGTGGGGGGGTGTTGCTCTGGAGTCCAGCCGGCTGTGGGGGGGTGTTGCTCTGGAGTCCAGCCGGCTGTGGGGGGGGTGTTGCTCTGGAGTCCAGCCGGCTGTGGGGGGGTGTTGCTCTGGAGTCCAGCCGGCTGTGGGGGGGTGGTGGTCGGGAGGCCAGCCGGCTGTGGGGGGGTGTTGCTCTGGAGTCCAGCCGGCTGTGGGGGGGTGTTGCTCTGGAGTCCAGCCGGCTGTGGGGGGGTGTTGCTCTGGAGTCCAGCCGGCTGTGGGGGGTGTTGCTCTGGAGTCCAGCCGGCTGTGGGGGGTGTTGCTCGAGTCCAGCCGGCTGCGGGTGCGGCTGTGGAGCTCAGCCGGCGGGGGGGCGCGGCTCTGGAGTCCGACCGGCTGGGGGGAGCGGCTCTGGAGTCCGGCCGGCTGGGGGGAGCGGCTCTGGATTCCGGCCGGCTGGGGGGAGCGGCTCTGGATTCCGGCCGGCTGGGGGGAGCGGCTCTGGAGTCCGGCCGGCTGGGGGGTGTGGCTCTGGTGGTCAACGATTTGAAAATTTCAAGAGTATAAATTTTTTTCCCTTTCCATATAAAGTAGATTTTTTTCTGATAAAATTGTTATTTTAACTTAATTATTTCTTTACTGCCAACATACGTGCATTGTTGCGTGCCTTGGATCACACGTACGTACACCAAGACAAGTACAGAGAGAGAGAGAGAGAGACAGCGGCAAGTAAATAAGTAAGTTTATTCAGGTGTACACAAATACAGTTACATAGATTATCATACATTGCAGAATATGTGTAGAGAACCTGGGATAACCCAGGAAAATGTGAGTGTTATTTCCATTGGGGTCCTTTTAATACGTTATTATACTATAAAGGATATAATACCTTATTATTCTATAGAAGATTTATACTGTTAATAAGGTAAAAAGAGTTATTTACATTTGCATGAGTGTTTGCTAAAAAAATAGTCATTCTCTTTCCTTTCTGTAGCTACATTCATCAGACACCTATTGGCACTCTTCTTGAACTGGTTCATGCTTTGACATGTGCGGGCAGTCTGTTCCATTCCTTTATTGCTGTGCAATAAAAGGTGTTTGAAGCCTGGCCACTGACTGTGGGTACTATAAAGTTGTGCCCTCTCCCTCTATTGCTGTGGTTGCTTCTGTTCTCAGTCTTGACAAAATTAGCAGCAAGTTATTCTGGACACTGAGCAATTTTATAAACTTGATTTAACTTCAGTTGTTTTACTCTCTCCAACATTCAGCATATCCAATTGTTGTAGTTCATCCTGGCCAACAACATTCTCTTGGACCCAGGTCCAGGATGAATCTTACCATTTTGTTCTCGGTGATTTGCAGTTTATCTTCTTTTTTTTTTGTCAAGGCAGAGTACCATGAAGAGCAAGCGTATTCCATATGACATTGTATCAGGGATAGACATAGGGACCTGCGAGCCTCAGTTGGTAGACAATGTGCTTGTTTGTAGAAGAACTTGAGTCTGGCGTTCGCTTTCCTTACTACACTGTTCCCTGTCAATTCTCCTGACATGCATGGGTCAAAGAGGATTCCCAGATAGTATTTTCCTGAGGAAACTGAAGTGATGGGTTCCCCATTACACCGGACATTAAAATTGTTTACCCTTCTAAGTTTTTGGTTCGTGCCAGAGAGTATGGCTTCCGTTTTTTCGAGGTGTAACGATAGTTTGTCTACTAACCATTTGTTGCAGGACTCCAGTTCTAGTGTTATTACATTAGCTATATCTTGTGGGTCTTTACCTAACACTAACAGAGCACCGTCATCCGCATACAGTAGGAGTTTGCATTTGACACTGATGGGTATATCATTTACATAACATAAGAATAATAAGGGACCCAGAATACTACCTTGGGGAACTCCACGTTCTATCGGCAGGGGTTCTGATTCTATTTTATTGATTTTGACAAATTGTTTCCTATTGCTATGATGAGACTTAAACCAGTCTATGGAACTTTGGCCGATAGCTTGAAGTTTCTTACATAGTATGTTGTGGTTGACAGTATCGAAGGCCTTTTGCAAGTCTAAGGTTACCATACCTATGTGGTTCCTTATCGACATTTCAGTTCTCATGTAATCCATCAGATTAATTAGGGAGGTAACGGTTAAGTAAGATCTCCTAAAGCCTGATTGGTAACTATGAAAAATGTTGTTATCAAGATCCTTAACTACTTGACAGTACACCGCCCTCTCTAGAATTTTAGATTCTAGAATTTTAGATTCTGAGTATACTAACAGGTCTATAGTTGCTGACATCAGACCTACTATTTTTGGTAGCAGAGCAGGTGTTGTGCAACTTAACATTAAGATCGACAACACTCTAATTGCCAGACATAATGAGGGCAAATTCCTTGGCCTATACCTCGACAACAAGCTAAATTTCAGCACCCATATCCAACACATAACAAAAAATGTATCCAAAACGATGGGGATCCTCTCCAAGATACGATACTACGTACAGCAAACTGCCCTTCTCACACTATACCATTCACTTATATATCCATACCTCACCTATGCTATCTGTGCTTGGGGTTCAACTGCAGCAACACACCTAAAGCCAATAATAACCCAACAAAAAGCCGCAGTAAGAATAATCACTAAATCCCATCCCTGCCAACACCTTCCCCCCCACTCTTCATAGATCTAAACTTACTCCCCGTTCAGAACATCCACACTTACTACTGTGCAATCTATATCTACAGGACCTTAAATTCCAATTTTAACCTTGACCTAAAACGCTTTCTTGATAGTTGTGACAGGATCCACACAAACATCTCTATGACATTCCCCGTGTTCGACTAAACCTTTACAAAAATTCAATGTATTTTAAAGGACCTAAAATCTGGAACACCTTACCTGAAAACTCTAGAACTGCAGACACATTCATCACTTTCAAAACTACAGTTAGAAAACATCTTATCTCCCTGATCCACCCCGACAATTAACTACTGTACATGATAACCACCTGGTGGTTCACAATTACACTCACTCACCCACTGACTATAAACCCAGAAATACTAATCTTAATCTTAAAATAATAAATCCTAACTAGTCATAAGCTGTATAGCCCTTGTGGCTTAGCGCTTCTTTTTTATTATAATAGTAATAATAATAATAATAAATAATAATAATAATAATAATAACTAGTCATAAGTTTGCTTATGATACTCCAATATAGACACCTTGTATTGTGCCAAAACAAAAGCATTCACATTGCTAAACTCACAAATTATGATGTAGTCACTTAGCCTTAATACCATAATCTGTAAGGATTTAATGTTAAGAATTAATCTAAGTCTGCTCGAAATGCCTAGCCATGCTAGGTGTCCTAGTGGCCCCCTCTGTAATTAGTATTTTATAACATGTAAACCACACAATACCCAAAACCTGTAAATCCCACATTGTAACCCTTATAGAGAATAAACTTTATTTTTTTTTATATTTAAACTTGAACAGGAGTAACTCTGGCCTTGAACCCCTCTGGTACGGTATTAGTGGTGACGGACAAATTTATTATGTGAGCAATGGGGATTGGCAGTTCAGAGGCACCATCTTTTAGGAACGTAGACGGGATGTTATCAACGCCGGTGCTCTTAGTTGGGTTTAACCTGCTTAGTTCTTTTTGCACGAAATAATGAGATACACTTACTAGTTGACAATTGTTTGGGGTTACCCCCTTTATTGGTATAGTATGTTTGAAACTTATCGGAGTCTGTGTTAAAGGTATTTGATGCAGCTGGTAGTTTACTTACTAGTGTTGATGCGACAGTTGTGTAGTATGAATTAAAACAATTTGCCACTTTAGTCGTTTCGTGGCATACCTCGTTATCGACATTTATTACTGTGTTAGATCTATCTACGGGTTTATGGCTATACCCCAGCTGTTTTAGTTGTTGCCAGAGCTTTCTAAGGTTATTCTTGTACTCTTCTATTTTTGAGCAATAGTGCCTTGCCTTTGTGCCTTTTATAACCCTCTGCTCTCTGTTCCTCACCTTTGGAATTCATTTAGTGCTGCAATACTGTCTGTTTGTCTTAAATCTTTTTAGCAGCTGGTCTCTAAATTTCATATCTAATATCTCAGTAGTCATCCAGGGTTCAGTTCTTCGTTTAATTCTACCCTTTTTAACTGTTGCAATATTATCAAGGGCGGCAGTGAACGTTGTTTTGAATTTTCCCCAGGCATCATTTACGTCCGTGCAACTTATCACCTAATTTTTATTGTCCTGTGTTGGTCAATTTGTTTCCTAGTGATTTTCCTGGTACAGTAAATGATGAAATGATCAGTAAGGCCTGTGGTAATGACGCCCTACTGACTAATGTTCTCAGAGCGGTTACAAAGTATGTGGTCAGTTAGGGTGGCTGAGAACTGTGTGATGCGGGTTGGTGTATTAATTAGTTGAGTGTAACCATTTAAATCCAGAATTTGCTTATAACTTTTATAGCCCGTTATTTTGCTGTTGAAAACAGATATTGAAGTCACCCAGTATTACTGTCTCGCAGTTGATAGGGAGTGCAGTAAGCTGTTTTGGGACGAAATTCATATGGCATCTACACATGAAAAAGTTGTGTTAATTGGAGATTTTTAATTTTAGACAAATTGATTGGAACAATATGACAGGAAATCTTGAGTCTAGTGGCTTTTTTGATAAGGTCCAGGATTGCTTTTTAGATCAGTTTGTGACAGAACCAACGAGAGGAAACAATCTGCTTGACTTGGTTCTTGCCAACAAAGAATCACTAATTAATAATCTTGAGGTTAATGATGAGCTTGGGGAAAGTGATCACAAATCATTTAGTTTCAATATATAATGGAATTACTCGGATAACTGCAATCAAATCTCTATCCCTGACTTATGCTTGGCCGATTTCATGGGACTGAGAAATTACCTGGGTGGGCTAAATTGGGATGTCCTGACTATGGGTCAGGTAGGTGATCTTGGTAGCCATTATGACGTTTTTCAGAGCATAGTTCCAGCTGCCCAGACAACTTTTGTTCTGAGTAGGGAAATCAAATCTAACAAATGATCCCAAATGAATGAACAATAGATTAAAATATATCACTGGTCAAAAGAGAGGCATATATAGGCATATCAAAAAAGGGGATGGACAGTTAAGAAATCAATATATTCAGTTAAAGAGAGATATAAAGGAATAAAAGCAAAGCGGGATTGAGGCTAAAGTCGCAAGGGATTCGAAGACTAACCCAAAAGGGTTCTTTTAGGTACACAGAAGTAAGCTTAGGGACAAGACAGACCCACTTAAGAGTAACTCAGGTCAGATCACTGACAGTGATAAGGATATGTGTGAAATTTTCAGTACTTATTTCCTTAGTTTTTACCCAGGAAAATACTAGTGAAATTCCTGAAATAATAGATTATGTAGAAAAGGACGATAATAAACTATGCACAATATCTGTAACTAGTGACATGGTCCTCAGACAAATAGAGAAATTAAAACCTAACAGATCCCCAGGTCCTGATGAACTGTTTGCAAGGGCGTTAAAGGAATGTAAAGAGGACCTTAGCATACCATTAGCTAATCTTTTCAACATATCACTACAAACAGGCATAGTGCCTAATAAGTGGAAAATGGCAAATGTAATACCTATTTACAAGGCAGGTGACAGGTCCTTAGCTTCGAACTATAGACCAATAAGCCTTACCTCCACAGTGGGAAAATTTATGGAATCAATATTGCCGAAGCAATTCGTTGCCATCTTGAAAGGCATAAATTGATTAATGAATCTCAACACGGTTTTACAAAGAGGCGTTCCTGTCTTGGGAATTTACTTTTTTAACTAAGGTGTTTGAGGAGGTAGATCATGGTAATGAATATGATAGTGTATATGGATTTCATTAAGGCTATCGACAGAGTTACACATCAGAGGCTATTGAGGAAACTTAAGGCACACGGAATAGGAGGAGACATTTTTTCCTGGGTAGAGGCATTGCTGACAAATAGGCAGCAGAGAGTTTGCATAAATGGGGAGAAATCAGAATGGGGGCACATCACAAGCGGTGTTCCTCAGGGGTCAGTGTTGGGCCCCTTGCTGTTCACAATTTACATAAATGACATAGATGAGGGAATAAATAGCTACATAAGCAAATTTGATGGTGACACCAAAATAGGCCGTCCAATTCATTCTAATGAGGACACGAGAGCACACTAGGATGATTTGAATAGACTGATGCAATGGTCGGAGAAGTGGCAGATGCAGTTTAATATAGACAAATGCAAAGTTATAAATGTTTGACAAAAATAACCATGCCACTTATAAACTAAATAATGTAGATCTTAATACTACTGATTGCGAAAAGGATTTAGGAGTTCTGGTTAGCGATAATCTAAAGCCAAGACAACAGTGTATTAGTGTTCGCAATAAAGCTAACAGAATCCTTGGCTTCATATCTAGAAGTATAAATAATAGAAGTCCTCAGGTTGTTCTTCAACTCTATATATCCGTGGTTAGGCCTCATTTAGATTATGCTGCACAGTTCTGGTCACCGTATTACAGAATGGATATAAATGCACTGGAAAACGTACAGAGGAGGATGACAGTTGATCCCATGTATCAGAAATCTTCCCTATGAGGATAGACTGCAGTCCCTGAATCTGCACTCTCTCGAAAGGCGTAGAATTAGGGGGGATATAACCGAGGTGTATAAATGGAAAACAGGAATAAATAAAGGAGATGTAAATAGCGTGCTGAAAATTTCCAGCCAAGACAGGACTCGCAGAAGTGGTTTCAAGTTGGAAAAATTCAGATTCAGGAGGGATATAGGAAGGCACTGGTTTGGTAATAGAGTTGTGGATGATTGGAACAAACTCCCGAGTACAGTTATAGAAGCTGAAACGTTCTGTAGTTTTAAAAATTGGTTAGATAATACACGAGTGGATGCGAGTTGAACCTGACTAGCTTGTGCTGCTAGGTCTGATGCCTTGCTCCTTCCTTAAGTAGAAGTGACCAGACTAGGTGGGTCATTGGGCTAATCCGAGGGGGACATGGGCCTGCTTCTCATGGGTCAGTAAGCCTGCTGCAATGATCCTTCTTATGTTCTTTTGTTATCAAGTCCGGACAAGACTCGAAAAGTGCTCTTAAGAACTGGTCATGGGTGGGAGGGCGGTAACTAGTTCTTACTAAGATGGGTTTTGTCTTGTGAAGCAACAATTCAAACCACTTCTCCAGTTTATTGTCATTTAAATCAGGCCTTGGATTATAGGCTAAGTTATTCCTTATGTAGGCACGTACCCCATCACCTTTTCTATTCGTATCAAAGCGATTTCTATTGTAACCTTCCATTTTGATCTCTTCGTCAGTCACCGTATCCTCCAACCAGGATTCAGGGAGGGACGTAGCTGCCGCTCTAGTTCTGTTAGCTAGAATCCTAATCTCTGCCAATTTTGGAAAAAGTGATCTTGCGTTGACATGAATAAAGTGAAGGCCTGTTTTCATAAAACAATTATAATCATCAATATATGGCAGTGGGTCATTTGTATTAAAAATAGGTAAATCAATATCATCATTGTTAATGGGTAATTTTGGCAAAGTGCATTTGTTACAAACAAAATGAAATCTAGCACCATTATCATAACAGAGCTCGCATCCATTGTGCACCCACCCCTTACACAATTTACATAAGGTAACTTCACTGTTCTTCTTTGGTACCTTAGTACAATGTATACATATGTTTGGTGGTGTCTGAGATAATAAGAATGGTTCTATTGTTTCACATTGACCTATCTGTGCATTACATATAGAGTTTAGGTTATCATTCCTAGCTACAAGACCGTCATTATCACCGTCACTTGTCTGTCTGTTCTGCGCCTGTACCCTAGTTTGAGGTCCTGGATTAGTATGGGTATCACCACTTAATATCGCCACTATAAAAGCTGTGCACCACTGTTTTTGTTTGGATTTTGATTTTGTTTGCATTTTCTTGGACTGTAAGAACGCGTTTCACACAGTTCCACATAAGAGATTACTGCAAAAGCTGGAGCACCAGGCAAGGAAGACACTCTACAATGGATCAGGGAATACCTATCACGAAGACAACAGCGGGTCATGGTATGTGGCGAGGTGGGCGCCTGTAACGAGCGGGGTGCAGCAGGGATCAGTCCTAGGACCGGTGCTGTTACTAGTATTTGTGAAAGACATGACGGAAGGAATAGATTCCGAAGTGTCCTTGTTTGCAGATGATGTGAAGTTGATGAGAAGAATTCAATCGGACGAGGACCAGGCAGAACTACAAAGGGATCTGGACAGGCTGCAGGTTTGCTCCAGCAACTGGCTTCTGGAGTTAAACCCCACAAAGTGCATAGTTATGAAGATTAAGTAAGGACAAAGAAGACCACAGACGGAGTAAAGTCTACGGGGCCGTAGACTACAAACCTCACTCAAGGAAAAGGATCTTGGGATGAGTATAACACCGGAAACATCTCCTGAGGCGCACATCAACCAAATAACTGCTGCAGCATATGGGCGCCTAGCAAACCTAAGAACAGCATTCCGACATCTTAATAAGGAGTCATTCAGGACCCTGTACACTGTGTATGTTAGGCCCATATTGGAGTATGCAGAGTCATTTTGGAACCTACACCTAGCGGAACTAAGGGGTATGTCCTACGAGGAGAAGTTAAGGGAAATCTACCTGACGACACTGGAAGACAGGAGAGATAGGGGGGAAATGATAACGACATATAAAATACTGAGAGGAATCGACAAGGTGGACTGAGACAGGATGTTCCAGAGATGGGACACAGCAACAAAGGGTCACATCTGGAAGTTGAAGACTCAGATGAATAACAGGAAGTATTTCTTCTGTCACAGAGTTGTAGGTAAGTGGAATAGTCTTGGAAGTGATGTAGTGGAGGCAGGAACCATACATAGCTTTAAGACGACGTATGATAAAGCTCATGGAGTAAGGAAGGAGGGACCTAGTAGCGATTAGTGAAGAGGCGAGGCCAGGAGCTGAGTCTCGACCCTTGCAACCACAAATAGGTGAGGACAGACAGACAGACACACACACAAGCACACGCACCCCCGCCCTTTCGCCCTCCCGCCCGCCCATACACATGCACGCGCGCTCAGGCGCACATACACGTGGGTGCGCGCACGCTTATCTAGAAAGGTAGGTAGGTGTGTGCCTGTGCCTACAGCCACAAATACATATGCACACACAACCACACATCGCCTTTGCTGTCTGCTGACCAAGTTGTGTAGCTGATAATGTCTGCATAGCGATTAAGTGTTGCAATTATTTTGTCAATGCCAAGGTGACAGTGCATAATAACCAGGGTAAACGAGGGTTACGCTTCCACCCTCACTCTGCCCAAATAGGATACTTCTTACACTCGTGGGTTAGTATAAACGCTCAAGTCTATGCTTTTCAGGGATACAACACAGGGAGATTAATGTTATTATTAGAGCAGAATGAGTTTAAAAGAAATAAAGCAGACTACAAGGAATAAAGCAGACTACAAAATCCTTTAAATAAAGCAGAGTCCGCTGTCCACTAGGAGCCTACACTCCCAGCTCCAGTGAGAGGCTCCACCTCTCCACCCAGGTATGAAGCTCCTGCTCACAACAGGTACTTCTGACTAATGAAGATCGTTCCCATAAGAAACAGGCATTATGCTCGCTTAGAAAGACAAGAATGTCGCTTCTTTAGTGGACGGAGGAAACTGCAGCTTTCTGGGACAAATAATGTCTTCATATCTCCCTTTCTCCCCCTTTTAATATAACTGCTAACTAGGACAACCTTAGATTGTCCTGATAAGTAATCAGACTATTTAATCTTAAATCTACCGCAAAACTACAAACACACGAATCCCAACTCAATAATAATTACTAAGAAAATTATTCAACACAAGATTTTTACCACTTTTCTCTTACCAAGAAATTTCATCTTAGTTTTTCATTCACAAAACAAGTTTCCAGTATATTAACACATTAAGACTCCCATTACCATAGTCTGACAATATATCGTTACCATCCAACAAGTGTGTCTACCGTCAACCCAAAATATCTCCTTTTAAGAACCCCTACGATACCAATATGCGATGTGGTCAAGCGACCGAGGCTTCGTGCAAGACTCCAGTGTTGCAAAGTATTTTAATAAAAGACAGTCCATCTCTTACCTTAGCAGGACAATTAAGGAAAATCCTGCTCCCACTTTATCACCATGGTAAAGATAGTGGACATTGTTGTCTATGCTTAGGACAGCAAGATTCAAGCATTCTGCTTTGCTTCATGGAGGAAGTGGCAAGGAAGCAAAAGGTACTAGGTCAGCTTTTCCTTTATGTGGTAGGGGTAGTGACGGTGTAGGACGCTGTGACGTCTTCAGATTACTTTTGACTCTACTGAGAGTCACACTGACGCCAGGATAACCAACAAAGAACACTGATCCATGTGTTAGTGTGAACAAAGTGTCTCACAAAACACAATAAACACTTAAGAGAAGTGTGATCAGCTTCTTCAGCGATAAGATTGTGAATAATAAAGACAAATCTTGTGGAACATAGTGTACCAGTGTGCGTATTCCTAGACTATGGAAGACGTGGACATCCAAGGACACTTCAGCATCTATCAAGTCACCGATACCTGTCGAAGGTGTGAAGAACACCATAGCTCATGCTACAAGAGCAAGGTAGGTTACGAATTTCTTGTACTGGGGACTGTGCAGTTGTTGAGTCGCAAGGAGATTGTAATCAACCTATAGTCCGCAGTGAGGTGCGGACTTTTGAGTCCACACAAGTAAGTTTGTCAGCAATCCGTGAATGAAATATGCTGACATAACACCCCCTAGGGGTAATTTATTGTTTACATAATATGATCTATTACAGCCCGTTGAGAGATGATCATGACAACAGTTCAAGACCTCGTCTGCAGGGGCGGCTGTGTAGACGATTTGCTCTCTTTTATCAGCTAAGTATTCCCTATATTTAAAATCATAAACTTAGCTGGTAACCCATTTCTCAACAAACACAGCGGTGGCTCGCTGGGCGAACACAGCGGTGGCTCGCTGGGTGAACACAGCGGTGGCTCCCTGGGAGAACACAGCGGTGGCTCCCTGGGAGAACACAGCGGTGGCTCTCTGGGAGAACACAGCAGTAGCTCCCTGGGAGAATACAGCGGTGGCTCCCTGGGTGAACACAGCGGTGGCTCCCTGGGGGAACACAGTGGTGGCTTCCTGGGGGAACACAGTGGTGGCTCCCTGGGCGAACGCAGCGATGGCTCCCTGGGAGAACGCAACAGTGGCTCCCTGGGAGAACGCAACAGTGGCTCCCTGGGAGAATGCAGTGGTGGCTCCCTGGGCGAATGCAGTGGTGGCTCCCTGGGAGAGCGCAGCGGTGGCTCCCTGGGAGAACGCAGCGGCGGCTCCCTAGGAGAACACAGCGGCAGCTCCCTGGGAGAACAGAGCGGTGGCTCCCTTGGGAAACACTGCGGTGGCTCCCTGGGAGAACACAGCGGCGGCTCCCTGGGAGAACACAGCAACGGCTCCCTGGGAGAACACAGCGGCGACCCCCTGGGAGAACACAGCGGCGACTCCCTGGGAGAACACAGCGGCGGCTCTCTGGGAGAACACAGTGGTGGCTCTCTGGGAGAACACAGCGGCGGCTCCCTGGGTGAACACAGCGGCGGCTCCCTGGGCGAACACAGCGATGGCACCCTGGGAGAACACAGCGGTGGCACCCTGGGAGAACACAGTGGTGGCACCCTGGGAGAACACAGCGGTGGCTCCCTGGGCGAACACAGCGGTGGCTCCCTGGGCGAACACAGCGGTGGCTCCCTGGGAGAACACAGCGGTGGCACCCTGGGAGAACACAGCGATGGCACCCTGGGAGAACACAGCGGTGGCACCCTGGGAGAACACAGCGGTGGCACCCTGGGAGAACACAGCGGTGGCTCCCTGGGCGAACACAGCGGTGGCTCCCTGGGCAAACACAGCGGTGGTTCCCTGGGAGAACACAGTGATGGCACCCTGGGAGAACACAGCGGTGGCACCCTGGGAGAACACAGCGGTGGCACCCTGGGAGAACACAGCGGTGGCACCCTGGGAGAACACAGCGGTGGCTCCCTGGGCGAACACAGCGGTGGCTCCCTGGGAGAACACAGCGATGGCACCCTGGGAGAACACAGCGATGGCACCCTGGGAGAGCACAGCGGTGGCACCCTGGGAGAACACAGCGGTGGCACCCTGGGAGAACACAGCGGTGGCTCCCTGGGCGAACACAGCGGTGGCTCCCTGGGAGAACACAGCGATGGCACCCTGGGAGAACACAGCGATGGCACCCTGGGAGAGCACAGCGATGGCACCCTGGGAGAACACAGCGGTGGCTCCCTGGGCGAACACAGCGGTGACCCCCTGGGAGAACACAGTGGCGACTCCCTGGGAGAACACAGCGGTGGCTCCCTGGGAGAACACAGCGGTGGCTCTCTGGGAGAACACAGCGGCGACCCCCTGGGAGAAAACATCGGCGACTCCCTGGGAGAACACAGTGGTGGCTCTCTGGGAGAACACAGCGGCGGCTCCCTGGGCGAACACAGCGGTGGCTCCCTGGGAGAACACAGCGATGGCACCCTGGGAGAACACAGCGGTGGCACCCTGGGAGAACACAGCGGTGGCACCCTGGGAGAACACAGCGGTGGCACCCTGGGAGAACACAGCGGTGGCACCCTGGGAGAACACAGCGATGGCACCCTGGGAGAACACAGCGGTGGCACCCTGGGAGAACACAGCGATGGCACCCTGGGAGAAAACAGCGATGGCACCCTGGGCGAACACAGCGATGGCACCCTGGGCGAACACAGCGGTGGCTCCCTGGGCGAACACAGCGGTGGCTCCCTGGGCGAACACAGCGGTGGCTCCCTGGGCGAACACAGCGGTGGCTCCCTGGGCGAACACAGCGGTGACTCCCTGGGCGAACACAGCGGTGGCTCCCTTGGCGAACACAGCGGTGGCTCCCTGGGCGAACACAGCGGTGGCTCCCTGGGCGAACACAGCGGTGGCTCCCTGGGCGAACACAGCGGTGGCTCCCTGGGCGAACACAGCGGTGGCTCCCTGGGCGAACACAGCGGTGGCTCCCTGGGCGAACACAGCGGTGGCTCCCTGGGCGAACACAGTGGTGGCTCCCTGGGAGAACACAGCGATGGCACCCTGGGAGAACACAGCGGTGGCACCCTGGGAGAACACAGCGGTGGCACCCTGGGAGAACACAGCGATGGCACCCTGGGAGAACACAGCGATGGCACCCTGGGAGAACACAGCGATGGCACCCTGGGAGAACACAGCGGTGGCACCCTGGGAGAACACAGCGGTGGCACCCTGGGAGAACACAGCGGTGGCACCCTGGGAGAACACAGCGATGGCACCCTGGGAGAACACAGCGATGGCACCCTGGGAGAACACAGCGATGGCACCCTGGGCGAATACAGCGGTGGCTCCCTGGGCGAACACAGCGGTGACTCCCTGGGCGAACACAGCGGTGACTCCCTGGGCGAACACAGCAGTGGCTCCCTGGGCGAACACAGCGGTGGCTCCCTGGGCGAACACAGCGATGGCTCCCTGGGCGATCACAGCGGTGGCTCCCTGGGCGAACACAGCGATGGCTCCCTGGGCGAACACAGCGGTGGCTCCCTGGGCGAACACAGCGGTGGCTCCCTGGGCGAACACAGCGGTGGCTCCCTGGGCGAACACAGCGGTGACTCCCTGGGCGAACACAGCGATGGCACCCTGGGAGAACACAGCGATGGCACCCTGGGAGAACACAGCGATGGCACCCTGGGAGAACACAGCGGTGGCTCCCTGGGCGAACACAGCGGTGGCTCCCTGGGCGAACACAGCTGTGGCTCCCTGGGCGAACACAGCGGTGGCTCCCTGGGCGAACACAGCGGTGGCTCCCTGGGCGAACACAGCGGTGGCTCCCTGGGCGAACACAGCGGTGGCTCCCTGGGCGAACACAGCGGTGGCTCCCTGGGCGAACACAGCGGTGGCTCCCTGGGCGAACACAGCGGTGGCTCCCTGGGCGAACACAGCGGTGGCTCCCTGGGCGAACACAGCGGTGCCTCCCTGGGCGAACACAGCGGTGGCTCCCTGGGCGAACACAGCGGTGGCTCCCTGGGCGAACACAGCGGTGGCTCCCTGGGCAAACACAGCGGTGGCTCCCTGGGCGAACACAGCGGTGGCTCCCTGGGCGAACACAGCGGTGGCTCCCTGGGCGAACACAGCGGTGGCTCCCTGGGCGAACACAGCGGTGGCTCCCTGGGCGAACACAGCGGTGGCTCCCTGGGCGAACACAGCGGTGGCTCCCTGGGCGAACACAGCGGTGGCTCCCTGGGCGAACACAGCGGTGGCTCCCTGGGCGAACACAGCGGTGGCTCCCTGGGCGAACACAGCGGTGGCTCCCTGGGCGAACACAGCGGTGGCTCCCTGGGCAAACACAGCGGTGGCTCCCTGGGCGAACACAGCGGTGGCTCCCTGGGCGAACACAGCGGTGGCTCCCTGGGCGAACACAGCGGTGGCTCCCTGGGCAAAACACAGCGGTGGCTCCCCTGGGCGAACACAGCGGTGGCTCCCTGGGCGAACACAGCGGTGGCTCCCTGGGCGAACACAGCGGTGGCTCCCTGGGCGAACATAGCGGTGGCTCCCTGGGCGAACACAGCGGTGGCTCCCTGGGCAGACACAGCGGTGGCTCCTGGGCAAGACAGCGGTGGCTCCTGGGCCGGGCAACTGCGGTGGCCTCCTGGGCGGGAACACAGCGGTGGCTCTGGGCCGAACACAGCGGAGGTGGCTCCTGGGCGAACACAGCGGTGGCTCCTGGGCGACCTGTGGTGGCTCCTGGGCAGGCCTGTGAGTGGCTCCTGGG
Organism: Cherax quadricarinatus; assembly: GCF_038502225.1. Lineage (NCBI taxonomy): Eukaryota > Metazoa > Arthropoda > Malacostraca > Decapoda > Parastacidae > Cherax > Cherax quadricarinatus. Next base: position 34,960,681 of record NC_091303.1, on the reverse strand, counting down.
CGGGCTGAACAGCGGTGGCTCCCTGGGCGAACACAGCGGTGGCTCCCTGGGCGAACACAGCGGTGGCTCGCTGGTGTAAAACCTCCTTGTCATTTGTTTCTGCTTAAAATTAATTTATCCTTGAACTACTTATTCCAGTACCCATAACAACACAACTGTACCCTCATTGGGCCCTATTGGGAGCTTGAATTATGATAGTATATTGCCAATAATAATAATAAATAACTCTAGTCAACCTCATTAGTTAAACATTTGGCCGAGCCACTTCTTTGGCTCTGTTGCTGTGGAAAAACAGTTGAAACTAATGGTAATCTTTCAAGTATTCGCAAGTGAACTACTACAAGTTTCTCAAGGTCGCATTTTCCCATCACACTTGTCAACCACATCTGGTTGGCATCATCAACTAGGAGGACTGCTATATTGCACCAGTACTGGAATAAACTGGCCTCATAAATCAAAGGGGCCTATGTCACTAAAAGAGTTCAAAAGTCTCATCACGTACAAGTAACAAACACCCCTGGCAGGTCGAGGGTAGACTTAGGAACATCTCACACTCCTTATTTATCTTTCCTGGTTGGTAGGACAGCCAGGTATAGGGTCGCAACCAGCAGATAGGTTGCTTACCGAGTCTTTGGCAAGAGTGGCAGCAGGTAAGTTGTTAATGGCTTGCCCAGTGTTACCACAATAGT